>NW_019091246.1:0-338861 GCF_002217175.1 Folsomia candida
ACCCCAACGTTTGTTGGGGTCTATCGGACCCAACGTTTGTTGGGGGTCTATCAGACCCAACATTCTTTGGGTCTATCGGACCCCAACGTTTGTTGGGGGTCTATCAGACCCCTACGTTTATTAGGGTCTATCGGACCCCAACGTTTGTTGGGGGTCTATCGGACCCCAACGTTTGTTGGGGGTCTATCAGACCCCAACGTTTGTTGGGGGTCTATCGGACCCCAACGTTTGTTGGGGGTCTATCAGACCCCAACGTTTCTTGGGGTCTATCGGACCCCAACGTTTGTTGGGGGTCTATCAGACCCAACGTTTGTTGGGGGTCTAACGGACCCCAACGTTTGTTGGGGGTCTATCAGACCCCAACGTTTGATTGGGGGTTATCGGACCCCAACGTTTGTTGGGGGTCGATCAGACCCCAACGTTTGTTGGGGGTCGATCAGACCCCAACGTTTGTTGGGGTCTATCGGACCCCAACGTTTGTTGGGGGTCTATCGGACCCAACGTTTGTTGGGGGTCTATCAGACCCCAACGTTTGTTGGGGGTCTATCAGACCCCAACATTGTTGGGGGTCTATCAGACCCCAACATTTGTTGGGGGTCTATCAGACCCCAACGTTTGTTGGGGTCTATCAGACCCCAACATTTGTTGGGGGTCTATCAGACCCCAACATTTGTTGGGGGTCTATCAGACCCAACGGGGTCCAACTTTGTTGGGGGTCTATCAGACCCCAACCTTTGTTGGGGGTCTATCAGACCCCAACATTTGTTGGGGGTCTATCAGACCCCAACGTTTGTTGGGGGTCTATCAGACCCCAACGTTTGTTGGGGGTCTATCAGACCCCAACGTTTGTTGGGGGTCTATCAGACCCCAACGTTTGTTGGGGGTCTATCAGACCCCAACGTTTGTTGGGGGTCTATCAGACCCCAACGTTTGTTGGGGGTCTATCAGACCCCAACGTTTGTTGGGGGTCTATCGGACCCCAACGTTTGTTGGGGGTCTATCAGACCCCAACGTTTGTTGGGGGTCTGTCGGACCCCAACGTTTGTTGGGGGTCTATCGGACCCCAACGTTTGTTGGGGGTCTATCGCACCCCAACGTTTGTTGGGGGTCTATCAGACCCCAACGTTTGTTGGGGGTCTATCGGACCCCAACGTTTGTTGGGGGTCTATCGACCCCAACGTTTGTTGGGGGTCTATCGGACCCCTACGTTTGTTGGGGGTCTATCAGACCCCAACGTTTGTTGGGGGTCTATCGGACCCCAACGTTTGTTGGGGGTCTATCAGACCCCAACGTTTGTTGGGGGTCTATCGGACCCCAACGTTTCTTGGGGGTCCATCATACCCCAACGTTTGTTGGGGGTCTATCAGACCCCAACGTTTGTTGGGGGTCTATCAGACCGCAACGTTTCTGGGGGGTCTATCGGACCCCAACGTTTGTTGGGGGTCTATCAGACCGCAACATTTCTTGGGGGTGTATCGGACCCCAACGTTTGTTGGGGGTCTATCAGACCCCTACGTTTGTTGGGGGTCTATCGGACCCCAACGTTTGTTGGGGTCTATCAGACCCCAACGTTTGTTGGGGGTCTATCAGACCCCAACGTTTGTTGGGGGTCTATCAGACCCCAACGTTTGTTGGGGGTCTATCGGACCCCAACGTTTGTTGGGGGTCTATCGGACCCCAACGTTTGTTGGGGGTCTATCAGACCCCAACATTTGTTGGGGTCTATCGGACCCCAACGTTTGTTGGGGGTCTATCAGACCCCAACGTTTGTTGGGGGCTATCGGACCCACGTTGTTGGGGGTCTATCAGACCCCAACGTTTGTTGGGGGTCTATCAGACCGCAACGTTCTGGGGGTCTATCGGACCCCAACGTTTGTTGGGGTCTATCAGACCGCAACATTCTTGGGTCTATCGGACCCCAACGTTTGTTGGGGGTCTATCAGACCCCTACGTTTGTTGGGGGTCTATCGGACCAACGTTTGTTGGGGTCTATCAGACCCCAACGTTTGTTGGGGGTCTATCGGACCCCAACGTTTGTTGGGGGTCTATCAGACCCCAACGTTTGTTGGGGGTCTATCGACCCCAACGTTTGTTGGGGGTCTATCGGACCCCAACGTTTGTTGGGGGTCTATCAGACCCCAACGTTTGTTGGGGGTCTATCGGACCCCAACGTTTGTTGGGGGTCTATCGGACCCCAACGTTTGTTGGGGTCTATCAGACCCAACATTTGTGGGGGTCTATCGGACCCCAACGTTTGTTGGGGGTCTATCAGACCCAACTTTGTTGGGGGTCTATCGGACCCCAACGTTTGTTGGGGTCTATCAGACCCCAACGTTTGTTGGGGGCTATCGGACCCCAACGTTTGTTGGGGTCTATCGGACCCCAACGTTTGTTGGGGGTCTATCAGACCGCAACGTTTCTGGGGGTCTATCGGACCCCAACGTTGTTGGGGGTCTATCAGACCCAACTTTGTTGGGGGTCTATCGGACCCCAACGTTTGTTGGGGGTCTATCAGACCCTACGTTTGTTGGGGTCTATCGGACCCCAACGTTTGTTGGGGGTCTATCAGACCCCAACGTTTGTTGGGGGTCTATCGGACCCAACGTTGTTGGGGTCTATCGACCCAACGTTTGTTGGGGTCTATCAGACCCCAACGTTTGTTGGGGGTCTATCAGACCCCAACGTTTGTTGGGGGTCTATCGGACCCCAACGTTTGTTGGGGGTCTATCGGACCCCAACGTTTGTTGGGGGTCTATCGACCCCAACGTTTGTTGGGGGTCTATCAGACCCCAACGTTTGTTGGGGGTCTATCGGACCCCAACGTTTGTTGGGGTCTATCAGACCCCAACGTTTGTTGGGGGTCTATCAGACCCCAACGTTTGTTGGGGGTCTATCGGACCCCAACGTTTGTTGGGGTCTATCGGACCCCAACGTTTGTTGGGGGTCTATCAGACCCCAACGTTTGTTGGGGTCTATCGGACCCCAACGTTTGTTGGGGGTCTATCAGACCCCAACGTTTGTTGGGGGTCTATCGGACTCCAACGTTTGTTGGGGGTCTATCAGACCCCAACGTTTGTTGGGGGTCTATCGGACCCCAACGTTTGTTGGGGGTGTATCAGACCCCAACGTTTGATGGGGGTCTATCGGACCCCAACGTTTGTTGGGGGTCGATCAGACCCCAACGTTTGTTGGGGGTCGATCAGACCCCAACGTTTGTTGGGGGTCTATCGGACCCCAACGTTTGTTGGGGGTCTATCAGACCCCAACATTTGTTGGGGGTCTATCGGACCCCAACATTTGTTGGGGGTCTATCAGACCCCAACATTTGTTGGGGGTCTATCGGACCCCAACGTTTGTTGGGGGTCTATCAGACCCCAACGTTTGTTGGGGGTCTATCAGACCCCAACGTTTGTTGGGGGTCTGTCGGACCCCAACGTTTGTTGGGGGTCTATCGGACCCCAACGTTTGTTGGGGGTCTATCGGACCCCAACGTTTGTTGGGGGTCTATCAGACCCCAACGTTTGTTGGAGTCTATCGGACCCCAACGTTTGTTGGGGGTCTATCGGACCCCAACGTTTGTTGGGGGTCTATCGGACCCCAACGTTTGTTGGGGGTCTATCGGACCCCAACGTTTGTTGGGGGTCTATCAGACCCCAACGTTTGTTGGAGGTCTATCGGACCCCAACGTTTGTTGGGGGTCTATCGGACCCCAACGTTTGTTGGGGGTCTATCGGACCCCAACGTTTGTTGGGGGTCTATCAGGGCCCAACATTTGTTGGGGGTCTATAGGACCCCAACATTTGTTGGGGTCCTCTAGACCCCCTACGTTTGTTGGGGTCCTCTAGACCCCCAACATTTGTTGGGGTCCTCTAGACCCCCAACATTTGTTGGGGTCCTCTAGACCCCATGAGTGAACAACAACCCCCAAGTGGTTTGATGCCATGGCCACATTTGCGCCCGCCACACCCACTTAAAGGCGTCAAAAACACGACGCCATCTTCAAACGCTGGCCAAAAATTCAAATTTGACCACAATTTCAAAATTTTGCACCAGTACATTGCCAGATAGTTGTTTTATAATATCCGACACTAGAATATATTTTTCAAATTTTTTGAATATTTTCGAAAATTTCCTGACCAGGGGTACGTCTTCGAAAAAATTAAAATTTCAAAAAAGTTGAGTTTGATATTGGATATGGTAACACAACTATCTGGGAGTATAATGGTGTAATATTTTCAAAATCCTATAGAAATTAGATTTTTGGCGAGGGTTTTATTGAGTGAAAACAGGGTTTTTTTCGTATTTTTTACGCCTTTAGGTGGGTGTGGCGGGTGCAAATGTGGCCATGGCATCGAACCACTTCGGGGTTGTTGTTCACTCATGGGGTGCTCCAACATATCCAAAGGGCATCGAGATCTGTGGGTGGCAACTAGTGAGGTTCCCCTCCTAAGTTTGAAACAATGCTCGTATCATTTGAAGTATGAAAACAAATAAACCATTAAAAGGACACACATTCCAGTTTTTTTTTCAACAAGTTGTGATGTATTTCATCTTGATTGATTCATCTCTTTTCTTTTTTACATGCTTACTTGTACAACTATTTAACATTTTAACGATAATAATAATTAATCAAACTGCATGACTTTTTAAAATGGGATTCAACCTCCTTAAAATATTTGGAAGTTTAGATTTCTTATCATATTTAATCTTCTTGCTGATTCTTTGGCTTCAGTTGCTTCATTCCATCTTCTCATTAATTTCACCATTATGTATTTTGATTGACACAGATTACGTAAACAATTAAATATTTAATTGCAGCTTGTATTTCCTAGATCTTTAACGTTACATTTTTTTAATTTCAATTTCTTTCTAAGAATTATTTTCATTTTCGAAATAAACTGAATCTGAATTTTGATAGGTTTTTTAGGTCGAACAGTATTTCATTTTCACTTCATTTTTTCATACTTAGGATAATTATTTTCCAAACATTGTTGCCAATTTACTTCATATGGAAATATCTTTAGCGAGAAAATTATATATCCTTATTAACTATTCTATTAAAATTAATAAGGATAACAACTTATCTTATGTATACAGGTTATCATAATATTATACATAGTACCATTTAATTAGCAGTGATGTTATGTATTTATGTAAATTCGTACCTAATTTACATACTTAATAAACAAATAAATAATGGAATGATGACTATCTTTTAACTTCATTAATTAATTAGTACGAATAATAATTATCGCTTTAATTGCTGCGATGAATTCTTAATTAAAAAAAGATTTTATTTATTTAAAAATTTCATAATCTCTGAGATTTTTTACAATTTGAAACTTTTCCTACTTATATTTTACAAAGTAAATATACTTGATTGATTTTTTGAGATTGATTGATTCTTTTGCATCCATTGATTTCGATTTCTTGTACTTTTTTGTACATTTATCTTTGTCCATAATTATTAATGATTAATGAACTAATTAAAATTTTAAATTTTCCGTACCGTAAAACTAAATAAGGAAATTAACTACGTATGTATGTAAATATTTTATGAGATCTCAAATTCATGATAAGATAACTGACTCATAAATTAAGATAACTACAAGAATGACTTCAATTTCCTGATAAGTCTACACTTCACTCTTTACCAACTTGCGCCAATATTATGTACATAACTATGGCGCAAGTTACTAAAGAGTAAAGCAATATAACTATCCCCCCGCATTAAACTTATCTCCCCTCTAACCCTAATTGCATACTTGATTTACGTTTCGTCTTTAAAAAGAGAATTTCACTATGGTATTTTGATCTCGGAAATCTCAAAGAGTTAATTTCAGGAAAACTCTAAATCATGAAAAAAAGTGGTCGAAATTTCTTGGTCAATATTCCCCCCTCTCAAAATCACTGCTGGTCCTGAATGTACCCCTCTTTAATCAACTGCTTCATCTTCCTCGGACTCGCCTCCATCTTTCCTTGATTGATCAGCTTCACTTCCTGCAACTTTTTCGCCTCGATCTTCTTCTCCCACTCGGACCACCCGTGAAACCGGTTATTCATACTTTTATGCTGATAAAATATGAGACAAATCCTCGACGGGTACATCCGATTCGGGTTCTTCAACGCCGTCGTGGCATGCATTTCATGCTTCGCACATTGCAAAATGACGGACCCATGCGTCAAAGCGATCGCCACGCCACCCATGGCGGGGTCTTTGAAGCAGTCCTCATTATCCGAGGAGGACTCGTTCACTTCCGGGATGACTTTCGGCTTTGGCGGCGTCACAAAACAGGACGGCGGTGGTCCCGGGACTGGTCCGCCTTGTGGCGGGACGAGATTCATGTTCATGTTCATATTCATCCCGAGTGGGGCGGGTTGTCCGCCAGCGGAGAAGTTGAACTGATGCGGCGACTGACCCCACGCGGAGGACGAGCCGACCGACGACTGGCCAGGAATCATGCGTGACGGGGGCGGCGGTGGGATGTGGTGTTGATGATGATACGGCGAGTATTGGTGATGGTGCGACATGTAATTGGGCGCTTGTAGGCCAGGGTAGGAAGAGTACGCCGCGGCAGCCGCGTAGTTTGAGGAGTACGCCGCAGCAGCGGCAGACCAGCCGCCGAGCGAGGGGGGGAACGAGGCCGTGTAGGGGGAGGGAGCGTCGTGTGGGTGGTAGGCTTGAGGTTGGTACGGGTTGTGGTGGTGGGAATTGTGGTGGAGGTGGGAGGTAGGGGGAAGGCACGGGTTGTGGGGTTGTGGGTGGTAGAGCGGTGTGGAGGAGGCGTAATGTAAGGAGGAAGAACCGCCGGGGTTGTAGGGGGATGAAGAAGAGGAGGAGGCGGAGGCGCCGTACGGGTGAGAGGAGGTGTGGTCTTGAAATGCGGGGGTGGATTGGAGTTGTTGTTGCTGGTGGTGGTGGGACTGCTGCTGGCCCTGCTGTTTTTGCTGCTGGTGTGACCGTGGGCTGGAGGAGGAGGACGAGGCAGAGTTGTTTTCTCCCAATCCGAGTGATTCCGCTTCTGTCATGAACGTATTTCGAAAGGAGGGGAGGATCGGGGACATTGATGAGTATCCCGAAGATGACGCGGAACCCGGGTTCCCACCGGAAGAACCGGGTGAACTGAGGAGAGTGGATGACGAGGAGGATCCGCCACCGCCGGTCGAAGAGGTAGATCCATGCCGGGAAATGGTGGAATTTGTGAGTTCGGTGAGAGACGAGAGGGAGGAGGATGTCCCACCAGGGCCGAGCGGACCACCACCCCCACCGGAAAGGGAGGATGACGAGGTGGAAGAAGAGGCGTGGTCGAAGTAGGAGGAGGAGAGACCGCGGTGATGGGGAGAGGAGTTTGAGGGCGATGAGGAGGAGCCGCCCATCCCGAAATGGGGGGTGTTCCAGAGCGATCCTGTCCCCGATGGGGCTCCACCACCTCCAGTGAGATCATCTAAGGTAAGACAACACATTATCAGTCACCTTAAAATAAGTAACTGTGCCACCACAACGACCACCATGATTTAATATTTTCGAAAATTACACAAACTTATTTATTTGTTTTTACAGATTTAAAAATTTTTGAATTCAAAATTTGAAATCAAATTGGAGAATTATTTTTCCATTTATTTCATTTGCAAAACAAAATTACGGGTTTTGTAACAAAATTCAGTTTGCTTGTAATTTTAATAAATTTTGTGTAATTTTTACGTCAAACTGAGATGCGAAAAAAATAATATTTGTTGTGGTGGTAGGCACTCGCTTATCCACTCGTAATTTGGTTATCAATCCCAAGTGGTGGTAGATTGGATAAGTCAACTTACTGAACGAATGTCCCAATCCAGGTAACTGCTGCCCTAATCCGTAACCTCCACCTTGATGATGAAACCTGTCTCCGTACGCATCCCCGCCGTTCGATAACCTCTCATCAAACAATTTTTCCCTTTTCGCGGGGGGCATTTCCGAGCCATAATCGCCACCACCGCCACCAATCCCTCCCAGCAGGGCGTTTCCAATCCCACCCCCCAAAATGCCTCCCGATTGCTGTGGTATCTTTGATGTCGGCGTGGTGGGTGTGACTGTGGGCGTTGAACTGTTGCTTTCACTGCCTCCCTTCGATCCACCGCCGCCGCCTCCACTACCGCCACCCCCTCCGGGCGATTTTGCCTTCGCTCGGCGTCTCGATGGGAGCAGGGGAACTTTCCGGATTCGAACTTTGCAAGGATACCTAAATCATAATACGAACACTTTTTAGCAAAAATCTCAAAAATTAATCAAACTTTCACAAAATTCCACAATTTTATTTAAAATCCTTAAAACATTTCACAAAATAAACTACCAATTTTTTTTTCAAACTGTCAACAAAAATGACAAAATGTCACAATATTTTCTATAAAAAATGAAAATAGGGAAAATGAGATATTTTATCTCCAAATTTAGAAAATATCGAGTAAACGTGGCACATTTATAATTTGGCTAATTTACTAATTTGTGCCAATGTTATAGTTTAGATATGGCGCAAGTTAGCAAAGGGATGAAGATACGATTTTGACCCTCACTTTTTCAAAATTTCCAACTGTCCCTTCTTGATTTTAGCCTTTTGCCCCTCTTTCGACCCGTACTCGTCCGTGTCGTCCAATTTGTACAGCGGGAGGACGTGGAACTGCTCGTCGTCGGGTTTCGACAGGGTGCGGTGTCTCGCCAGTGACACGGTCTAAAAAAACACATAAATTAGATTGACCCTTTTCTCTACTAAAATCGCCACTTTGGTCACTCACCACTGTGCACCCGTTCATCATGTTGTGAGCGTCCTTGTGGGCGTGGGAGCAGTAGTCGAGACATGCCGTGACCCCGGAAAACGGGCGACCCGGCCGGTACCCGAGGCGACATTCGAGCCCCTCGTTTTCATGATCGATCTGGTTCGTGTACGAATCTTGGGCGACACGTTCGTACAACGGGGCCAAATGGGTCGCCAAGTGTTGCACTTTCTCCTCTAGTTCGCTCTCCTACAAAAATAAATCCAAAATTCAGTAAGGTTAAAATTTTGAGTAACATTTTGTTAAAAATTTGATCAAGATTTTCGGCTTGAAAAAATTCAAGAATTTTTTTGCTCAAGGTTTGTCGAAAATTCAGTCAGGTTAAAATTTTATCAAGATTTAGACAAACTTGATTAAAATCCAGTCAAAATTTCTTAAAATTTGATCAAAATTCTGCCTTAATTTGATCCACTAACCTCATGCTCCTCCGTCAAGCGGAACTTTCGAACGTTCCGACTCCTCGCATACTTGCACCCGTTGAAGAACATTGACCACGCACAGCCGAAGGAGTACGCGGCGCCACACGTGTCTGGATCCACCCCCTGACACGCACACGACCTCTGCTCGTTCGTATCGCTCCGTCTCGTCGTCGGAATCCCGAACCGGTTCAACTTGTAAACCAAAGTGTCGTACAGATTGTCCGAAAAATGCGGAGGGACTAAAAACAACCACAATTATTTAGTTGTAACCATAATTATAATTAATTAGCAGGCGGATTCACATGCAAACAAGCCCTTAAGATGTTTCATCGGTTTCGAAATATATGTATGTCGGTCGAGATTTTTTGCTAAAAAACCAACTAAAAAAGTGAAATTATTTCAAGAATTAGATTAACTCGGTAGCTCGGCTGGTTCCAAAGTTATTAAAGTTCAAAATTTTATTGAGATGCATCTCAATCATCTAGATGGTGTAAGAAATGGGGATTTTGGAAACTTTGACATTCAATAACTTTTGAACAGGCAGAGCTACCGAGTTAATTTTATTTTGAAATAATGCACATTTTTTAATTGATTTTTTTTTCGCAAAAAATCTCGAAGGACATATTTGATTTCGCAAACCGAAGCACAGTGATAAAGGCTTGGCGAAAGGCCGAGTGTGCAACGCAACGCACCTCCTTCCCAAATAACGCAGCAGACGACGATCCACGCCGTCGAGCATTTGTGACCTTTCCGTTGTTTCACGAGGAAGAGGAGCTGCTCCTCGAACGAGCCGCGCCGCAGGATCTGAAAGCAGAAATTTATTACGAATTAAAAACTACATACATCGATATACAGTTATTATCCATTAATAATCCGAGGGTGGGAAGGTAACGAAAATTTTTACAATTTCACTTTATATCGTTTTGAAATTTTGTGCGTGCAATTTTTGAATTTTGGAATTGTGGTGCACAATACCCTATCCACCTATACGACCCTCACGGTCAACCACTTTGCAGATTCGCTCATCTTCGAACCTAACTCCTAATTTGACACATGCTATTTGTGTGCAAAATTTCAAGTTAATCGGACTAGTTTTACGGCAGTTATCACAAAACGGGCAGACAGACAACCACGACGGGTACATAAGCCCTTACTCGGGCTAAAAAGTTTAAAAACAGTCATAATCATAATTAATTTTCATAATTAACAAAAACCTTCATGCGCCTACAATGGATCTTGGAGTACTTATAATATATGAATTGCTCCTAAAAATATAAAGTGGCGTTGAAAAATTGCAATTATTTTTCAAAAGTTAACAATTTCGAGAATCTTTTTAAATTTATACAAATCGTGTCTTATCAAGTTTTAAGAAACTCCAAATTACATAAACAAATATTCAGCCAGCATAACATGGTATTAATTACTAATAAGTTATTTACCCATTTAGCTAACGGACATCCCACCCCGGTCTTGCCTTCTTTTCCCGTGTAAATAACCTTCTCCAACCGAACTTGATTTCCCCTGCGGAAAAAATTAAATAATTCTTATTTTGTCGACAAATTTTACACAATAATTTGTAACGTATGACTTGATGACTCTTTGCCAAAATCTTCAAGATTTAAATCATTTCTCGGCTCTGGGAATTTATTTTACAATTCCGGACTATACATAAATTTGTAGAGGAGGTCGTCGCCAATTTTTCAAAAATATAGGCTTCAGATTTTGACAGTTTTTGAAGGAGGAGATCTCAAGTTTAAGAAACATTCAGAAAAATTGGACCTCGTCGAACTTGGCTTAAAAAACTCACCGCCTTACTACTACCTAGAATTAACTTATTGACTACCATTGTCCCCCAGAATTTTAAAATAAATTCCCAAGGCCAAGATATAATTAAAGACGTATTGATTTTGACGATTTTGGTGATTCGCCATCTCGACCTAAATTCCCACCCACCTAAAACCCGTCCTACTCTCGACCACTTTTCTCAATTCGATCAAATTCTGTGCCGCGCCCAAGTGCGTGTAAAATGGTCCAGGCTCGGCGTGCACCTCGTCGGCCGGAAAACAGCCGCATTCCACCATCGGCACGTCCTTGTCACTGCCCCCACCAGCACCCCCACCACCACTCCTCCCCTTCGAGTCGTCATCATCATTATAATCAGGACCACCACCACCATCCTCCAAATCAAGGAGAAGATCCTCCTCATCCACAGACCTTTGTTGCTGCAAGTGCTGAATCTGGCTTTGTTTACCACCACCGCCACCTTTCTTCCCTTTATTCCCAACCCCGGAAATCCCCCCACCTTCCTTCCCCTCTTCCTTAATACCTCTCCCAAACTCAGAATTACTGCTGTCTCCCTTCTTCCCCTCCGCAGCGGTGGGTTTCGTGCGCTTTTTCCGCTTCTTCTTCGCCCCCGCTGCGGCGGCTGCCGGGAGTGGTGGCGGCAACGGCACCTGGTCAGATTTACCCGTCCCCTTATTATTCTCCCCACCAAATTCTTTCTTGTCCTGAAGAGAATTTGGTGGGGGAAGCACCGAATTGTTGTTCTTCTTCTTGTCCTTCCCGTTTTTCCCTTTCGTCGTCGTCGTCGTCGCCACGGGAGGAGGAATCAGTGGCGTGGTAGTTGTCGTGCTTGGTGGCGATGTCGAATTGTTATTCGGCGACGTCCTAGCCTCCATCTTGACGAGGGAAGAATTTGGCGGGGAAGAAGAATTAGCAGCGTATGATCGATACGACGAGGCTGGCGGACTTGTCGCATGGTTCGAAGAGGAGGAAGGGTCGTAATTGTAGTCGTACATTTTACCGGGATCTTGTGACCCGGGGATGACGGGTTGTTTCGGAGGGGTGGGTTTTCGTTCGTTGTTATTCGGTGGGGAGGAGGACGACGAGGAGGAATTGTTCGGAGGAGGACCACCACCACCACCATAATTTGAGCCACCGTAATCTTGCTGCTGCTGGTGGGGATGGGTGTGGGAGTGCGGGTGGTGGTGTGGGTGGTCGGGGGGATAAGCGGGGTACATTTGTTGCTGCTGCTGCTGCTGTTGGTGGTGGTGCGAGTGGGTGTGGTGTTGCTGTTGATTGTACGGATTGTACGAGGCTGAGGAGGACGAGGAGGAAGAATTGTTGTCTTGATGGTAATAATTTTGCTGGTTGTAGCCTCCTCCACCACCACCGGAAGTCGTCGTGGTGGTGGGCGTGGGGTAGTTTTGGTAGTAGGATTGGTGGTACGATTGATACTCGGAAGAGCCCGGTTCGGACTTTATGTTGAGGGGGCCGCCGTCTCCGTATCTGGAAATTTAGTGAAAAGAAATGTTAGTGGAAAATTTGGAGGGATTAAATTTGTCAAATGTGATAAATACCTTGACCCCCCATTTCCTGCGCGGTACATCCCCTCGTCGCCACCACCGTTTATCATCTCGTTCTTATTTCCCCCTAAACTGAGAAGGGTCGAGGAACCTGATGGTCCACCGTTTGGTGGCCCCCCGTTCTGCATACTCGTCGGATTCTCCTAAATCAAATATTTCCAAAATTAGTCAATTTTACTCAAAACTTAATTAGCCATTAAATTCTTCAATTTCATTCAAAAATTTCCCCAGAAATTACACGATTATTGGAAACTCATCAATTTTGCTGGAAAATTTCCCCACAAATTACAACACATTCTTCAATTTTATTCAAAAATTACAATTGTTGGACATTCATCAATTTTACTTGAAAATTTCCCATTTATCCAAAATTCTTAGAAAAACTCCTCACCTGATCCAGATATGAGAACGCTCTCGAAGTATTAAGTCCATTATTTGGCGGAGAATTCGACGCAGATGAAGAAGAATGATGATTATTATGAGACGACGACCCCCCACCGTTCACTCCTCCGTTCGCCTGTTTCGGCGTGATCAAGGGCGTGGGCGTTGACGACGGGGTGTAACCTCCACCACGACATGGCGAGGGAGGCGGTGGATAAGAAATGGGCTGCAGTTGCGTCGGATTTGGTGGACTTGGACCGGAAAAAGTGAGATCGTTCTGACTTCCAGGCTGCACCGAACCGGGCGATGACGACGAAGAAGAATTATTCTGCGCTGCGCCGTTAGGATAAGATAAATAGTCTGTAAAACAAACAAAAAATTAGATAACATGTTATCCCGGACAAAATATTATGTCAGAATGCAGTAATTTGAGCTCCATTCTACCCAGAGCTTAGATTTCCGGGGTTGTTGCAGCCACAAAAAGATGCGAATTTAGATCAAGAAGACAGCAGTCAAACCCATCGTTTGTAAAAAAAATACTTTTCTTTAACGTAGGACTCGTTGTAGAGCAGGTCTTTCCCAATTTAAGAAGTATACATCTCAAATTTTGACAAATGTACACCTTAAAATATTAGCTCAAAACCCTGCATTTTATCCATCACGTCATAATTCAAAAAAAATAAAAAATGTCTTACTTGAATTAGAAAAGGATGAGATTTCGAGCTGTGGGGTGTAGGAGGCTCCCCACGGGTCCCCAGCACCAGCACCCCCACCACCACCCGAAGTGGGAGGACTCGACCAGAATCGATCCCTCGCGTACGCCGAGGGTGGTAACGGACCCTGATCCGGCGTCGGGTAGCCGTAGCTCGACATTCTCTACTTCACGGCAATCTGAAATCCACATAAAATTGGCATATAGTAAAATCCAGCCTGTTTTTGATCCAGACTGTAATTTCATTTAATTATTGTCATGAGTAAGAAAATTCCGCAGTTTACAGTTCGTCAAAAAATCCCTACAAATTTAAATATTTTGTATAAAAAAATCCAACCCGTTTTTTATCCTAACTTCATCATGGTAATTTTCACTAACAGTGAATATTCCGCAATTCTAATCCAAAAAAATCCCCACAAAATTTTCCATACATAAAAATCTGCCTTGCCATACATAAAAATCCAGCCAGACTGTAATTTCTGAAAATTCCACAATTTCCAAAATATCCCTATAAAATTTATTTTATATATCCAACCCGGTTTTGAACTTCATCATTCTTCATTAACAGTGAATATTTGTAATCTAAAAAAAATCCCGACAAATTTTTTTACATATAAAAATCTGTCCTGTTTTTGATCCCGACTGCATTTCATCATCATCATGGTTCGTTAGCAATTCCGCAATTTCTAATCCCAAAAAAATGCCCACATTTCACCCTCCTCCACTTGATCCCTCACGATGTGTCACCCTCCTCCCCTAGCTCCACTGTCCACTCGACCAAACCCAACTAATAAATCGCCTCAATTAACAACTCCACCAATTTTTGGACAGGAAGTGCACATTGTGTTCATTTCCTTCACTTCAAGCTCCTCTCAATACTCGCATAAATAAATCCCATCCAATCCTGCCACTTCCTCCTAAATAAATAAATACAAAACGACATATTCATCCTCATCCAGCCGAACGGACCACCAAACATGCAGACGAAATCGTATCCCATCAAACCAACAAGTTCAATATTTTGTACAGAATAATTTTTTAATGAGACGATAACACAAAAAAAAAACTATTTTTCCATCTCAAATGGAAACCCGTATAAAATTACGGTTCAATGTTTTTCCACAAAAATCTCGAATCTCGTATTATTTGTTCCTCAAATTTTCACACCGGTTTAGCAGAACTAAAATTATTGAATTTGACATAAATTGGTATCCTCGTCGCTTAATTTTCTTATCCTGCCGATTTATGGGATCATTCTTCTGAATAAATTTTGTACTTAAAAAACCTACAGTGCAGACTCCATATAGCCCGAGTCAGGGACAGAGTCCCTGACTCCGTGAGTCCTAGCTGTTTCTAAATTTTTCTCCGAATTGACCGACATAATATTACCACTTTGAACTTCCACAGCTATATTTGCTATCAAGAAGTGGTTTTTAGCCTTCGTACCAAATTTCAGATGGAAAAAATTAAACTTAAAAAATGGTATGGGTTACCCTCCAGGGTCACTCTGGTTAAAATTCGCTCACTTTTAACTTCATATCCTTTCATGAGAAGCCATTAGGTATGACCTTGCCGGATTTAATGTTTTTAAAGTAATTTCTAAAAATCGGTATGGGTCACCCCATAGGGTCGCTCCTGATAAGAATTTTACCAATTCCACGTCATATTCTTCTATTAAGACCCATTAGCAACCTCTCTACCAAATTTCAGCTTTTTATGACGATTTTGAAAAATCAGTATGGGTCACTCCGTAGGGTCCCTCAAGATGAAAATTTTTCAAACTTAAAGTCATTTTTATCTATTAGGAGCTATTAGCAACCTCTGTACCCAATTTTAGCCTTCTACGACAATTTTGAAATTTGGTGCATAATACCCCACCCACTCCGATGACCCCCACCGGTCAACCACTTGACCGATTTCGCCCATCTTCGAACTCGTTTCCTAACTTTGTCCAATATGCATATGGTAAAAATTTCAAGTCAATCGGTTCAGCCGTTTTGGCTCTATCGTGCCGGACGGACGGACGGACGGACGGACGGACATGACGGTTCCATAAGCCCTGACTCGGGCTAAAAACCGAACAAAATTCCAAGCTTAAATTTATATAATCAAAATTGAAATCGATTTAGCTCAACAAAAACTACCAATTTTTATTTTTACATGTTGTCCCTTGTTTAATTAGCTTGTTTTTCCCCCAATCGCTATCAAGTGGAAATTGTAAACTAAAATATTTTTTTAAGTTATAAAAAAATCTCATTTTTTCCCCTACAATTTTCACAACAGAACCGATTTTCCATCGAATTTGACATAGTATTGTCGCTTGTTTAATTTATTCCACGCATCGCTTAATTCCCAAAATTATAGGAACAATCGTTCACAAGTGAAAGTTGTAAATCCGACCAAACCGCAAAATCCGACCGCATTTACACACACGTCACGCCACGCGGCGTACGTATCTACATATGCACAAACTTGGAGTAAAAGTTGCACCCGAATTACGACTTTCTCTCCCGGGTAGTGCATAGTAGATTTAGAGGATTGACGGATATGGTTGGGTGGATGGATGGGTGGGTGGATAAGGGAGGGAGATAGATAACCTTAACCTCGCCATAATGGAGGAATGGGTGCAAGATTGAATACAAAGAGAAGAAGACCGCTTGCTTTTAGTTCATGGTTACGGTTAAAGTTATCTTTACTGTTATCTTTACTGCGGGACGTGTGGTCTGCTCCTGCTCTCAGATCGGCATAAAAAATGGCCAAGTTCTGTCCCCAACATTACGGTACCACGCATACGATTTACAATACGGTGGACATCAGTTTCCTATGCATTCGATATTATATCAACAACTAAATTGCTACGTCATTACGGCACAATTGCCAAAAAAGTGGCAAAAATTCGACAAAAATTCGTACTCAATTCCTCAATTTCTAAATAAACGCCAAAAAAAGGCAAAATGTACACTTAATTTCTGAATAAATACAAAAATCTAAGCAAAATTTGATCAAAAGTCCCGAATTTGTGACTACATAAATTCCCCAAAAAATTAATAAAATTTGGCATAAATTCACACTCAATTCTTCAATTTCGGAATAAATTTAAACACGTGGACACAAATTCGACCACAATTCTCAATTTCTCAATAAACACCAAAAAACAGACCAAAATTCATACCCAATTCTGAAGTGGAGAATCTCCACAATTCTGTATTCGACGTGAATACCCCACGAAACCAACGGACTCTTACAAAGTATGTATTCTCTGGTTGGTTGGCCTTTATCTGTTATTGAATTCAGATACTCTCGTACGTACGAACTAACTCGATATTAATATAAAAAGACGACCTAAAATGTCAACGAAACCCAAATTACTCGCCTCTCTGGAAAATATCACCATTTGTTACGCAATCATTATTAAGTACACCTTATTATTTTACATGTCCCATTAATCCTCCCGTCCAAACTTTTCCAACTCCCTCAACTCCAGCCCAGCCAGATTTAGATTGATTACACGTTTCTGAACATAACAAATCGACCAAAATGTCGAATCCGACGCTTCCCAGGAAAATAAATTTATAGCATTCCTACAGTTAACAAAGTTCTAATTGCTATATAGCCGTTTTCCCCTCAAAATTTCTGAGTAAAATTTGGAATTTGAGCCTAAAATTTGTGAGATTCGCTTCTTCTAATTGCAATCTCCTCAAAATTTCCGAACAAAATTTGAAAATTGACGCTAAAATTCGCACATTTAACAAAGTCCTAATTTCTTCTAGTCTTGGCTCCAAATATCCGAATAAAACAACAAAATTTGGAATTTGATAATAAAAGTCCTAATTGCTCCTCGCCATCCGTTTTTCGCTCAAGATTTCCCCAAAAAATAGAGCACGATTTGGAATTTTTACCCTAAAATTCCTACATTCACGTACCAAAGTTCTAATTGCTATCCATCCCCCCTCAAATTTTCATAATAAACCAGAACAAAATTTGGAAATTGACCCTAAAATTCGTCTGATTCTAATTGCGATCCCCCAAAAATTTCCATCCCAAGGAAGAATTAGTCCGCATCCACCCAATAATCGCCTCCTGCTCGTCGTGTGGATTTTGTAAATTGGTGGGGGCACATATTTGAATTGGAGATGGAGGGAGAAGAATCCAATCTCTAAACACATACATAAAGTCCACTGGGCGAGTGAGTGGAGAGTCTCGGGAGGGAAAATCCATTAGGGGCGATTACCAGAAATTACGACGTTTTATTTCCACCATATAACAACCCAAACAAGAGGGCAAGATTGCATCTAGCCACGACGACCACTATTATTTCGTTATGTCCACGTCCACGTCTCCCCCAATTTTCCACAGGACAAATTTGACAATCCGACCGTTAATTCAATACATTTTAGCCTCACTTATGTATTGTCCTCAATTCTCGAGAGGATAGAAATCGAGGCGAATGGCAGACTTGAAATTGATACGAAGTATAAAAAAAGGAAGAAATTTTGCAAAAATTTGGACACCAAACGTTGCGAGGTAATATTCCTCTCAAATTTCTATTCTCGAAAAAATGCGTTCAATTTATCTCTAAATGGAATCCAGCCTATACGAAAATAACTACAATTTCGCCCAATTTACGGTATAAGAAAGTAGGAAATTTTACAAAATTGTTGACCCAACATTTTACGTAATCCTGTCAAAAAATTCGCCCAAAAAAAGAAGTGTCACTCTATTCGGTGCAGTTTCTCCTTGCGAAAACAACGCCAAATTCGCCAAATTTCCAGTAATAGAAAGCATGAGATTTTACAAAATTGTTGACCCCACATTTTACGTAATCCTGTCAAAAAATACGTGCAAGTGTCACTCGATACGGTGCAATTTCTCCAAGGCGAAAATAAGCATGAATTCCCCTCGGAACTCGATACGATCAATACGAACAAATGTCAAAGTTCGGTTCACCCTGGAACCAAATCAAGTCTGACAAATGTAATATTTTCACCAGAAAAGCATTGTCGACACGTAAAATATTCCTCCCACGCAACCAACTTGCCGTCCCCCTTAATTGATACCTATCTTCCCTCCTTTCATAACAGATAAGCACAGCCCAAGCAGATAAGTTCACCAGTCGACATGTTGAACTTCATCAGAGGGTGGATATGTAGTATTTACGACAAATCGCTGAAACATGAATTTAATATTTTAAAAAAAACGAAAAAACATTTAAGAAATATATACAAAAATAATAAGAAGAACTTTCACAAAATTTGTATTTTTGAATATAATGCTCTGGATTTTTTCATCAAATTTCTTTGAGCCAGAAAATCCAGTCTTACATCATGGAAATATTTGCAAATATGTTCATTTTAAAAAAATGTCTTAAAGATTTCCGTATTTGGAAATACTAGCGGAAATATTGTCTGAACACCTAGAAATATGCCACAATATGTGGAAATATTTTGAATTTTTATCTATGCGAGTTAAAGAACACACGGAAATAAATGAATAACCGTCCTCTGAACATCATGGTCTGAAAATTGGACACAAAATCAAGTAACAAGTCGGAACTGGAGGCTTATTCCCTTCTCCTCAGTGGACACTAATTGCTCATTATTTTTCCTTCACGGCCACCACAAAGTAATTCCAATAATTGCCAATTGTTAAATAAATTAGCGAAATTGCGAACCAAATTGTTCCAAGCGTTATTATTATTCAAATCTCCTCCATAATTATATTCCACCAGGGCAGAAACTTAATTAATTTCAGGAATCTCGCTCTAATTATGCAATTTGGAATTCAATCCTGCTTATCAAATCTTCTCTGCGTCAAATGTGAACTTTAACTTTAGGTTATCATCACAGCGATGGATACATCTTATCGCCCTCCTCGCGTCGTCTGCGTGTGCAGTAAAGGCACAAAAATTGAGCAATAATTTCAACATGATCAAATTCCAGGCTGAATCTTGCAACTAATTTGTGGATGAAAGTGAGAGTGAGAAACTTTAGTTCTTTAAAATAGTTATCATCTCAAAAAAATCACAAAATGTATAAAAATTGGGCAAATAGAAAAAAACATGTATATTATATAAAAATAAGTATTATGAAATTTTGACAAATTTTTGACATGTCCTAATATTCAAGCCAAATTTTTCTTATTGTAATTTGTTCAGAAATTTCATTTTTGTTAAAATATCGGCTAAAATTGCACGAAAGTCACAAAAATTGAGCAATAATTTCAACTTCAACATAACCAAATTCCGAAAAAATGACGTGAACAATGAAATCTTTGGATGAAAGTGAGAGAGAAACATCATTGAACATTTTTAAACAGAAATATCAACAAATTATTGACATTTAAAAAAATATGAAATACTACGAAAATTGTTACACGCAATAATTCGTATTCGTCAATAAAGTGTCACTGAAAGTGCCTCTTTCGAAAAACTTATATTTTTCTTAAAATGTTGGCTAAATAGATTCATACAAATTTTGCAATAATTTAATTTTCACCATGGCCAAATTCCAATCCAAATCTTATTAATGCGAACGGAGGAAAGTAGTGAGAATGAGAGAAATTTCATTTTTTTCGTCGTAAAATATCAGCTCGAAAAATCACAAAATTCTGCAAATAATCCCGACAACGAGGAGGACGAGAGAAGACTTTGATCTGGAGCTGATACGTACGTATGTACCGACCGATGATGATACAATAGTTGAGAAGCCAAGTACAACCAAGACAAATTCAGGGTTAGAAAATGTCACCCTGGTTGAAAATGTGACATCCTTTTTTCCACAATTTCTTACCCGTGGGTCAAACTTTCATAATAATTTTTAGAAATATTTGTGTAAACAAATGTGAGGAAAAACGAGAAATGAGTATATAGAAATGAAATTTTTGTACACATTTTTTTAAATTTTAAACACAAAATAGATAATATTTTTGTAAAAGTTTAGTATATTAGAAGTTTTACCAAATTAGTTACATTTTATCCATAATTTTCATAACGCAGAATTTCACTTAAACTTGTCTTCAGGCGAATGTATAACCTATGTACTAAAATTTTACTGTATAATTACAAAATATCGCGATTGGCAGTGAAACGTAGCAAATTAATTTTCAATTTGCAAATAGTTTAAAAATGTATTGTATTGCAGCCTGCACACTGAACAAAATATATAACCTTGTTGTGCTTAATCGTCAAAAATTATTTTACGAAAAATGAACAACGCTTGTTTTGCGTGTTAGGTGTAGATTTCTGGAAATGCCAAACCGCATTTGCAAATATTGTAATAAATCAGTAAAAATTTGCATGCCCAACATGTCCAAAAATTCCCAGCAATTACTCATTTTCATTCTAAAAATGCTCAAAAACTCTCGCATTTTCATACTTTCTAGCCCTAAAAATTACACAACTTTACTTCACAGTATTCTACCTACTAATTTTTCCCCATTTAAAAAATCCCACTAAAAATCCCCCCCAAAAAACCTCCTTTGCAACCCTGTCTTTCGGATTAGAGCCTTCTTCTCTCCTCTTTCGACGAAGAAGAAGTGTGAATTTGAAATTGGATTCCCATCCCAAATTCAATTTATGTTCAATTCACTCCTCTCCTCCTTCCACGAGGAAAAAAAAGAAAGAAAAGAAAGCAAAAGAGAAAGTTGGATGGATGGCTGGATCCCAGGAAATCACACTCGCTCACACAATCGCTACAATTTACTCCCTACTTTACTCTCTCTCTTCTCAAGTAATGCATGCATGTCAATGAAAAAAATGTGTGTGACTTTCTCCAGGAAATGCATACTTTTTTCCTCTCTCTTTTCCCCCTCTGATTGATTTTTTAAAAGGCAAAACACCAAAAAATTGATGGGGACGCGATTATCGCGATAAATTGGACGGAGGAGGGGAGAATATAATGGGATTCGATTGCTAGCTGCAGGCGGGAACTATTTTGGTTGAACTAAATCCTGTCCGTCCGATATTGTGCGTTTTAATGTAGTTCTTTAAAGAAGAAAAGTTGACTAAATTGTGTTACGATACTGTTTTGCGGGGACAATTTTGTGTACTAAATTCTGCCCGGTATTGTGCGTTTTAATGTAGTTTTTTTCTTTAAAAAGAGGAAAAGTTGAGTAAATTGTGTTACGATGCGATGCGATACTATTTTTATTGGATTTTTTTTCGACGTGTAATTTCATTACCATAATTTGTTTTGTTTTCTGTTTTTGTACACAAAATAGGGGATCGATTATGTCGTAAATTTCGCCAGATAGGAGAGGAGAGATCGATCAGTTGAACGGCCAGAAATAAATAAAGTGCTTTCTCCGGTGTATGTATGTAGTGACTTGGGGTTCAAGGTTTTAACAGAAGGTTGAGGTTTTATGCAAATCTTAAGGAAAAAGTGGGAGTAAAAGTCAGCTGAGAAAATTTTTGGGCAGTTTTATACAAAAATATTGGAGATTCAATTTCTTCTTAATTACTTCGTAATTAAAAAATTGATACCAAAATTGTACGATTTTGACGCCAGAAATTGAAATATTACGGAAGCAGCATAAAAATTTAAAGGCTAGATTAATAGATGGGACAATTCCAACAACTACTATAAGAAATTATAAAAAATATATAAATTTGTACCGTTTTTACTCCACAAATTAAAATTTTGATTTAAAATTTTGAATTTAAAAGATAAATTGGGATGGGATCGCAAAGATGCACCTTTAACTGTTAATTTTTACAAAAAACGGATTTTGTTAACCAAATTAATCAGTTTTGTATAAAGTATCATTTTTCGTCAGAAATATAAATTTTGCTCGAAAAAGTTGATAGCTTCCTATAGTTTAAGAAATGTGTATTTGGAGAAACGTGCCATTATCTGAAACGGAGTAAGTAAAAAAAATCGTGTCAATTTCTGCTTCCAACACGTCCCTTTCGTTCATTATAAATTCAAGAACAAAATTCCTCCTCTCGAAAAATATAAAATTCTGGCCTAAAAGTCAAATTCCTTCCGTTACATAGTCCCGTTGTTTTTTCTCCGCTCCCCCCCCAAAAAAAACCACCGTTTACTTGTCAATTTTACATTATAAACTCAAGGAAGCTAAAAAAATCTCTCCTCTATTCTTCCAGAAATATAAAATTATTTCCGAAAAGTCAGATACTATCCCTTCCCTCATACACGCAGTCCCGTTGTTTTTACCCCCGAACCCAAACCCACCGTTTACACAAAACCTACAGCTTGTCAATTTCCCATGATAAATTCAAGGACACCGAGCGAAACCCCTGGTCCAAGAAAAATATAAAATTCTGCCCTAAAAGTCAAATTCCTACGCATAGTGCCGTTGTTTTTGCCCCCCAAACCCACCATATAAAACGTACAGCTTGTCCATTTCACCCGGAGGCAGGCCAGCACAGCATTCCATTATTTTGTCCTCTCTCTCTCAGTATGCCTCCGGCCTGCAAGATTTTAATTGAATTTTCTCTCCTCGCCTGGCAGAACCTCCATACCAATACATACATCGCCCTTCCTACCACGACGACCACGACGACGACGAGGAGGACTGCTGCCCCTCTTTCTCCGTGGCTGTGGCGTGGCGTTCTCGTGCTGCTTCCCTCCCGAGATTTTTGCCGTTCACCACTTTCACCAAAATCGATCGGCTCCTGGCTTGGGCCGGATGACGAGCGACGGGGTGAGGAAACTTCTTCGGGTGCTACTACTACACCACGACCCGGCTTATGTACTAGTAGCTTCTGTACCGTGTAACCTCGCATTTCGTACGCTGGCCTGACTTCCATACATGCATTCCACTAACCACACGGCTCACATGGACTTTTTTCTACACAAGAACTTTCACAACTAATTGAGATTTTATACTGGGCTGACCGTCAAGAAATCTCCGGAAGAAAATTAGACAGCAAGTTCAGTTCGAGACCAGTGTTTCGGGTGTGGGTGAAATAACGGGAAGAAAGTGGTTGCTTGGGGAGAGTTTGACCTGCAAGAAATGCAAGGTGCAAAAAACTACTTCTCGCCGCCATAAATAGTTCATAGGGCACGTGGCTAGATGGCGCATATTTCTCACAGTTTCATGCACCTCACATTTCTTGCATTTTTTTGTTTCGCAGTGCAAAAAATGTGGCCAGCCCTGAAGAAACGAAATGACAACAAAGTGTTTTTGCAGCTATTTTGACATAACAGAGATTCTCACAGTTTCTTGCACCTCGAATTTCTTGCAGTTCTTCTTGCGCTTACATTTCTTGCTTTCCAGCGCAAGAAATGTACCAAAAACCACAAGAAACGAAACACTATTATTCTCCATCCGTCAGACCCACACTGCTCTCGCTTTTCTCGCGTCTCATTATGTACAATAAATTTTAATGGATGGAAATAATAATGGCAAAATTTCGTGTACCGGCTGCTGGAGCAAATTTCATGTATATTTATTTATGTGCCCGTTGCATAATAATAATGAGAGAAAGTTGGGAGAAAGTTCCAGCGGGGAACAAACAAAAAATATGGGAAAAATTGGACCAGAGCCAGCAAGCACGAGGGCATCATCTGCCAATAAAAAATATGGGAATTTCCGTGCATAATATTTCCATTCGGTTGAAAAAAATGGGATATTTTTTTGTGAAGAATTGCATCTTGTTATAATTTACATATTCGGCAGATTTGCAGGGATTAAATTTTACATTATTTGGGACATTTTTTGCAACAATTAAGGAACTTTTCGAATATTTTCATGTTTCAGTAGAAAAATAAACAGTACATTTTTCTCAAATTTAGAGGATTGCATCGTATTTTAGAATGATTAAATTTTTCTATTACAATAAATGACAAACTTGTATTTCAGTGCATAATATTTCCATTTGGTTGAAAAACATGGGATATTTTTTGTAAAAAATTGCATCTTACATTTTGCAAATTTGCAGAAATTAAATGTGAAATTTTTTCTCGTAACAAAATAATTCAGGAAATTGTACCAAAGACATTTGCAATATTTCCTTATTTCGGTAGAAAAAAAACAGTACACTTTTCTCAAATTGAGAGAATTGCATTTTATAATTCAAGTATTTCGTAAAGCAATGATTAAATTTTTTCCGCGAAAATAAATGGCACACTTTTTCCCCGTCCGTAACAATAAAGGAAATTGTACTGACGTACGAACTGAGGGAACATTTTCAATTTGGGCGATTACTTCCATTTTCAAAGATGAAAGCATCAAAGACTTTTTCCCACTTTGTAGTAAAACCCAAGTCATGAATGAATGAGAGACCGACGACGACGACGGCGATGACGTGCCTGCCCTGCCGTGTTTGTAATTCGCCAAACTTGTACATTTTATTACTTTGAGAATTCTCGTTAACAATTTAGTTTTTCATTTATTCCATAGTTATGTATGTGTGGAGTTATATTTTTTGCAGACGGCGGATATTTTTGCATTGTCGTTTCTTTTTCATTTGATAAAAGACGAGTTTGATGAGTCATACACAAATTGATAAAAATTCGAGAAATCAAGAATAATTCGTTGGACTAGATGACTTAAAAAATAAATTCCCCAAATCAACAAGAAATTTTTAACTAGGGAAAAGTTATGCACTATTCAACGCCATTTTTTAGTTTTAGAAATATTTCATATCGCAAAAGTAGTATGATGGTCCCAGTGAAATTCCGTTTTACTAATATCAAAATTTTGCTAATTAAATGATTTCAATTAAACGATTTTTTGTAAAATGTGCAAGTATTGCCTTATTTTTTCAAAAATAAGTACTAAACTTTCTCAATATTTCGACGAGTTTACACGAAAAAAGTTTCGTTATAAAACCCCAAGCATTAGCTTTTTCTAAAAAAAATGGCCAAATTTTCCATGAATATTTCCTTATTTTTTCCACAAATTCATATCCGCCCCATGTTTATCACATTTAGAGAGAAAGTTGAACCCAGTAATTTCTTTACTTTCCTTTCCCCAACTTTTTTCAGACCCAATTCATCCAATTAATTCCCAGCCAAGGAAATGACACATGAGATGGCAAATAAAAATGGCAAATTTCGTGTGCCAAAGTGCCAAAAAAATGTGGGCGAGTAAACAATTTTTGTTTTCTTTGGCTGGAGGAATAAGTAAAATAATGGGCGCCATTATTATTCCGGAGACAATTTATTTAGGATTGAAATTGTGTGCTGGGAGAAGGACGATTTTGGTGGAGGAAAAAGAGCTTAACTTTAATTAAGGGGGGAACACGATCTCGTATTTATTAAGAAATTCTAAGTCTTAAGTGGCCAAAGCCTCCTTCCCATCGAGCAAGCATATAGCAGAATAATGATTCCGTGATGTGTCGTCTCCGGACTTAATAATAACAAAACCTATGCAGCAGAAACTAAATATGTACTTCGTTTAGCCCGAGATACGTGCCTGAATGAAAATTTTGATGTTTTTTATGCAGCAAATTAGGTAGAATTTTGGCAGAAATTTTGCTAGTTGTTCTGCAGAAAAACTACGCAGAGCGATATGTGCATTCACTATGCAAAATTATGCAGAAGCAGTTTTGCAGAATAGACATAAAATTTTTGCAGAATCTTGAAAATTTTTCGTGCAACTATGATTTGAAGACCATTTATGTAAAATGCTGCACGATTCTACACCTAAAATGTAAAGACACAAGAAGTGTGAATAATTACACTTATTTTTCCCAAAAATTTCAGAAATTGTTGAATTCTCTTTTGTGGTAAAATTTTATGCATAACAAAATTGTTTTATGAAATATTGACAGAAGAAAAGCATACATTTTCAAATAATAGCCAAAATATTGAAAAATCATCTAACTTTACATGGCCCAAATTTGCCGTCAATCTGTCACTTCTCGCCTCTACTACAGACGGATGGACGGAAAGTCACACCGTTTCATGAGCCCTATTTCGAGCTAAAAGGCTTACGTAGGTGCGATGCCTGCTTGCCTAATCTTTATTAGTCGACACGCCAAACACTAAATACATAAATGTCAGACCAGCAGAAAAGTGTGCTCAAGAGAAAACTTTTCACATCTTGGAAAAAATTTAAGTTTAGCAACAAGAAATAATTTATTTTATGATTTTAAACTTCGAAAAATATCTGGTAACCAATTTTTCACTCAGATTATTCGAATTTATTACAGAATGTATAGTTCCCCATTTAATATTTCCCCTTTTGATAATCGAATTTTGACAAAAAATTATTTTAGTACCATTTGCACGTCAAAATTGAGATTTTGACCGTGAAAAGAGTACTTAATTTGGAAGATGATGACAAAATAGGATGATCACTCCGATTAATTTAAACTGAGATGTGAAAATTATGTCAAGTTCAGAAACTGACCAACTCAAATATTAATCCACTTTTCTTTAAGTACAATCTTTTTAATCCAATATTTGGAAGTTCATAAATTATTTGAAGAGTAAAAAGATAAAATACGAATTTTTTCACATTTTTCAAAATTTCTCATCAATTTATACCAAAATGGTACCAAATTTGATAAATTTGTTGGCCAAAAATCATTTAACAAGATAATCAGAATTGAAAATAGTATGAATCAGATTCCATTCTGCGAGACGTTCAACTCTTTCAGAATTTATTGTGAAACTTATTTTATTTACTATTTCACGAAATAAATACTTTTAATTTTTCACAAAAAGTAATTCAATTTATTATTAAATAACAAATTCCGTGTATTAAATAAATCCAAAACAAGTAACGCTTGCCCAATTTCTTCACCACTTTCACCAAACACTTGTTAATTAATTAGAGAATCCTCCACCCCAACGGAAAAATAAATACGGCAGATTACAAGCTAAACAAACGAGCCAAAGTGAGTAAGTACAGGGAAGGGGCAGAAGAAAACAATTAGCTAATTAGTAGACGACAAGAATTTCTCAAATTAGTAAAACACTTGATGATATTCATTCATTACATGGACAGGCAGTGGCTGCGGAAGGGAAGCCGTGGGGACATTAACCAATGCTTCGAGTGCAAGAAACCACTTGAAGAAATTGGTTTCTTGCAGGTATTTTGACCTGCAAGAAATGCAAGGCTCAGGAAACCACTCCTCGCCGCTATACTTCATACATACGGCGCGTGGCTAAATGGCGCACATTTTGTGCACTTTCTCCCAGTTTCTTGCACCTTACATTTCTTGCCTTTCTTGTTTTCCAATACAGTAAACAAAATACTTGCATTAACATTGAAGGATAGAGAAGGGTTTATATAACATGGGCAGACTATGGGGACATCGAATAACCGTGGGGACATTGTTCCTCCCCAAGCCTCCGCGGCCACTGTGGACAAAATCCTCAAATGAATACGATTCATCCTTGCAACGTTTGCAATAGAAGTGGTGATGACGACGATACTGGTTAAATACATGGTATCATCGCATTTAACTATTATTATTATTTATTACATCAAACTTGCTTCATTATTACAAGGCTTGTTCCATAGGCTGGACGGTGTACAAATATTTGAATGAATCAATGGTGCTATACTCTCCGTGGGGAGGTTCCTCCTTCCTTCCTCTTTATTAATTAGCATTATTTCACTCCCTCCACAAACCAAACTGCATGGGAAAACAGCACCAAGTCCAAAAAGAGCTAGGGTTCGGGAATATGTACGCTACGTTTCAATTTTTTGCAGAATTTTGGACGATTTTCTAGGAAACTTACCACTTTCAATAATAAATTTGTGTTCACGACACATTAGTAATTTCGAAAATTCTGACATTTCTTAATTTAGTATGTGGTGTTTGTTTCATGTTATGGAATTTGCCAAGCTACAAATTGTTATGAATTTTTTTCAGCAAAACTTTTAAAAAATTGCACGTCGATAATGTGTATGTAAAGCTTTGGCATAATTCTTGATTTATTAGGTGCGACATCATCTTTTCACCATTCAAGAAGTTTTACGAGTTTTGTCACAATTTCGAAAATCGCCACCATGCATAATTTAATTTAAGATGTCCCCATTTTTTCGGATTTCCAAAATTCCCAATAATTTCCAAACCTCAGAAACTCTGCCAATCACACGGTCCCTCTAATTTCAAGCTATATTCTTTCATTAATTTCCTCAAATTAAGCTCACGCCTAATTAATTATTTGTTTCGCAATAATAATCCCTCCCTCTAATTAACGTGGGTACGTACCAAAATTTCAAAATAATTCGAAACTACGCGCCAAATCACTTTCTCCTTCCTCCCTCAAAAGGCCATAAAATACTGAAATATTTATATTTTCATTTCCAATTAAAACTTTGGGGAGATAAAATAGTTTGAAAAGATGTCAACTAAATTGGAGTCAGATTGGATTTAGCGGCGAGAAAATAATTTAAAGCGGAGAATTTCCATTGAATTTAATTCTTTTAATTGCTGGAGGCCACGAGAGCGAATTTAAGGTGGGTCATAAAACCGAGAAGAGTAGATTTTGCGGTGGGACCCGCATGGTTTGAGCAGATTGGATTTTCATGTCGTTTACGTGAATTTATAAGGGCTAAAGTTACCTCATAAATTAGATTTATATTGGTTCATTACACGTTCTGGCGGACGAAATTGTATTTACAGAAATATGGGAACATATGCACACACTTATTATTGCGGAAACCTATGCAAATACTTTTACCACCACCACCACCACTAATTTATTGGGAACTTGTATTTCACTGTGAACTCTGACATTTCCTAAAAGTTGAATTTTTTTCCGTAATAAAGTTAAGATAGTTAAGTGATATTTGGTAACGAAATGAAATTGGATGACAGATGAGACGACGTCAAAAACCATTTTCAAAAATTGGTCGTTTTCTTAATAAAATTACAATTTCAAATTTGTACTAACGAACGAAACTGTGAATAATTTTTTTTCCTGAAGTACAATTTTTCATCAGACTGGAATCAATTTTACGAGTCACTCGAAAATAAATCGTTCCCAACGCGGTACTAACTTGTGCTCAATTTTGTAACCACGTTACTTACAATGCATCTAATTTTAACCACTTTTTAATCGATTTGGCACAAAAATTTCTTATCCGACTTTTCATCTTCAAAACATTTTGAATTTTTTTAATAACTTGCGCCATAGCTAAACCATAACCTTGGCGCAAGTTGGAAATCTAAATTTTTGTAAATCTCGTCTTAATAAAATCTAGTCGATTTTCTGTAAGAAAAATGCCATTTTTAAGATTTTCTTAATCTCTTAAATGAATAATCGATTTTGTGTCAATCAAATTGATTTCAATGGATAATATTTATACGATA
The DNA here is from genome assembly GCF_002217175.1 of Folsomia candida. Lineage (NCBI taxonomy): Eukaryota > Metazoa > Arthropoda > Collembola > Entomobryomorpha > Isotomidae > Folsomia > Folsomia candida. The sequence goes on from NW_019091246.1 coordinate 29,923, forward strand.
CGATTTTGACAAATTTCCATAAAAATACGGTTTACTAAACGCATACATACCTAATTTTACTAGATTCTAAAAATTTATAATATTTATAAATTTGCCATACAATTTTACCAAATTTCCAAAAAAAGCCTTTACTAAACCTATACACAAATTTACTAATTTAATCAACGAAATATTCCCCCCCCCCCTCCAAATTTATTTCAAAACTTTATCCCCCTTCAATTAAACTTTTCACGGAAAAGATATCTGATTTATTTATCCATATTAACTTTCACTTTCTCTCTTCTCTCCCCTCTCCAGCTTTCATTTCGTGCGTCGTCCGTCGTGGGTGATGTGCACACGTAAATGAAGGAAATGGGTCCATAAAGTAGGGCCCTGGCTGTATATTTAATCTCGTGGTCTCGTATGTTTTAGCCCTTCTTCTGCGGTGTCGTATAGTTTATCGGATCCGCCACAGTATTCAGTGTCAGTTATAAATTTCGACCAGTTTGGTTTTGCCTATGTGTCTGACCCAAAGGTAATTTGGGGCCGAGAATGGTGGGCTAGATCGCCTCGAGAGGAAGAGGCGAGAGTGGAAATAATATTAAATATTTAATCTAACCGTGTAATAAAAGTCAGAGGGGAACGGCCATTCCAAAGTAAATATGGGTGCGACCACCACCACCAATATCACGACCAGATGAAAATTTTCTAGTCTAACAAGAAAGAAGGACACGATGCGATTCAAACTTTGTCCAGTTCACTATTTCTGATCGTGCGTGTGTCCAAATGGTAAAATTTACATGTAGGAAATGAGAAAGTTATTGAGAATTGTCAAGTTGTAATGACGATTTTTAAACATTTGAAATATTTAGTAACAAATTCTAGCGTAGGTTAATATATTTTATTCATTTCTATTACATTGTGAAAACAAGGGAAGAAATTTTAAAAGTTTTTGGAAAAAACCTTCCTACCAACTAATATGATGACCACACCAATTTTCCAGTCTCACAAGGATGCGACTAAAATATTTGAAATATTCAAAACCAAATCCTTGTGTAGATGAAATGGTACGTATTAAAAATTACGATTTAGATTTTATTTTGTATTTTTTGAAAACATCTTTCTACCAACCAGTATTACGACCAGATGAAAATTTTCTAGTGTAACACGGAAGGGCAAAATGTGATTCTAACTCTGTCCAGTCCGCTGTGTGTTAAAATAGTAAAATTTGCATGAAGGAAATGAGAAAGTTGAGAATTGTCAACTTTGTACGTCGATTTTTAAATATTCGATATATTTAGCAACTTAGGCTAGCGTAGGTGATAAAAGTACCTTTGGTGTTTGATAAAATTGTGAAACTTTCAAGGGAAGAAATTTAAATTTTTTGAAAACATTTTCCTACCAACATCACCACATTAAAATTTGCTAGTATATCAAGCACACGTTCCAATTCAAAGTGTGTTTAAAATTTATGGCATTTAAATCTAAATTCTCAAAATAAAATTTTGTCCTGATTTTACTTCATAAGAAATATCCGCTCTCAAATAGATATGCATTTTTATTTTTTTTTTTTACCAAACCTTAATCTCAATATATTGCGAGTATTCAAATTATTTAAAAAATCAACCCTACGAAATTTCAAATTTAAATTTAAATTAATTTCAAGAGAAGAGCATCAACCTGACAAAATTTATGGTCAAGTTTGTGCCAGATTTTCAAATTTTTTCAACAACTTTACTATTTCAGATTGAAATTTAATTAGCCGATTATGAAACTACAAAGTTTCCGGTGTATAATTTTGTAACGCCCACAACTTAAAAAATATATTTTCCACGCCATCAAAAATTTGTTAACACGACACGCTAACAAACGTGTCAAATTTTAATAGAAAGCCCGACAAATATCCGATGTCAAAGTAGTACAACGTCATGACACCCATTATCCAATTCCACATCCATGCAGTGGCCGCGGCAGCCGTGGGGACATTAACATTGTAGGATAGTGGAGGGATGGATTTACATAACATGGGCAGATGATGCAGACATCGAACAACCGTGGGGATATTGCCCCCCTCTCCCCACATTTCCGCGGTCACTGCGTCTACGTCCACCCCCCTGAACTGAACCTCATTTTGCTCCACAAACAAACAAGGGAGCGAGGCGAGCGACCAACCAAAAAGTTAAGTAAACAGGGCGAGAGAAACAATAAAAGAGGAAATAAATTTGACAAGGAAACAAATAACGGGTGCATACATCTCTTTTATTACTCGTGTGGTGGTCCTGTAAAACTAGTTAGTTTTCCCCCCTCCTCCCAGAAACTTATCAACTTTTATAAATTACTAAACCCACCCAGATAAGATTGGATTACATGTGTTGCACCTTTCTACCTTATCGGAGGTCAAAGTAATGCTGCATTCATACATTCATTATGCACGGATCTCTTTTTTCTCCTTTAAAATGACTCGTTTTCTCCTCCTATTTGTTTACAGTTTACGCTTGCTTATTTATTTGCTTGTGGATCGTGAATTTCTCCCTTTTTTCTCTGGGAGGAAATCCTTTGTTTGTTTTTAGAGTTGGGGGAAAAGTATGTACGAAATTTTTTGTGGAGTAAGAAAAAACTACAAAGAATTTGCAGAAAAAAGGTTTAAATTTCAAAAGCTTTTCGTGTTTTTTTTTGTTTAGGAAAAAAGCACCAAGCAAATTGTGTATCATTTTTGTAGGTGAATACCTACAGTAACTATTTTTTTATCGAATGGCAACAATTGTGTGCAAAATTTATATTTGTTTGGTATTAGTACGGCATTTTTTGTTGCAAAAAAAAAAAGAATAAAAAAATTAGAATTTATTTAAATTTATGTGTAAAATTTTGAATATTTTTTTGCTATATAAATGTCAACAGCCGTTTAATATGGCTCTACCACTTTGGTAACGATTTTCTGACTAAATGGTAACAGTTACATATGTGCAAACGTCATGTTTGTTTGTTTTTAGTATGAATTTTTTTATTCCAAAAAATAAGAATTTCTTCAACTTCTGTATGCAAAATTTTTCATATAAAAAATGCCAACACATTTCTCATGGCTTTACCAAACGGTAACACTAATTGCGTACCAAATTCATATTCGCAACCACACCCTCGTGCTAAATTATAACGATTTTGCTCCACGTGCAATTCAAAATTCTGTTAAATACAGGAAACCATCTCGAGTAAATATTTAAAAACGTGCTGCCGGTTGCCATGCCTACGAGAACATGCACGATACCTTTGTTTTTATGGTACTAAACTAATCTAAAAGTAAAATTAGGGACATTATTCTCATTTTCATTCTCTCTCCGCATCTTGTCCTCGATCGTGTAACTTTATAATAAAGCTTGGCTACGAGCGACTACTTTTCTTCCCGGCCAACCAAACCAGGAGTAATTAGACCGTTTTATTTTATAATGGTAATGACGACGAGCCAGATTATAGGGTTACCTCCGCACCAAATATTACAATAATGGTCCAACATACACACATATACCAACGACGACGACAAGGAAGTATTAAACTGTAGTGGAGGAAGGAATCAAGCAATGAATAAAATCTTGCTTCGTCCGTTACGTTACCAGGGAAACTGAATTAGGGTTCGAAAAAGTTTCTTTAGAACGATGTGATCTCTGATTCAAGATATTCTTATGCTAAAGTTTGTGCCTACTATTGTTTTTCTGTTCGTTACGTTACTAGGCGGGTAAATTAAATTAGGGTTCGTAACGGCTAACCTAATGTGATCTGACTTAAAACGCAAGAAACGCGAGGTGCAAGAAACTGGGAGAAAGTGCACGAAATATATGTCATTTAGCCACGCGCCGTATGAAGTACAGCGGCGGGGCGTACATAGTTTCTTGCGCCTTGCATTTCTTGCAGGTCAAAATACCTGCAAGAAACCAATTTCTTGTCGTTATTTCTTGTACGTGGTTACTTTTGAACCCGAAACACTGTTCTGAACCCTCAATTACAAACTTTCAGCTTTATTTTCTCCAATTAAATATTTCCAAAAAATATCACCATCTCGGAAACCCTGTCGTCCTCCAGCATCCATGTACCTCACCTGTTATCCAGGCCACTATGCACATACATTCTATTCTCACATATACGTATTACGTACCGGCCGTAAATGCATAATTTAACATAACGTAACGTACGTAACGTATTACAACGACGACCACCTTTTATTTACGAGTTTAAAATTCAACCTTGGCTTCTCCTCCCCGTAAAAAGAAGAAGTTGTGGACGAACGACGAGAGGGAAGGAGACGAAGGGTGGATTTTGGATTGGATTTGAATCGCAGGCTGCATTTTCTCCACGTTAAACTTCTCCCTTGTTCTTCACGAGATGAGAGAGTGTAATCATGCCACGATTATTACGACCTATTACACATTTTTTTTGTCTACGTATGTACACTACACAACATCGTTTTTTTATTCATGGTTGGAATAACAAGGGGAGAGAAAAGATGTGTAATTTGGGGGACAATTTGAGACAAAATGAAGGCTTGAATTTGTAACAAAGGAATGAAAAGAAAAATTGTGAATTGTGATTTTTTGGGTAATTTTAACGCCGAAAGTTAAGTTTAAATTAATTTTTGTACGAGTCTTTGTATTGTAGATTTGATACCTTTTTCTTGGAAGTTGTTTTACCCGAAGAATTATGGATTTCAAAATATTTATTTCGCTTTTTGACAATGTTTGCATTTTTGCACAAAACAGGGGGAGAGAAGAGAAATGTAATTTGGGGAACAATTTTGGACAAAATGAAGGGATGATCTTGTAACAGAAGAGAAATAAAATTGTGAACTGTGAATTTTTGGACAACTTTAACACCGAAAGTAAACTTTACATTAATTATTGTAGCGATTTTTATATAGATTTTACTGCCATCTCGTTTTTTCTGGGAATAAAATTATAGGTTTTAAACAATACTTACCCATTTTTTTTGACAATTCTAATTTTTATGCATGGCTGAAAAACAAGGGGGAAGAAAATATATCTAATTTGGGAGAAAATTCGGCACCAAATAAATGATTGATTTAAAAAAATTAAGAAAATTGAGAATTGTGGACTTTTGAGTAACTTTAACACCAAGAGGAAAGTTTTCATTAACTTTTGTACCGGTTTTTACATAGATTTTAATTTGATTACGAATTTTCTGGGAATAAAATTAATCTGGAAATTCATGGATTTTAAAATATTTTGAATGTTCACTTCGTTTTTGATAATTTTTACACTTATTCGTGGACACAAAACAAGGGGGAGTGAAATATATGTAATTTGGGAGACAAATTGGGACAAACCATTGTAATCATTTTATTTCGCTTGTTGTTAAGTTTTATTTAAATGCTAAAATCATGGGTTTTTAAGTATTTTGAATATTTGCTCCGTTTTTAACTTTATTGGCAAAAAAATCAATTTATTTTAAGACGCTTGGCATTCCTATAAGAGAAGAAAAAAGTAGCAACATTATAAGATTTTGAGTAATTTTAATACCATAAGAAAATTTTTAATTGATTTTGGTACTTTATTTTTATACAGATTTCTAATTTTTGTTTTGCATTCTAATGATCACCAATTTTTAATATTTTGAATATTCACTCCATTTTATGACAGAAATCAACTTATTTGGAATACCAAAATAAAACTTTGCCCATTTCATAAACTGGTTTACATATTTTCTATGAAACTCTAATTAATTTTTCACCTTGCAAACAACATTTTCTTCAAAAAAAATTGTTAACCCCGTCCGAAAAATGGATCCCTCCTCGAAATTTATACAAGATACGAGATGCAGTTTGAATAATATTACCGAAACGAGTCTGGGAGCCCAGGTAAAGGGTTGATTTCCTCCTTCGTGAGGAGGGAGACTTCTTCGAGCCCTTCTTCTTAAGCGGAGAAGTCTATAACCAACTTTATACATGTTTTACAACGTGGACACGGATTGATTTTTAACCAAGAAAAGAACAAGATGCTGTTGTTGGTGGGGTCAGCAGTATGCATATTACGTAATGATTCTCTTATAATGAGAATTGTGTATGGTTCCCTTCAAGGGTGAGCAAAATACTTTGGTCAAAATGTACAGCAGTACTTATTCTGAGCTCCGTTCTTCCAAGTGATATAGATTTCCTGGCCATATTAGAGCCGCAAAAGACGTGAGTCTACATAGTTTTACGAAAATATGCTTTTTGTGAAAAAATTTACTTTTTACTGCTGTCAAAATATGTCATTTTTATAAAATAAAGTATTTTGACAGGGATATTATACATAAAAAGTTATCACAAGACATTTATTTTTGGTTGAATTCTCCATATGCATTTTAAATACAAATAACTCCAAATTTTGACTGAGTATTTTGCCCACCTCTGGTTCCCTTAAAGTAGTCGTTTCTTATTTAGTTATGCACCCTACGCAATAAAATCTATATATCAGACACATATGTAGAAGAAGACGACGTTTTTTACGTCTATGTTCTGTTTACCCTCTTCGTTTGCTTGGTTCTCTCTCTCTCTGTGTGAATTACTGTTGTTTAAGCACTTTTCAAAAATTCTTGGTTTAAGTAACTAATAATAAAAAATCACCCTCCCACGGTCCCTTCCTCGTCGTCGTGAAATATGGGAGGATGGAAATTATTACTTTCTTATCTTTGTTTTTTTTTGTTTCGCTCCGTTATGGACAGAAATTGTCGGGGAAATTTTTACACGTAGAAAATATAGAGATCAATTTACAGAAATTTGGGACGAATATTATTTATGGATTGACGACATACAAAAATTTGCTAAGAAATCATATCAACCATATTTCAAACAGAATGATGTATTTTTACGGAAATTTTTACTAATTAATTAATTATTCTCTTTTTGTTGTTGCTTCCTTGCTAGAAAATGTCAGGTTCATTTTTATATGTAAAATATAGCGAAGCTTAAATTTTATGAAATTAGGGGAAAAGACAAAAGCGGAAACAAAATTTCTGAATGAAGTGAAAGAATTATTGAAAAATAAAAAGTATATTTTAAGCAATATGATTTTACACAAATGTCCATAATTTTCTCAGATTTTTTTAAAATAACGAGTTTCTCATCGATTTTGAACGTTTTCAAATAATATTTCGTCTTGGTTAAATTTATGTCGGAATTTCTAACAAACCGTATTCACTCTTTGTAAATCTGATTCAATAATTTAATTACTGCACATCTCAAAAATCATTAATCGACGTTTTCTCTTCCAAAAATTACTTGGAAATATTTAACTGTTAGTTTAACCCTTTGGTTTTCATTTTAAGCAAAGTGTATACATAAACCATCAAAATTTGCAGAATTATTACGTCTGAAAAAACGATTTCATTGCAAATATTAGGGGAAAAGTTTGACATTAATTCTCGTAAAATTTTTCAGCTTAATGTTACTCTGGAGAACATTGACATCGATTGTTTCAATTAATATTTACATTACTTATACCGTGTTAAATAGATAGCGTAATGGTACACTGCAATGGCTTCGATTCAAATTTCGAACTCACAAAACTCAGAAGTTTGCCGAAAAATATTAGTATTTTGAGAGGAAAAATAGGAAAATTTTTAATTGGAATCAGATTGCTAAATATACATATTGAAATCGCATAACTTGAATTTCCAATGCTTTATATTTAACAACTGCAAAATTGAATCCTGCCAAACGTTTCAAAATCATACATTTTATTTAAGTTATCCTTACATTGTAATATTTCCATCTCATTTACGTCTCATTGTTCACTGTTAGCGACACAAATAATCTTTTATTTTTCATTGTAAACATCCTCCTCTTGAGTTGGATTGAATAATAGTAATAACAACAACACAAGGCATTGAATGAACTGAAATCAAGAATTTGGAGATCATCATGCCTATTATTAGTAGTAAATACGATTTTGGAAGTTGATGGGAATGAAGTGACAGCTCTGCCTCTCTCGTAAATAAAATAATATGTAGAGCAGTTTGGTTTGGATCGAAGAGCTTTGATGAGACTGGACTGGACTCTGCAGAATCTCACTTTCTGCTGCAGCTGGAGAAGAGAGATTGCGATGTGACTCATTCTTAACAGTAAGCAATAACGTGTACTGGAGGGAATAGAATCAGGGCCTGTGGTAAGAATGGAACGATTGTGTAAGGCCCTGGTGGAAAAAATGGGAAAAATAAAATTGGGAAAATTTGTATCAATTTAGTCTGACAAATTTGGAAAATGTACAAAACGAGACTCGACAGGCTGATTAGGTAGAGAAGATAATTATTTTTTTTTAATAGGAATTTACGTTACAGTGTAATATAATTAGGAAAAATCCTTGTAAATTAAGTCACAAAATTGAAAAAATGTTGACTTATCTGGATTAACACTATAAGTAAATTTAATATCTATATTTTTTATTTCAAGTGTAACAAGATCTGTTTTATTTTTGGCACACTGCCACCCGAAAATGTAATCTTTATTTAAACCTACATCATTTTAATATTGTTATATAACAATATTAAAGATTTAAAGATGTTATATAACATCTTTATATTTCCATTTTGGTCGTTCTATTTATCCATATCGTTGCAGAAACTTAAAACTATTTTTTAACCCAACAAAATTCTCTCCCAAATTTACCAAGGCCTTCCTCGCAAGTGAATTTCCGTAATTTGCTTGACTTAATTTTTATTTAAAGCAAAATAATTGAATTTTCATTGATTTTCAAAATCATTGAATTTTCACCTGGATTTCGTTCGATTAAGGGCAAAATTAACTTTTTAACCTGCATTTTAAACATTGCAAATTGCAATACTTCCGAATTTATAAATTCGTTCGTCGTAGATACTTTTAAAAAATGTTTTTCTTTACTGTGTCACCAGCCAAATTCTGTCGCCCAAAAATCAGCTTGGCCCTTGGCCTGTGTTGGGCCTGTTTGGTTAGTTAGTTTGCTCATGGTTGGTATGTAAGTGGAGAAATGTTCCTTGGGTGGATGGATGGCGTCGTTTTATAGGGACGAAGCAGGAAGAGAGGAGCCCGAGTGATTTGATTATTCCATCACCCAAGCGGAAATTACGTGATATTAAATTAAATTAAAGCGAATGAATTCAATTAAAGTCAAGGGACTCTATTGACGAGCCATCCTCTTCATCGTCACCGGACTGCTGGAATTTTGCTAAATTTATGTATTCACAACATGACCGAGGACTAAGATGTAGGTGGGTGGGTGGGGTGAAGGGGAGTGGAAAATGAGTGCGTGGGTGGGTAAGTTGCCATTTTAGACCAGGTGGTCTCATTTAATTATGTTTAACAAGAGGTCAAATTTGTAATTTACCTTATTTTGAAATATTATTTGAAAAGTGAAATTTCGGAAATTATGGAGAAAATGGTGGAATTTGTTCTTAATTTTGAGATGAACCTGAGTGAGTGGGTGGTTCGCATTTTAATTACTAATTTAATTACTACATTTACCTATGTATCAACCGTTAAAATTTGTACATTTAAATATTACTTATGTAAGTTTGAAATACGATTGAAAAATTGATATTGACATGACGGAAATTATGGTGGAATTTTTGGAGTAAACTGTTATTAAACTGAAATTGAGTGAGTTCATAGAGTTCGCATTTTGATTACTAATTTAATCACTACATTTATTTATCTAGTAACAATTAAAATGTGCATGGTTGTTACTTAATTACATTTGAAAATGATTTGAAAACTCAATTTGCAAAAGTTGTGGGCTTAAAACCAAATGACAAATAAAAATGGTGGAATTTGTAATAAAAATTTTCCCAAATTTGATATTTCCATAAAATTCTTCATCTCAATAAACTAATACATTTCTAATTATGATTATTCTTCATGCCTTTTAATTTTGTGTAAGTTTGACACCAAAATTATTTTAAAGATAATTATTCATTATACTTTAACTACGACGGTAAATTCGGGGTGAAATTTCAAAAATAAAATTTCCACCGTTCAGGAATTAGCAAAATTTCCGGAAACCATACAGAAAAAAATTTGTCCCCAATTATTATCATCATCATTTCATCAGCACGACGACGACGACCACGATCCGAACCAAAACTATTAATCTCCTCTCCAGGAATAAAAGTATGTAATCCTTTCCCATCCATAATTCGTCATCATTTTGTCCTCTCTCTCGTCCTCATGATCTTCCATTATTCACGCGAAATCCATTGTCCACTCGGCCTCGCATCGAATATGTATGTACATAAGCCCGGCTGTAAAAAATCCCTCTTTTCTTCACATAATAAAATTTCCGCCACAATAAAACCCAAAAAATTAAGCTTTTTCCACCACCCACGGTCATTACCATCGGACCCCACAAAATCGAGGGGACGTTTTTTCCCCTGTACAAAAATTGTAGCTTAAATGTTACTCGCCTTAATATTGTCGCCCATGTTCCATTTTTCTTTGCATAAAAAAATTCAGGGACGGTAAAACCCTTTGATTTTTATCAGATTTTTGCACCATTTTCGTTACAATCTTACCCCCACGGAACATTAGGGGGCATTTTCCTCCTCCATGACAAATTACACCAGAAAAACTTATCGTCCCCTCAGTTTTCCGCTGGCACTGTAAATCCTTCTTCTCCTAACCAAAAAAGTCAGCTTTCCATTTTCATTACTACCGAACCCCCAAAAATCTAGGAAACATTTCCCCCCAAAAAAACCTATCATTCTATAATTAGCGACCAACACCACCAATATCGTCCTCCCCACCGCGTTCCGCGTGCCCTGTGCGTGGAGTGACACATGTACCAAACCGGACATACCGTACTTTACTTATCGATCTTCCTCTCTCGCCCAAATAAAAACGGAGGAAGCCGCGACCTTTGAACTTTTCTTTATCATCACCACCATCGTCATCACCGTCGTTTATGCTCGTGGAAGTGGAATGCTGAGTTTAAGTGCTGGCAGAAGAAGCGATCCGCACTTAAGAGAATTTACGTATGTATTTCCAACGAGTAATTAAGTCTGCGACATGCTCCCTGCTTTAGGCCAGGCATGGACACACTTTTATAATAATTGGATTTTAATAAATGGACTCACACCAGAAAGTGGCCGAGAGGAGAGGGAAAGTGGATGGAGTGGAGTGGAGAGGAGAGAAAGTTTACTTTGCGTGGGTAAATTTTTAGCCGTGGCGATGCGATGATTATCATGGGACAGAGTGGAAATAAGTGTTACTTATGAGACCAGAGGATCTATGAATGCAATGCTTGGTGATCACTGTCTTCTTAAAGAGGGGTGAAATTAAAAGTAAAATTGGATGAAAGTGCAAATTCGGGTGGTGTGCAGTTAAAAATAACAAAGTGCCAAAAAAGACGAGAAGAAGCGCTTTTTATAAGTACGAAACTCTTAATAATGCGGTAGTAAAAGTGATATCGAGTTGGTAACAATCTAATTGTTTGAAATGAAAAATTTACAATTTTGTAAATTTTAATGCAAAATCTTATCTTACGCTTTTAGGGACAAATTGCTACCTAAACGGTGGTGCCAATTTTGCTACCACTCATTTACATATTTGCTATGCAAATAATCCTCCCATTTTAAATAGACCTTCACTCTAAATAATATAGTAACGAAGAGTTACCGAGTCTGTAACAACCTACATGTGTACATAATTCTCCAACAAATTCAAAGTCTCGCTAATTTCATGAAGTTTTCATTTCACTACTAAATTTGGATTTTCCTGCAAACTTTTATACATTTTTGTTCAAAACGAATCTCTTCCTATTTAAACGGTGGGCAAACTCGGTGACAATTTTGCTACATGTATTTACCATGTATGCAAATAATCCTGCCGTTTTCTGCTTTTGTCACTTCACTTCTTCCCTTCACGAAATAATTGTGTAATTTTCCGGCGTAAATTTCCTTGAGGGCTAAATTTAGTTAGAGGCATAGGTAGCTGGTAGTGTAGCTGGCTGCGTTGGTGGATGGTAACATGTTGACATTACTAATTAACAAAGAGGTGATTAATTTGTTTGTTTTAAGACTCCCCAACCCACCAACCAAGCAAACCAACATGCACATCCCCTCTAATAATATTAACCAAATGAAACTATGAGATCCATCCAGCCAGCCAGCCAGCCAGCAGCCTCAACAATTACAAATTATGCAGATATACAAGGTTTACCTTGACAGGGTTCGACTACGTCAATATGTACGAAATTCAGGCATATCTTGCAAAATAGGAAAAATTGCATTCCAATCTTGAAATTTGCTATGAAATTTACTGCAGTTGTGTCTCATTTTTTTCTAAAGAATGTGTACGTACGAAATTCAGGCATATCGTAATACATGCAAAATATGAGTAAGAATTGCACAAAATGCATTTTTAATCTTGAAATTTATTAGCATGAAATTTACTGCACTTTTATCCCATCTTTTTCCGAAAACTATTACTTTGGACTCTAAATTCATGCAAAATAGTACTAACGGCGTAAAATTACACGAAATGCATCCCAATCTTGTTGCCTCGTCTATTTGTACATATTAGGAAAGAAAGATTGACGAGTTTTTTTGCATAATGTGGAAAATTTGAAGTTCTTATACTATAATTTTTATGAAATTGAAAATAGAATTATGTCAGACATTAAACTACCCAAAATTCAGTGCAGTTTTATTTACATGTCTCAAATTTTGCAAAAACCATTTTACTTATTTACCTCAAACCTGAGACTTCTATTTACTTATTTATTATTTCAAGTCTTAAAATAATTCAAAATGTTTTTTTTCTCTTACCTTGTCACAAATTGGGCAAATTCCTTGGCCAAGTTTTTTTCTTAATTTACGAATCCCGTTAATTCCAATTAAACCGAAAAACTTAATCTTATCCCGGTGTTTTTTCTTTCAATATTTTTCCCGACAGAGTTCATTAAAAAGAAATTCTCGCCAATGTTTTTCCTTGATAAGGAAAAATAAAAGTGTTCCTTATCTGTTTTTACTCCCTTATCCAAATATTTTCCTGCTTCTTCACTCACTAACAACAGAACACTGAAAACAATTCGTTCCTCTCACCTCGTCACAAAAATCGTCACAGCATCCGTTCCGGTTTCTCGGAAATATTTGGTATGTTTCTCATTCCACTTTTTTTACTAATTGTCACCACTTTTTAATACATAATTAAAACTCTCATTGGGCAAAAATTTCAACAAACTGTCAAAAATTCTGTAAATAATCTCACAAATTCCCTTGTGGAAGTTTTTTTCTATATAATTTCACCTAAAATAGCACTCTTAATTAATTCTCAATGAGTACCCGAAAACTTGAAAGTTTCCTAATAAAACTTCCACTCAATCGTAAAATTAAGCTTGAATTGTATGTTTTGTTCCCCCATTGAGAGGATGAGAAGAGGAGAAAAAGCCGAGTCGACGACCTTCACCTTCACGAAAATCTTTTGACTTTTCCACAAATTTGGCCCGCTGGGCCGATCGGGTCCATTTTTTCGGAGAAAAAAAATCAGTTTTTTTTTTATTTTCTCCAATTTCCGGTGAATTTGTTCTCCAGAAACGTGACGATGTGGGGTGAGCGGTGCGTGCGGTGTGTGTCGTGGGAAGACTTGGGCAAGACTGGAGCTACTTTTTGGTTTTTGGACGGACAGAGAATCGATTCAACGCTTACTTTACGCCTGCTGCTGCTCCTGCTGGAGTGCATCTTTTGCGCAGCATGGGGATACAACTTTACTCTCTCGTGGTAAGTAAAACCTAGCATTTTCTAACTTACCGTATAACAGAAACGTTCCGTAGTGTGTAGTTTTGGTACAAAATTTCCGACATAAGAGCCAACTTTGTATCGTTTATAGGAAGGAATAGTGTGAGATGAAAATGCATCGTGGTCTTATAGGAAATGGAAGATTGTAGAGTTGAAATTGTTTCGCTTTTTTGGATAAATAAGTTTTTCTGATAAATTTCTGGAAAATTTTGGGTTGTTTAGTATACTTTTTTGGAAAATTGAAAATTTGATTATTTTGGAAATGGATTTGTATTGTTGTAAACCTTTATTCAACTGTCAACAAATATCAGCTAATATAAGCTGGTTTCCAATTCATGACAGAAATGCTATAATTTAAAAGCACTAGTCTAATTTGTAAAGTTATTAACCATTCGGATGTACAGGAACGTTACGTAATGTGTGGAGTTAGTTTGGTACGAAATTTCCGAGACAAGAGCCAACTTTGTGTTTTGTATGAGATGAAAATGCATCGTAGTCATATAGGAAATGAAAGATCGCAGAGTTGAAATTGTTTCGCTTTTTTGGACAAGTTTTCCTGCTAAATTTCTCGAAAAATTAAAGGGTTTTTGATTGGAGTTTTTTAAATTGAAAATTGAATTATTGTGAAAATGAATTTTCAAAGCATATGTATAACAGGAACGTTCATTAGTAGTTTTTGTACAAAATTGTCTACTTGTTTAAGTATGTAAGAGCCAACTTTGTGTTTCGTATGGGAAGGAATATCTGTTGTACGAAATGTGAAATAAGATGAAAATGCAGCTACTATAGTTTGTATGGTCGTATAGGAAGATTGTAAAGTTGACTTGGTTAATAAGGTTTTCTGGACAAGTTTTTTTGATAAACTTCTGGAAAATGTGAGATTAGCATGCTTTTTTCAATTGAGAACTGAATCATTTTAATATTTACAAACTCATAAATTATTAAAAACGAACGATTAAAACGCCGCAATAAGTGAATAAACAATTTCAATTTTCTAACGTAGTAAATTAGATAAAGTTTCCTTGAGACGCAAGTTGTTTTTTTAGCATCAAACATTTCCAGTGTTTCGTTTCATTCGGGTTTGCTACATTTCTTACACTGCAAAGCAAAAAACGCAAGACATGCGAGGTGCAAGAAACTGGGAGAAAGTGCAAGAAATCTGCGCAATCAAGCCACGTGCCGTAGAAATTATAGCGTCGGGGCGTAGTTTCTTGCGCCTTGCATTTCTTGCAGGTCAAAATCTCTGTAAAAAACATTTTTATTTTTTTGAAGGATTATTTGCATGCGAAACACTTATTAAAAATGACAAATTAAAACGCCGCAACAAGTTTAAAAAATGATTCAATTTAATAATATAATAAAATAGGTAATATTTCATATAGTTATAAAGTTATTTTTTTTACTATCAACATAAATTTGTAAAACTCATCCCGTCGTTCGCAATTTTTTCGCAGGAACAAAAAGTGTGCAAAAAAACTTCAAATGTTTCTCTTAGTAAATACATACACACAATTGTTTTGTTCTTGTGAACAGTTTAAGTACATTTATTGATTATGTTATGTATTCTCGTACTGCATCCATGGGGTAAAAAAATAACGGATAGCTTGTTCTTGGCTGGGTCTCTGCTTATCTGCATTACAGAAAATGTGGAGGAGGAGGATGGTTCTCTCTTGATGAGTGCTTATCACCCCCTTGTTATCAACCATTCCCCGTGCACTGACTTTTATTTATTGGATGAATTATGTATGATAAAAGACATAA
The DNA here is from genome assembly GCF_002217175.1 of Folsomia candida. NCBI lineage: Eukaryota > Metazoa > Arthropoda > Collembola > Entomobryomorpha > Isotomidae > Folsomia > Folsomia candida. The sequence goes on from NW_019091246.1 coordinate 45,409, forward strand.
ATAACAAGGTCAGGGTGCTTGAAGAGAGGTCATCTTCATCGCTCGTTTATATTTAATAATTCCATATTAAATTAAAACCTTATCTTTTAATGAGTACATATTTATATATGTATATATAAATTTGTGACCTTTGACCTCTCCCCATTTTTGTGAAGAGGCTTGATAAGATTTGATGATTTTAGTTACTGGGCATAAATTTGTGGTCTCCTTTTCTAAATGCATGTTCGTTTCGTTTTATATTCTCGTTTTATACGTGTTTTTTTTGGTTTTGTAAGGTGACGGCTTTTTTCGGATAAAAATTTTGTAAAAAATTAATTAAGTTTAGGAAAGTGGGTATAAATTCAGTCAGTTTTTATTCTCCATACCTAAAATTATTCGTGGCATATCGTGTTTTTTGTTTGTTTTGTAGTTTGGTGACCTTTTTCGGATCAAAATTTCCCAAAAAATTAATTAATTTTAGGAAAGTGGGAATACGTAAATTCGATTAATTTGTCTGCTAAGAAAAATTGAATTTTGAAAACTGAAACGCATCTCAATTTCATAATTTTATATCAGATTTTCATGATTTCTTTCGGAGGGAGAATTTTCTAAAAAGTGAATTTCAACCTGGTACGATTTACTAAATCATAAATTGCAATAAATCAGGGTTTTCGGTTCGAACTGCACCTGACATTTCGTTGGGATGACGAACGTCGCTTTGTGGGAGGAGGGGACATGATTTGTTGTAATGTCGTAAACGCGAGAGAGGCACATCTGGGAAATTAAATTTTTAAGGGGAAAGAGCATTTTAGAAAGGTGTAATTTTAACATAAAATATTTAATTTCCAGTCATAACTTTAAGCAAATGATTAGGAAAATTTTGGTATTTTAAGGATTTTAAATTTTCAAAAATCAGATATGCAAGCATATTTCAGTTTCTTACGGAACAAATTCAACTTTACAAAAATCTATGCGTTTAAAAAATTTGATAAAACGAAAATAACATCTTCTCTTCTCCCGAAATTTATGAAGCTTTTCCGCATTGGTAACAATGTACAAAGAACTCGGTAATTTCCCCAAATCTTAAATCCACTATTGTTTCTCACAGAGTGGTAACAATTTCTAAAAAAAAATTGAACTTTATTGAAAATTATTGTTACAATTCATGACCAACTAAATTTCTTAATTTTGCATAACTCGGTGACGACAATTTCATTACCAACGTGCATAAATTTGTATAAACATGTATCATCTTGTCATCTTAGAGATAAAAATGTATCCCGAAAAGATGGGAGCCCTCCAAAAAATGTGGGTTAGTTATTCATCTCATCTTCCTCTCAAAAGTACGAAAGGCTGTGTAACACTCACGTCGAGAGAGACGAGAGAGACGTCTCTACCTCACCTTTTACTCTTCTTCCTCCTCCGTTACGTAACGACACGGGTACACGTTATTTTATGCATATGCATATTTACTACGTACGTACGTACTCGAGGTGGGGGAATACTGCATTGCATTCACTTCCTTCCTTCCTGACGAGACCTTCATTCAGCTCTTAAACAGAATTAAAGGATGGCTGTTTCAAATCTACAAAGTTTTACAGGGTTTCCTTCTAATCCCTTCAAAACAATTTTTTTTAGAAAGAAAGTAGTTTGTTGTGGTACAAAATTCGAGATAAGAGTAACCACTTCCACTCAGGGGGAAAGTTTGTTGGAAGAATAAGTTCAATTTTTTCGGCCGCTTTATTAAAAAAGGCTAATTTTGAAAATTTGTCACCATTTTCCCCACCGTTTTATTAAGAAAAGCTATCCTTAAATATTTTATCAATATTTTTGGCATTTAATTGTCTACGATTTAATAATGAGAAATATTGAAAAAGTCCACTTTTTTATTATTCTCACTGATTTTGTTATTGATTTTGAAATATTGAGTATATATAAAAAATTTAGAAAAAATCATTTTTTTCAATATTTTTCATTCTAAATTAGCAAAAAAAATCGCACAAAAACGAATATATAAAAAAGCGTCAAAATCCCCACTTTTTCTCCACCATCCTGTCCAAAATATTTACGGAGCCCTGTCACTTTCCACCTCTCTCTAATAACACACATCCTCCTCGAGCCAGCCGAAAATTTCTCCCCTCACCTCCCAGTCATATTTTTAGATGAGGAGATCACCAACCAAACGAAACTGTACTCTCTACTCCTGCCAGGAAGACGGAAAAAGGGTTAAGTTACTGCACTACATTCTCACACTTGACGAGATCTCTTACGTCCTCGTCGTGCGTTGTAACTCGTGTAAACAGACACAATTCATTCAGACTTTCCTTCAAATGCGGTTGGTTGGTCCACGTTTTTGTCGGAGAGTAAAAAAAAGTTATCAAAAACACACCTTGTATCAGATTTCGTTCCTAATGCGGTACACATTTGTGTATACTTGCTTCAACTATCTAGGAGTAGAAAAACATGAAAAACTACACTTTGCACCTTAATTTCAACTAATTTGTCAATTCATTCTCCTTTCTTGCAAAATGTTGTCTACATTTTTGCCTGGGTGTAAAAATTCATTAAAAAAATACACTTGTATTTTTATTTTATTTTGGTTTAGACACTTCCAAGGTCGCTTTTATTTCAAATGTGGTACATATTTTTGTACCTTTTCAGGTGCAAATGGGGAGTAGATAAACATTTAATAAACGCAACTATGCACCACGATTTCAACCAAATTTTCAATTCACTCGCATTTTCTTACAAAATATGTATGTCCACATTTTTACCTCGGTACAAAAAGTCGTCAAAAAACACCTGTATTTGAACGATTTTAACAATTTTTTTGACGATTTCATGCTCAGATTTGTTTCGAATGTGGTACACATTTTTGTACCCTTTCAAGTGCAGTAAAAAAAAGTCATTAAAAAACTAGAGTCCACGGCTTTTTTCACAATACGTTTCCTTCCAAGCGAGACTCAAGTCTGATCGTATTGTGTTACACAATACGCCTTGTGGGCAGGACTTAACATAACCTTGACTTTATTTTTAAAGGCTGCAGGGTAAATGCATACATTACATACACAAATAATATGAGATGAGAGGAAGGTGGTGGTCATGCTGGTTGTGCTTTGTTCATTTTCAATCACACAAAGCGCACAGGAAGGAAGGAAACAATTTTTATGAAAGGGTGGAAATATGCAGTGTTTTGGGTGCAAGTAACCATTTGCAAGAAATAAAATCCTGCAAAAATTGGTTTTTTGCAGGTATTTTGACCTGTAAGAAATTCAAGGTGCAAGAAACTACGCCCCGCCGCTATACTTCATATTTCTTGTACTTTCTCCCAGTTTCTTGCACCTCGCATTTCTTGCGTGGCTTGCTTTCCAGTGCAAGGAATGTGGCAAACCCGAATGAAACGAAACACTAGAAAGATAGCCTGAAAATTTACGTCACAAAATTGTTTCGACATTGGAAACAATTAAGTTTTTCAAAAATGCAAAATTGATTTAGCACAACGTCGCAAAAGGAATAAGTGAAACGTCAAGATGCCAAATAATTTGTAAGATCAGCTCGGTTTTTGACAAAAATAGATAATTAAGGAATGAAAATGTGTTCCAATAACATATCCAGCTCCGAATATGAAAAAGAACAATCATTTTCCAATTTACATAATGTTCATAAACGGATATGAAACGAACATGCGAGAAAAAAATATTGAACCCTCTCAATTTTTGTTATAAAACGGAAAACTTTTATTTCAAGAGATGAAAACAAAACTTTCATTGTTTGATTACGTAAACAGATTCAGATATGTGGTAATAAGAAAATTATTTAGTTATACAATATGCTTCAAGGTAAACTTTATTTACAAATTTTTCTATAACATTTTTTGCAAAAATTTGTTAAATTAGTGGAAATAATAAGCCAAAAATGATATACGGGCTTCAATCAATATTACTTACCAATTTTAGGTATCAGATTTATTTTTTAAAAAAACGAAGCAACTAAGGACGTTGTATAAATCACTAAAAAAATAGTCTAAAATGATATTACCATATTCCCAATATTTTTTAAATTTTCATGTCATTTCACCTTAAGTTCATAATAATTTGTTTCCAAACGATTATACGAACATTAATCATAAACAGTTGAAAAACAACTTATTCTACAAAAATTTGTAACAATTTACACAAAAACGGCAAACTATGACCAAAAATGAATAGACAAAATTATCCAAAATTTGTGTAACAATTTATTTTTTTTTTAAATCTCGGGAAAACACGATATCCCCAATTTTAACTTTTCGCCTCATTTCCTCCAATTATTGATGGCAACTCGTACCCAAATAGCAAAAATTAGATTCCATCCATTTCACTCACTCACTCAATTTCATTACAATACAAAAAGTCAACAACGGGATAGTTCCGAAAAGAAGATGATAAACTTTCTCTTGTTGCAACAACGTTTCTTTATTCCACTTTGGATAAGTTTCTCTTTGTTGTTTGTCCATGTTTTCCTTTTCTACTTTCTTCCTCTTCTTCTTCTTCTTTGGAGGGGAGTATGTAAAAGCAGGAAATTATCCGTATTTAAATTTTACGACTTTTCTTCTTTTTTTGCTCGATAAGCTTGTTAATAAAAAAAAGTTGGATTTTAGTTCCCTTTTTTACTATGTTCATTCCGTTGCGAATTTAATTTTGAGACGAGTTTTTTTCTTCTTTCTTTTACTACTACGGAGAAATGAAATCGGATTATTGATCGAGAGAGTTTATTTTTGAAACGATTTTTTTGAGGGAAATTGAAATTTGAAAAATATCTATTTATGTATCTATGTATTGAAAATTATAATTGATTTTTTTACTTAGAAATTTTGTGATCGGTGGAATAAAAAATTTCGGAATTTTGAATGGCTTTTTAAGATCTAAATTGAAAGTTGAAAGCTTCGATCGATTTTTTTACTCGGAAATTTTGTTTAATGAGAAATTTCATGGCTTTGATTTTTTATGTGAATGATTTTTTTTCTGGGAAATTGAAATGCGAAAAATATTCAATTAAAAATCAATCGATATTTTCTTGGAAATTTTGTTTGGTAGAATAAGAAATTTCGTGGTTTCGTGGAAAATTTGTATTTTATTTTCTCAAAATTGAAAGTTGAAAAATATTTATTTAATGAAACGCGATACGAGGATCAAATTGCAATGGATTTTTTTACTCGGAAATCTTTTATGAGACATTTCTTGGTTTCGGTTTCGGAATTTATTTAGATTTTGTATGATTTTAATTTATTTTTGTCATCCTCCCAAAAAGTCGGCGGAGGGAGACGAAAAACGAAGGAGGAAAAGAGGGAGAGGAAATTAATCCGGAAATCTTTCATTATTGGAGAGAGAAAAAGTCCCGGAGGGGGTCGTTTCCTTACAAAGTCGCATTTTTTATATTTTTCGTTATTAAACTAGCTTTTTTAATCATAAAGTATGTTTTTTAATTCAAAAATTTTCCAAAATCATAATATTAAACGTATTTCTTTTTAAAAATATAAATGCTATAAGTGTTTTGCTACAAATTGTATTTATTTTTTTGTTATTGGTGAAACATTTTTCATTCATTTAATTTTTTAAAAATTCCAAAATTGCATATAAATCAAATCAGCAAATCTATTTTTTATACCTTAACATATTTATTTCTATAAATGCAAAGAACGGTGGTTTACAACACCATAAATTGCAAAATTTACAGTTATTTAGGGTTAACTTTCTCTCACATGAGTGTTTGATTTCCATTTTTATCCCAAGTCAGAGCTTAATGTTTATTACACAAATTCTGATTTTTAGATCATGCAAAAAAAATTGCACCAACAAATATGTTCCTTTCGCCCTTTTTTCATTCGCAAGAATATTTTTAACTTAATTTGCGCAAAAATTATAATGTATCTTTATTACTTACCAAAATATCTGACCTTTTGTGCACATATCCTTACAAGGAAAACTTCATGTAGGTTCGAAATTTTGAAAATTTTCAATACTCAATTCTATATATGCCTACAAATTTATTAGTCAATACTTACAAAATGCCATTCATCTGTATAGATCAAATTTAGATTTTCAAATTTTCATAAAATTCCGTAATGTCGCCAAACTTGACAAAAATATTTCATAAGAATCAAAAATTTCATTAATTTCATTAATTTTAATCTATAAAACAGCTAACCTTATCAATTCGACACTCACTTATCAAGAAATATTTCCTAAGTAAGTTTTTAAGTAATCCTAAATTTCTAAAAAATCTACAAAGTTGCAAAAATTTGATGCATTTGTTCCAAAACATTCAAAAAGTACAATATGTATTCAAATACTAAAAAAATATTACCAAAAAATAAATCATCCAAAAAAATCACGGAAAAGGGAATTGATTGTGATCGATCATACTCAATTATCCGACCCAAAATTTCTTCAAACTTCAGCAGATCACCAAACATTGCCAAAATTTGCCCATACCTAGAAAAAAATATGTTAACGTTCTGCCACAATTAAGAAAAAAATTTAATTGTAAAACCACAAAATTTCATTCTTCCACTTTTAAAATTCCAATTTAAACAAATAAAGTTACACTATTAATTCAAATACCAACAAAATATTACCTGATTGAAATTAGTAACAAAAAATAATAAAAGCATTCAAAAAATTCCATGCAAAGACATGGACTATGATCAATCATATAGTCAATTTAGCGATACAAAATTCCTCCAAACTTGATCCGGTCACCAAACCTTGGGACAAAATTTGTCCCTGCCCAGAGAAAAAATTCAATAATTTATTTTTAAACTTTCTCCCACGCTTGGCACGTGTCCCTCATTTCCTCATTTCTCCACACATACGAACGTATTCTGCAATTGCACACAAATTCACGTTGGTCTCACTCAGTCGGCTCTTCTGCACCAAGAATTTTCCCCACAACCACCAACACCAACTTTCACTCCAATGAAATGTGTCTCAATTCCCACCCGGTGCATAAAATCCCAAAGTTTACAACGTCCCACTAAATTGGCTCGAGATTGGCTGCCTTGTTTCTCTTATTTTTTATTTTTTTCCCACTCCCTCCTCCAATGCAAAAATTTGGAGGGAATAAAACCGCCCAAATTTTATTAGGCAGAGGAGAAAGTAAAGTAAAAAAAATCATAATTTCTTTTTATTCCGTTTTATCAAAAAAATTCTGTTAGCGAAAAAATAGGGGTTTTCTTATCCACTCCCATTCAAGACAAAAATTTGGACGAAATGAGGCTCAAATTTTATTAGAGAGAGAAATTAAACTACAAAAAGATAATAATTTCTTTTTATCAAACAAAATTTCCGTTGGCCAAAAAATTAGGGTTTCGAAGTGAAATCTAAATGCAAAAATTTGGACAAAGCCCGAATTTTATTCTGGAGAGAAATTAAACAGCAAAAGCTTCTTTTTATCCCATTTTATCAAAATATTTTCAATCAAAAAACTCCGAATGCAAAAATTTGGAGGAAACAAAATACAAAATTTTATTAGAGAGAGAAATTAAAATACAAAAAAATACTTTCATTTTATTCCATTTTATCAAAAAATAAGGCAGGATTACGTATTATTTTCGGTGGAGGAAGAAGTGAAAGTTGTGGATTGGATGCACGCAGAAATTAATTGCTTTATAAGATAAGGGATTTTGAAATTCGGTTCCCCGACGTCATCCCTTCTGCCGACCGACCAACTATTAACCTCGGTCTCCTCTCCTCTCTCGGTGCGGACTTTACGTACTTTCACCCGACGAGCGAGTCAATAATTCTCCATCTTTTCCGACAGCTTTCACCAGATTTATGACCAAATTTTGTCCAATTTCAGAAAAATCGATTATTCCGTTTCCTTTCCAGGCAGGTTTTTGTAAATAGAAATTTCTCCACAAAATATTGAGGAAGGGGAAAAAATTGTCGAAAATATTTTGATTAATATTTTTTTCTTTTGGGTATAAATTGAACAAATATTTTGATTTGTTAAAAGTCACGTGGGGGAGAAGCTTAAATTTTTATGGAAAAGTATCCGTATAATTTTTTATAAAAATACATTTGTAAGTTTTAATAAAAACTACATGTCTTAAGGTATTCGAAATGTGAAAATTTATTTACTATAAAGAAAGTTTTATTTTTAAAAAATCATAAATTTTCCAAAAAACATCCTCCTCCTAAGTTGATGTTACTTATTTCTAATGACAAAATTCAGTTTCTATTATACGAAATCTAGTACAAAATCAATTATTGTGGGTAAAATGAATCTAGTAATTTTACAAAAAATCACTATAATTTTATATAATTTGAAGAAACACGCATTTTCTATTCTACAAAATTTACAAATTCTTTATTCCTAAAAGAAAACAAATTGTATCGAAAAATCCATTAATTTTGCATCAAATTTCATCCCAACTACGTAATTACGTCACGACCGGGGCGTTTATTTATTTATTGGCGTCCATAATAAATTGTCGCCCCGCTGGTCCCTTAGCCGGAATATATTTAAACTTATCATATGACGAGAGGAGGGAGAAAACCTGCTCTTATCTGCTGCCATTTTCTCCCGAACAGAAAATAAATACGTGTAGCAAGTCGTCCATTAGATCTCCGATACAAAAAGTAACAACTCTTCTCCTGCCAGCCCGGGCACGTCTATTTATCACGGCGGGTGAAAAATATTAATATTTCCTTCATTTCGCTCTCCTGCGGATGGGCAATATTTTAGTGGCTGGGTTGAAGGCTAAACATGAATTATTATCATTTGACACTAAATTGAACACAACACTGCAGAGAGAAAGTGCGCAAAATGCATAAAATGGGTAGAAATTTGGGTCAGAAATATTTGCACTAATTTTGTGGCTAATGTTATTCACGGATTTATTCTTGGTTTTAGGATAGAGTAGAAAGTAGAATAAATAAATGGAGCAAAATTTGGACCGATTTTAGTAGTTCCGAAATTGCTAAAAAATAGAAAGTAAAAATATAAAGTAAAAACCAAAATTGAGACAAAAAAATCCGAGATGTTATCTGACAGAGTTAGTTTACATTGCACAAAAAGGAGAAGAAATAATTTTAAAAAAAATTAAGGACTATTTTTTTTGAACGAACAATAATTGTACCAAGAATTTTATTCGTGGATTTAATATATTTTTACTTTGAGGAGAAAGAGAGAGTTTCGATGTGAACACGTGACAATATTTTTTTGGAGCCGAAATTTGAGCTTATTGTCAATTATTGTCTAGTCGGTCAAATGAGGACATAGTACATGTCTGATAAGTAATGGTGTATTGTGCGTCGTATTTATAGAGTTTCTTGTTATTTTTTTACTATAATGGCCAATTTTTTCTATTTTTGTCACACAATAAAGCCGTAGAGTATTTTTTGTCATACAATACGCGCATAATTAAGCAAAGATTATTCGTTGACAACTGTGGCATAACAATGAAATTACGTTTAGTGGATTATTTTTTGTAATATTTTGCACAATTTAATGCCGTATTTTGTAAGAATTTCGGAATAGTTAAAGCAGCAAATTGTCATTTGTAGAGTAATTATTTTTTTAAACGAATTTTCTGTACCGTAAAAAATCGTATAATAATAATAATAATACTACGATATCAATAAGATAATAATAGTGGCCAATTAGTTGAGGGGATGGCTTTCTCCACAAATTTATTTATAGGTTAGTTATTGGCCCGATGTTGGCTGGGGTGAGCACGTGAGGAGGAAAAAAGAAAGCATGGAAAAGGAGCGAGGAGCGGAATGAGACAAGAATCGGATTGAAGATCCATCAACTTTTGTCAGATTTCGGTGCGTGAATGCATACGGGCACAATTTTCTTCTCGTACACCCTTAGAAAGTAGAGGACACAATTTTCACATGGATATGAATTTGGTATCAACTTAAGTAACAAATTTTTACCAAATTGGTAACACGAATCAATATTTGGTAACATGATCTTTTATAAATTGGTAAACAAGCTGATTGTCACAACGTTTTTTTAGAAGTATCGAATTTAAAAATTAGTCTATAGTGTTTTATAAAATTTCACAAAGTTGATAACTCATTTTGACCAAACTTGTACCATGCAATTTTACCAAATTGGTAAAAAGGAGAATCAGTAACTTTATGTCAGGTTTTCAAATACATTTTTTTACTTTAAAAAATCACATTTTTAAAAATTATTCCAGGAATTATTTATTAATAAATTGATAGCAAAATTTGTTCTATTGGTAACAAAAACATGACGAATTGGTAACAAGTCATTGGTAATATTTGGTAATAAAACATTACCGGTTGGTTGTCAATCTGTCCCGAGATTTCTGCGTGTTGGGGAGGCTGTTAGAAAAAGGAGAAAGTCTTTTTTCGTCTCCTGATGAAAATTAGGTGCAGTTGGTTTGCTTCCTTTTTACTCGTCGTGATCCAATCCCGTCAGCCAGGATTCGATGCATGCGGGCAGCTAACTAACCAGCAGAATATAATATGATACAGTCGTCTGATAATAATGGTTTTCTTCCGCCTTCCCTCCGCCTGCGGTGGATCGAGAAGAACTGCACGCATTTTTTTGGCTTTGGCTAATTGAACAAAGCAATAAATCCAATGAGATGGGTTTATCATGAGCCCACAATGCGGGTGAAAGTGATACCAGTTTTTATTTTATTTTTTACATTAGTTTTCCACAAGGAAATTGAATATTTACAAATTGCACAAAATTGCACAATTAGGGAGAGCTTATTTCTCTATAAAATGGCAAAATTATTTGTACCGGTAGATTATTTCTGTCCAGTTTTTACTTTGTATAGTTTCCTATTTCCGAAACTTATTTAACTGATTTATAATTCTAACTCATTTTAAAATTTTCAAAAAAATAGTTAAAATTTCTGAATATATTTGATATCAAAAATATCATAACTTTTTTCTATTTATCAAAATTGCACAATTTAAATAACATTTTCCATATCAAATTGCGAAATTATTTTTATTGTTACACATTTTTGTAAAAAAAAATCCATCAAATTTTCCATAAGTTTCTTATTATCCAAACTTTAAACGATTTCGATTCCACAATTTTAGCAAATCCAATTACTTTCTAAAAAATAATATTCTACAATTTCTCAATATTTTCCCTCCAAAATTCCATCGCTTCTTTCCATACATTCCTATATTTCATACCTAATAAATATATTTGCCCAAACACCGGTCCTCCAATTTCATCTCTTTTCTAATTTTTCCCCCTATTTTTTAATCCCCCCAAAAAATTCCCCCTGTTACATAATCACCCTCAAACCCCCACCCATCCATTTCTCCCCATTTTTTCCAACTTTTGTCTCACTTTCTCCAACTTTCCCAAACTAAATTGTTTGACTAGATTCTACTTTCTCCAATTTTTTCCCTTCTTTTCCTTCTCTCTCTTCCCCTCTTTAACTTTCACCCAGCTTCTCTCAAAATACACACACATTTCGGAATATCGTCATCCCCTCTTCTTCGTCGTCCCACTGTTTACTTTATTTTGTCGAAGGGATAAAGTAAAAGTAAATTGTGCCCAGCACACCACCACCACCCGGTCTCTCGCTCTCTCTCTTTTCCTCGTGTCTCGTGCGGACGGAGAAAGTTGTGGAGTTGGGAAAATCGATACATCCCAGCCTACCCCGAAAAATTGGACTTTCTCGCCCACCACCCCACCAAAAGAAAGCACAGCAAGCAAACCAACTAAATGTGATTTAGGGCTCGTGCCGGGTCCTGCACCACGGCCGTCCGTCCGGCCAGTTCCCACAGCCCGAGCCATCCACCCAACCACGAGCGATGGATGGATGGACCTTTCCCAGAGAGAATTTGTTCTCGGGAATAAAATTTTAATTTGGTGTGCTCTGGGGAAAGTGTGCACTCACTTTGCCTCCAGAGAGAGCAGGATGGAGATTGGGGACCAAGATCCAATTTACGAATTTACCATTTACCAATCCAATCCGAAATTAAGTGCTTTGATAACGCTTAAAAAGTTGGGGAGGGGAAATGGGGGGGGGGTTAATTTTAGAGGGGGGGGCGATTCTGGGAAATTAGTTTGTATTATTATTATTGTTTACGTGTATGTGAGGAGAAAGTGGAAAATTGAATGTTTTTGGAGAAAGTTGGGGGATTCAATGGCGTTAATTTTTTGTGAGGAATTAAACTTATTTAAAAAGTATAGTAAGATGAAGTTTCATTTTTTATTTTTTTTGGGGGGGGGGGGCAAAATGTTGTTAATGCAGAAACAAACTTTTAAATTTTCAAAAATGTATAAAACTTCTACAAAATATACGTATGCAATTTTAAGCTTAATTTTCTGTGAGGGTAAAGCTCGGTTATTTTTTTGGGTAAAAATTAAACCTTCTGTTAAACCGTTTCAAGCTCTGTTTGCAGCTTTCGAGGTATTCTTCATGTAAAAAAAGAAGGCACAAGTTTCTAAAGATATATGTTGCATTTTGTGGGAGGAATTTGTTCTCCTGTTTTATATTTTTTTTGTTGGAATAAAATGCCGGTTTAGTATTTGGTAAAAATTAAATATTTTTCATACAAATTCAGGTCTTGTTTCTTCGGTTTGTATGAAAGTGAAAACTAAGATTTCAAAAATATATAACGAAGTGTTTTAAGGAAATTTTGAACCTTGAACTTTTTCAACATTTTTGTGGGATAAAACGCTGTTAAATACTTTTTGGGAAATAAATAATTTAATTTTGTAAACTTAAATGAGTTATTTTTTGCATGGAGGATGCAAATTTTCAAAAAATAAATTTCGCCACCCATAAAACTACCCAAAAAAACTGCACATTTTAAACTTTTTTTACCTACCAAGCATTAATATTTTTGTGGTGTAAACGCCGTTAAATATTTTGCGTAAAAATTAAATACTAATTAAATTCCAGGTCATGTAATTCTTCTACGCCGAAACGAAGACGAATATTTTCGAAAAATAAATTCCCCTCAGACACAAAATTACCCCCTCCCCCCCAAAAAAATATATATACCCACCTACAAAATATATTTTACTCCCTATGTATCCCACCCAGCGAAAAGAGTAAACTTTTTTGCCTGCCAAGAATGTATTAAATGTAAGCAGGCCGGGCTGCCGAGAAGGAACATTAATCATGCCCTTCCACAGTAATCGTTTAATCGATATTTGCCTGAAATTGAAAAATGGATCCCTGAATCCTTTTAATCGCTTCGTTCTCTCTCCAAATCCATTCTTGCTCAAAACCTCCTCCTCCCTCAAAATAAATTCTAATACACAACACAAAATGGAGGGAATACAATACATTGCATTAATCGGGTTGTCCTCTCACATTTTCCCCAAATTCCAATACATTCTCAGCAAAAGGAAAAAATATTTCAATTAATTTTTACCATTATATTAAAATTAGAAATGCAAGGAAAAAGTTGGATTTGAATTTAATAGAAAAAAGAAAATAATACAATAAGAAAAAAGAGAGAAAAAAGTTTTATAGAAATTTTTTTAATTAAAAATTTCCCTTGTTGAGTATAGAAAAAAAGTTGAATAAAATAGAAGTGAAGAGAAAATTATCGGGGTGAAAGTTTGAGATTTTTTTTTCAGACCAGTTGATAACTTTGGGATTATGTATTTCACAAGTTAAGAATTTTGGACGATTTAAGAAATTTGAGAGTGTTGGACAAGTTGTGAATTGAGTGAATTTCTAAAATTTTAGACGTTCAGAATTTTGGATAGGTTGATAAATTTGTGAATCATGGGGAAAATTGTACTTATCAACTTTGAGAATTTTATACAAGATGAAAATTTCAATAATTTAGAACAATTTGAGAAATTTTAGAGAATTAGACAAGTTGTGAATTTATTTGAAAATTTGAGAATTCCTATTTTTGGATGAGTTAAGAAATTTGAGAATTTTAGACATTCCATTAAATTTGTGGATTTTTGGTAAAAATTTTACTTTGGAGAATTTTAAACAAGTTGAGAATTTCAAGAATTTAGAACAATTGAAGAAATTTGAGAATTTTGTGAAAAATTTTACTTTCACTTCGTCTAGAATTTATCTTGCCATGTTTGTTTCGCGATTTGGTTGATGTTCCTACTTTATTTAAGACGGGCTCCTCCCCTTTTTTGGTGGAGAAAGTAGTCGTAGGTTCCTTACTTTCACTTGGTTTGGTTCTCCTGGTTGGTTAGTTAGCAGAGTTTAAAACATATTCCATTTATTACAAATAAGGGCATAAAGCTGTCTGACTTTGGAGATAAATCTTTATTCAGGGATCGATATTTCTACGTGGCTTTCTCCCTCCGGACTTTCTCCCCCCTCCGAATTCAAGGCAAACAGAGTGGAAAGAGAATTTCTAATTTTTTTCTATATTTTATAAATATATAAAGGCGAAGAAGGAACAGAAATTGGGCTAGGTTTTGGTAAAGCTGACGTGAAAATTGGTCCAGTCCAGGTTGGGATTATTTTTTCTCTCCGTGAGGAGCGCGTAGATAAGACCTTATCACAAAATGGGAGCGGACACGCTAAATAATGTGGTAGCAGAAATATTATTTGTACAAATCGTATGGCGCAACCAGGTTTGATTATAAATTGGTAAAAGATTTGAATTTCGTGGTAAGTTTTACCAAGAAAATCCCATCTTCAAACAAAGTGTTTACCAAATTATTACCTAAAATTCGTCGAATCAAATATAAATAGTCACAGCTCGGTAACAGAATGCTATTAAGGATATTGATATTGTAAATAAATGCCATTTCGTAAATAAATTGTTACCGGTTGGAGTTATTATTTACCGGTAAAATTTACCATCGTCTCCATTTCGTGGTATATAAGCGTAGTACGATTTGTATCCCCAAATCGTAGCTATCGTGATAACCAAATGGTAGCAATCCTTGTTGAGCCAAATCCCACCGGTAAGAAAATCTACTACCGAAAAACATTACATCCGGTAAAAAAAATTCCTGTCGCATTATTTAGCGTGTGCTGCCGAGTTATCTTGTCTGGTATGGGAGCACCCCTCTCGCGCATAAATAAGTATTCCTCCTCCGCAGTATCTTTCACCATCCATCGGATAATAATGTCTTTCGCGGTGGTGGTCGTTTGTGGATGGCAGTAAATTTAATTTATTTTTATGGCAATGGACCACCACCATCCTTTCCACCACCACCACCAGGTTTCTCGGAAATTGCAAAACTTTTGTCAATTTTTATACTGCATAAATCCCATCCATGTACAATTTCTCATTTGCTTATGGTCCCCGCGGTGAAAGTGAGTGAAATTTCCCAATGAATTAAGGTCATTCCATTCAATTTCATCCTGCTTTTTTTCGTTAAATGGGATTGATTCCTTAAAAGGTAGGCATTTTTTAAATGGATGGATTTTTTTGAAGAAGTATTTTTTTGTATGATTTTTACCCCATTTTTAATCAAAATTTCCAGTTTAATATACAAATTATAAAATTTTATTATTTAGTCCTCGCAAATAATTATTGTTATCTATGATTGTTATCAAGATTTTGACACCATTTTTATAAAAATTTTAAAAATTGTAAAGTTATGTATTTTTTATCACGGTTTACCTGTCAAAAATACTGTTGTTTTACGAAGGAAATAAGTAACTTTCACCGTAACTTTCTCCTCCTACGATTACTTCTTCCTTGTCGTGGAGTCTTCCCCTAACTGAAAATCTCACATTGAACTGGATCTCTCCTTCCACCTCCAAGTTCCCCACCAAAAACTGTTATTTAACCAGAAAAATGCTACATTTTGAGACCGTTGTTCATAAAAATGTCACATTTATTTCTTAAATTTAAAAATCAGTTACAATTGTTCACCAAAAATAAGTATCACTCATCGAGAAAAATGTAAGATTTTGTCTCCATTTTATATAAAAATTTGCAATTCAAGTCCTAAATTTTAAAACCAGGTACATTTGCGGATCAAATCTAAAACATAAGTGTTATTTAGCTAACCAGAAGAAGGCAAAATTTTGCCACGTTTATTTCCCTAATTTAAAAATCAGGTACATACATTTGTTCACCACCTGTACTTTTTTTAGGAACAAAAGAAGTATAATTTAATGAGAAAAATGCAAGATTTTGACCCCAGTTCGTACCAAAATTTCTAATTTAGTCCCACAATTTTAAAATCAGACTCTTCCCTAACAAAAAACTGATTCGTCGAAAAGTGTAAAATATCGAAGCCGTTTTTTATTTTAAAAATTACAAATTTAATTCCTTAACTTTAATTAGATCCGCTCTTGCAGCTGCCCAATTTAATCATTTTATTTAAAGTCTGAACGAAAATCCAACCACGTATTGCGTAACCCTTTTCTCTCACCCGGTCTGATAACATGCTTTCACCATAACTTTCTCCTCCTTCATAGTCAATAGTTGCAGTCACCTCACCCCCACAACCACCCCAATATTTTTGGCCGTAAACATTTTTGAGTGAAGGAGTAATCTAAATTGAAAATTTATAACCAAAATTCCAAATTGTTATAAAAATGATATCAAAATCGTAGATTTTTAAGTAAAATAGCATTAATTGTCTGTCACCTAATGGTTTTGTGACGCCTAAATAATCTAATTTTAAAATTTGTACACTAAATTCGAAATTTTTATAAAAATGGGGTCAAAATCATATAAAAATAGCAGTAAAGTAACTGAGCCATCTCTTTCTTCTTAAAAGAAAATCTTTAACGAAAAACTGATTTGACCAGAAAAATGTAGAAGCCGTTGTATAAAACAAATTACAAATTTAATCCTTAAAGTTAATTTAGATACATACATCGTTTTTTCGTAGTTATGTAATTTCATCGTTTTATTTAAAGTCTCAACGACAATACAACTATTGCGTAACGGTTTTCTCCTTTCTCTCAAAGCATCCGGTCTGACAACATGCTTTCACAATAACTTTCTCCTCCTCGTAGAATTCTATCTTCGTAGTAAACAGGAGTAAGTGAGCCTTCTGAAAAGCAAATCTCACCCAAAAACTGCATTTCTCAAGATCAAGGATCACTTCTCTCCCACTTTTTTTGTAAAGGTGGCCACCCTCTCAAGGTGAAGGTTGCCTTTGACTGAGCGAGTGAGTGAGTGACTGACTGAGCTAAATCTTATTCCCCTAAAAATACCTATCTCTCTGGTTTCACTACTCGAGAAAGGAAAGTGTGTGAGCCACAGAGAGAAAAGTTTTTCTGTGGAAAATCTCCCCATTCTTGCCAGAGAGAGAGAGAGAGAGAGCAGTGGCCGCGGAAGCCGAGGGGACATCTGGGGACACCTTTAAACAGTATGATTAACTAGGAGAAAATGCATTAATTCGGGGATGAGTATATGTTGTGGTCATCATGCGGGAGGAGGAATTATGGTGAATTATGGTGGTTTTAATAAAACTCGAAAAAAAATTTGAAAAATATAGAATTTAACGTTTCATTATATTGAGAAATGTCCAAATGTTCTGCACGAAAATGGTAAATTTAATATTGGATTGGTATAGGAGAAATCACTCAAAATTCTAACATCGTAGAGAGAAAGTGTGAAAATCAGCGATCTTCAAATTGCTTCAATTTTGCACCATAACCTCAATTTTTCAGAACGCCTTCCTCCCGAATTAAACCATTTCTTATATAAAATAACAATTATCTTTGTAACGAATCAAAGAGTTAAAATTTTAAGATAAGGGAGGGAGAGGTTTATATAAGATGAGGAGATGATGGGAACATCAAATAACCGTGCCCCTCTGTCCCCACCCTTCCGCGGCCACTGCACTCGAAAGAGATCCATGTCTCACCCAGCAGAGGAAGAGATATCTCCTCTCTCAAGTAAAGTAGTCTCTTCTCCTCTCGCTCGCCCACATTTCTTCTTTCTTTCTCTCTTTCATCCGAAACTGCATCGGCTACTTTTCCTAGTCTTCTTCTTCTCGAACAGCAGAATGGCATCGTGGTGGTGCTGAGAAGAAGATGATCTGACCTAGGACAACGTCCTCGTCGTCTTCTTTCTCGCACTCAAACTTGCCAGAGTTTCTGAAAGAATCTGACTCTTGGATCTGAAAGGGAATGAAATGAAACCAGGACGACGACACGGATACGGACGGATTGGATGTATGAATGAATGCGTGAATGTGGTCGTCCTGAATGTAGTAGGCAGCATACTACGAGGATGGATTTCGAGGTGTGTACACTTGTAGGCTTTCCATCCACGTGGGTCTTCTTCTTTTTTCCACGGGCTTTTTTCCACGGGCAGATTTTTTTGACGCGTTAAAGTTGCGTAAGTGAAAAGGGTATAATGAATAAAGGAGAAAAAGGCTGGTTACTTGCAGGGATTAATTTACGGGGAGAAATCACGTGACATACATGAGTTAATCACATGGGTTAATATCTTCTTTTTTTAACGGAAGTTTTTTTGGACGGGTTAAAGCTCTGTAACTGAAAAGAGTTGAATGAATGGATAAGAAAGAGGCTGCTGATTTGTAGGGATTATTTTTACGTGGAGAAATCACGTGACATCTGCTAATCCAGTGAAAGGGAGAGTATTTCGGGTACTGCTCGTTCACAAAAAACGGATAGCTTATCTGGCAAGTAATATGTACAAAAAAAAATAACTAATTTAGACAAATTTAGAAGAACTTTTGTCTCTATTTTTTTGAACGAATGAATTGTTAGAATCAGCAAGTAGATGCGATTTTTAACTTTAAGTCAAGCTGCGGCCAGTGCATGGGATCTTCTTTTTAAAGTGGAATATTAAATTAGTAAATTTTACAAAACTCGACGTCCGACTCAGGCTTTTTTTCGACAAAATCTGTTTGTAAAGATTTCTCACTGATTCAAAATGTGTATAAAATTTATCAAGTTTTTTTTGTGAAATGAAAGTTTTTTTGCACAACCCGATTGTGAGCCACTATTCAAAAATGTTTGACTTTAAACTAAACTATAATAATAGTTTTTATAGTAATTATTTAAACCAAAAAATATTAAAAATCCAGTCATATTTAGATCTTGACACGTTTAATCAATTCCTCTCTACTTCCTCCTCCCATACTTGATCAGCTTTCACTGTATCATCTGCCTTCGCTAAATTTTAACCTTTCAAACTAACCAATTATTATACTTCACGAGTATGCTTCAACTTTCGAGAAAGTTAGCCTAGAAATTTGCAATATGTACATAAAAAATTTACATTAAATATAAAACAAAAAAGGAAACATTTATTTGGAAAATTACAAAATCCAGTCATATTTAAATTTTGACAATAATAATAATTTGTTAATAATAATCAATTCCTCTCCAATTTTAGTCCTTAGCCAGCTTTCAATTTATCCTCTGCCTTCCTTCACTAATTCCAACCTATCAAATTAGCCAATTACTTATATTACTTATCAAACATCTTCCAACTGTCGAGAAAGTCATCTAAAAATTTGTAACGCACGAAAAAATTGTACACTAAATATTTGGCGTTAAACTCCAACAAAATAAAAAATATTTTATTTTAAAAATTCCAACATCTAGTTATATTTAAATCTAGACAAGGTTAACCATCATGTTAACTTTACTTTCTGCTCCCCAAATTTTGACCTTGACCAGCTTTCACTTTATCCTCCAACTTTGCAAACTAACCAACCAACTGGTTTCCCCCGCGGTCTGGTCGTCATCCTTGTCGTGGCGGTTTAACACTTGTGGTTGCCTATACTCTCTCATCTCTCTCTCTCGCATTTACCACATTTTGGTAAATATTATCTGCATCTCGACTTTCTTTGGTGTAGGTCGGGATAACATCACACAAACTACACCACAAATCCAAACCAGACGAAGTGCGAGAATACATGTAGCGATGCGATGCGATGAGCGTGTACTTTATTTTATGGTGGAGAAAGTAACAGAGAAAGTTTGCTCGGTTTTGAGACGAGGAGAAAGTCAAAAGTTAGGTTGGTGCATAGAAATAAAAGGGATCAACATCAAGCAGCATAATGCCATGATAAGAAGGCAAGTAGTCCGTCTCTATCTCCAAGATGGATAACTTCTTATCATTCGTACCCACGTGATGGTGGTCTTGATACTTGCAAGACTTACTTAATTATGAACCTACCAAACAATCTGACCAATTCGGTTTTTCTACATTTCTGGAAACTTTTGTTTACTAAAAATGCTAAGATTTTGTAATTATTATTATTCTTGTTGCTCACACCCAAACCAATTTATTTTCGAAAAATGTAAGAAATTCACTCGCTATAACAAATCACGTCCCCAGTCTGGGTTATTTAGTAATCTCCAATACCAAAATTTGTAAAGGTTTTATTTTTTTATTAGGAAATACAATTATTTTACAATTATTTTGTTTATTTGTATTAGTTGGACACCAATTAGTGTTTGTGAAGAGTGTGGCATATTAAAGTACCCATAACAGATTTTTTCTTTTTCCGTCATTTTGAGGACGTAAATTTCTACCATTTCCTGTCATCCTTTATCAAAATTTTACGTAATTTCATGCTTCATGTAATTTCACAAGGAAACTAAAAATTGTACACACAATTTCAAATTTCCTTGCACCCTCTGATAATCAGCACGAAAATTACTACCCGTTTCCATCTTCTTTTTTACATCTCCCTGTAACAATTTCCTTTCTCCCACAACTTCCAGAATCTCGAAAACGTAACCCGAGCCGAGACAGCGAGTTTCATTTCATCCTCAAGAATACTCATGTACCAAAACGGTGGGAGAAAGTCGAGCCAGACCAAAAACCACCACCACCACCCGCACTTTTACTACTCTCTCCCTCTCTCCCATTGTAGTATCTCTGTAGTAAACGTAGTCAACCACCACCACCACCAAACCAACCATTATTATCATCGTGATCATCTCTCTCAGCCCTTTTTCCCCAGAAAAAAACTCTGGCATGACACAGAGACAAGTTCAAGATCAAGTCGCTCTTCTCTTGAGAGAGGCATCCTCGCAGAGAAAGAGAAAGCCTGAATCTTTTACCACTCGAAACGACTGACTTTTCTCTCTCCCTCTGACTTTTTTATTCCCACCCGACCAGAAACACCACCAGCCAGCAGACACTCGCACACAAAACACAGTCGAGTAAACCGATTCAGCCGACTTTCACTCAGAAATTGCACCACTTTCAGTCACTCAGCCGAGCGAGAAAGAGAGAAAGGAAAAGAGATGAATGAAAATGAATGAATGAGTGGAAGCAAGCAAGTATAGTTTGTGAAAGTGAAACTGTGCCAGGTGGGAAGCCAAACCAGGAACATGATGATGATGACAGACCTTTTTCGGGTTAAATTTAACCGTGAAATTGACTCTGCGAGAGAGATGAAAGTTTGCAAGAAAATGAAATGAGTGACTGGGTTAGATGACTGACTGAGAGGAGACAAAGTAGAAACAGTGTGCCGTTTCTGAAGGGTTTGTTAAATATGCATTGTTTCTTGCACCGGAAAACAGGAAATGTAAGAAATGCGAGTTGTTAGAAACTGTGAGAAAGTGCAAGAAATATGTATGCGCCATTTAGTCGTATGAAGTGTTTATAGCGGAAGTAGTTTCTTGCATCTTGTGTTTCTTGCAGGTCGAAATACCTGCAAAAAAACACTTTCTTGTAAGTTTTACTACATTTCTTGCACTGCAAAGCAAGCTACGCAAGAAATGCGAGGTGCCAGAAACTGGGAGAAAGTGCAGGAAATATGTATGCTCCATTAAGCCACGTGCCGTATTTATAACGGCGGGAAGTATTTTCTTGCTCCGTGCATTACTTGCAGGTCAAAATAAATAGCTGCAAGAAACCACTTTCTTGCCCTTATTTCGTGTAAGTGGTGACTTGCACCCTAACGAAACGCTGAGTACAAATACGCTTTACTACATTACATTTCTGGGAAGAAAGTCAATACGGAGTTGTAAATATGTCCTTCTCGTTGGCGTTGACAAGGAGGACAATTTTGACTTTGACTTTGTCTCTTTGACTTTCACTCACCTTTTTAATAACAAGCTCGCTTTGTGACGTATGTATTTATGGAGAAAAAGAAAGTTGGGTCGTTTTCTTATTAGGAGTGAACCCTCTTTGTAGTTTTGGTTGGTTTGACACTCTGTTTACCTTATTTATCCAGACGAGTAAGGTGTAGTCTGCAGTGCCCGCGGGGACATGTGGGGACACTAACATTGTGGGAAATTGTTGCAAAAATATTTACATTGTACAGACATCTGAATGGAGTTATATTTTATAAAATCCGGTAATTCTGTCAGAAATTTATGTGGGTTTTGCCGCATTACAGAAATTTGAGTGAATTTTGCCATATATGTTTAGTAAAATCCGGTAATTTTTCAGAAATGTTTAATTGTACAGAAATTTGAGTGAATTTTATATTAAAAATAAATAAAATCATGGCGATGATTTTCCTGAGGATGGGGACATGGGACAACCACGGGAACATTGCCCCTCTGTCCCCACCCTTCCGCGGCCACTGGTGGTCCGTAGTACTTATCGTATGTGAGAGGAGGCTGGGAAAAGGTAGGTTGTTTGGTACTTCAAAGAGGGACGACTTACTCACTCACTCGTCGTCGTCGTAGTGGAAAGCGTACTTTGGCCAATTTTACTACAAAGTGAAACAAATAGGGGAACGAGTTGAGTGAGCTTGTTTGTTACAGAAATGCTTCCTTTCTTGTTTTGAAGTGAAACTGAATGGGAAGCGGATTGCGGTCTTCTTCTTCTGCGAAGAGGAAGTTGGGCTGATTTTTTGGATAACTTGTGGGCTATTTTTTGTATAAATTTTGCTAGTTTTTGAGGAAATTTGTTGTACTGTTGTGATATACTAGGAAAAATTTATAGCGATTTTTTTAAATTGGGGGATTACCAATTTTCTAGTTTTGGGTAAAATTTGACAACTTTCTTAATCGATATTTAAAAATTGGTAGATGAAAAATTTCAATTTATTTGTCACACTATTTCTCTCATAGTTTGCTAATTTCTCGGTCAAAATTTGCTATATACATTTATCTTTTTTCAAATTGTTGTCTTCTAGAGATGTACAATTTTTTTTAATTCTGTTCGCATTTTGCAGTATTTTTTTAAAGTCAATCGTTCTCAAAATATTTTCATATTTTTCTTCGAATAACTAAAATCCTCTTATTTCCAAAATCCAAAATTTTCATCATTTTATTCCCTGATTTCGTTCCTAAAATTGCACCTATTCAACTTCTCTTCCCCCTCCACAACTTATTATTTTAGAATTTCATTTCTATTTTTTTTTGTAAAGTACAGTTTTTCATTTCACTTTACCTTAAATGTTTTTGTCCCAAAATGTCCACAATTCTCCTCACTTTCTTACTTCATCATGGCAAAATTTCACCTACTCATCCATCCATCCACCTTTCTCTCGGTCCCCCTCCTACACACTCTCTTCTCTTCTCTCCTCTAAACTAATCCTGTATGTAATCTCCTTCGAAAAAAGAAAGAAAAGCAACATTTTCGCCGTTTTCCTTGCACACTGCCCAACACTTTTCTTCCCAGAAGGCCAACACCACCACGACAGCCACGAGCACTTGACTGGGAGGCAATAAGAGAGCAGTCGGGGAGGACCGGATCAATAAATCAATTCCTTTTGCCATCCGAATCCCAATCTGGTGAGAAATTCCAAATCCCAAGACGCCACTTCCACTCCCATCGCCAAAAACGGAGAGGAGGACGAAAGCTAAATTATCCGCCTTGTCCTCATCTCCCCGCTTTTTTAACTATTCCAATCATAATTTCAATTCAGCCCAGGCAACCGAAAGAATCGGACAAATCAATGAATTTAGATCCAATTTAAGCAAAAGTAGGAAAAAATTCGGTACAAAATGGAAAAACTTGCATTTTTTGGAGGGGGACTTCATTCATATCAAGCTCGAATGGTTTCAAGGGCAAAGTTTACGCTTATTGTATAATGAGAATTTTTTAATTTAAAAACAATTTACTCTGATTTTTTTGAAAAATTATAGCCCAGATTTTATAAAATGTAACAAAATTCACTCAAATTTCTGTACAATGTAAACATTTCTGTAAAAATTGTACATGATCTTCAGGAATTTATACTTTCTTTGCGCCAATTTTTATAAAATGTTTAGGTTTCATTTTTATTTTTGGTCAAAAATTTTACGAAATAACGAGACTCTGTGGAAAGTGAAAGTTTGTGACATTTTTATGCTTATTTTCCTTCGTAATCTTTGCAAAGTTGGGGAACTTGCATTTTTACACAGTTTTATATCCATCTCAAACCCTGGAATAATTTAAAGGGTGAAGTTACTCCCTTTCTCTACGTAGTTTGTTCCTATTAAATACGAACGTACGAATGTTTTTCCGACGATTTATGTACGCGCATATGTTTGTAAACTGTGTAAGTAAATAACCTCAGTGATATTACGCCATAAACTATTTACAGCGCAAAGACCACGTTTTATTTGAGCTTGCTTTACAATGACGCAATTCACCCGGGTGTGTGTAACCCAGGAAAGTACATTTCTCCAACTTTGTACAAATTGCCGCAAGGAAAATGTATCCTGAACTTGCACCTCGTTAAATTTTGTACACATTTGTGTACACAGTGAAAATACTACTTTAGAAAAATTTGAGTAATTTTTGTCAAATTTTTTATAACAATACTCATAAATTTTACACAAATTTGAGATAATTGTACCCTATTTTACAGAAATATGAACGAACTTTTCCACAGATTTTGTTTCATATTATAAAAATTGTTTCCATAATTTAAAAAAATTTTACAAAAATATTAGTAAAATTTCACAGATTTTGTTTCATTTTGTAAAAATTTTACCATAATTCCCTAAAAATTGTTACATTATTTACACAAACTTGAGTAAATTGGGCCACATGTAACAGAAATCTGAGAAAATTCCAGTATATTTTTCTCGTAATAATTGTGACCCCAATTTTTAAGAAATTTTGCACACTTTTCAAAATATCAGAGTAAATTATTGTATTATTTTGTTAAAAAAATTGGACTACAACTTTCTAAACACAAAACAAAAAACTTTACAAAAATCTGTAAATCGTCCCAACTTTTTTCAAATTCGTCATCCCACTTAATTACATTTTGCAAAATTTCCTCCTTCGTTTCCTGTGTGAACGTCCCTAATTTGTATTCCGGGAGAGTTTCATATTGCAAAATATCTCGTTTTCTCTTTCTCTCCTCCCAATCCGACTTGCAAATACTCGAACTCCAATGCAAATAATATTTCACCACAGAGCGCAAATAATACTCGACATGCAAATAATAATTCTGTGTTATTTGTACACGGATAGAAATTACGACGACGACCAAGTTTCTTCAAGTCGTTGTCGTCGTTATTAAGAGGTGTCTGCTGCTTACTGTGATCGTTTCTATCGGTCCGTCCGTCCGACCGTCTGTCCGTCTGCAAAGATATCTCCAGAACGCTTCAACATATTCAAACGCCGTTTTCATCAGTATGCTTCTAATTTTTAGTTCTCGATCAATTTCGAAAATGGGGTTAATCCAACAACCCCCAAAGGATGTCACAAAAATTTAATTTAACCTTAATTTTCAAATGGTTACATTTTAAATGAAAGTTCGCCATAAAAACTCCGTCAATATTTTTGACCTCATAACCGTGAGGATGGGGTCAAAGGTCAAAAAATACATAATTTTCATATCATTTCACAATTCACTGTTTTCCGCCACTTTATCATGTTCGTTTGAAGGGTTTACTGGAAAGTTTTGAGGGGGACGAAATGATGCAATTATGCAATCTCTCACCGTAACTTTACTTTGTTAATACTTTCTTAAAATTGGTCGACGCCCAAAACCCGGCCCGATATGAATATTCATTTTATTAATTTTATGAATAATGAATGAGCACCAAGATTTCGGTTTCTTCTTCCCTCGTTCCTTCGTGGGCACCCATCCAACAATTTCTCAAGTCATGGGAAAATTTATTGTAATCATGCCACAATTTATAATTTGGCGGAGAGTTGTTTTTACCAATTTGAATTTAATGGGGATGATTTTGATGAGATTTGAAAAGTTTGGATCACAAATTTACACACGTTTTGTACATTTTTTGGGTGAAATTCAAAAAAGTAAGTATTTGTTCACGGAGAAATTTATTATAATCATGCACCAAATTTGTAATTTGGTAGGAAGTTATTTTTCAACTAATTTGCATTTAATTGAGATGATTTTGGTCTGATTTAAAGAGTTTGGATGTTTTCGAGAGCATCATTTTTTTGGGTGAAATTTTAAAAAAGTATTTCTTTACGGGGAAATTCACTTTAATAATACTAAAATTTAAAATTTGGCGAGAGTTGTTTTTACCAATTTGAATTTGTGATGGATCTGATTTAGAGATGAGGTGAGATTGAACCAAAAAACGAGCTCATGCCAGAAATTTGGACACGTTTTAAGTCGAGTTTTGATTTGGATGATACTTTTCGTTCGATTTATTATTTGATTTAATTTAATATTTCCATTTTTGAAATTTTAACTATGGCGAAAATTACTAACGAGTGAACTATAAAAGAATCTAATTTTTTGTATTTGTACATATCTGGATCTGACAGTGTATCAAATTCACGTATAAAACCATCCTTCTAAAATTAGAATTTTCTCATTTCTGAATTAAATAAATTATTATATTTCCAAATTATTTTATTCTAATTTTAGTCCCTTTAGACTTAATAAGTAATTTGCACTTTCTAATAACTTCAAACTATTGAGCGTGAGACTTTCAACACGAAATGTTGAAAATTCCACAAGTTCAACGCCGTTTTTAAGGTCACTTAATTTTGTATAATTTAAAAAAATTTAGATACTGACTGATGCGAAGATTTTTTTATTTTAAAGCTCATTGCAAACTGTGTTTAATAATTCCATCGTTCTGAATTAACGTCACAGCCCAAAAATTACCGACGAGCGAAATATAAAATGTCTGAATTTGACATTTTATCAAATTCCTGGATAAAATCATCCCTCCAATTTTATTATTCGTCTCTTAGTTAAATTACTTTCAAAACTTTAAACATTACAGTTTTATTCGAATTTTAGCCCTTCACGACTCAATACTTGATTAACATTTTAAACAAATTAAAACTATTCAGCGTGAGGAGAGTACAAAATAAGCAATGAATTAATGTGAATGATTTATTAACACAGTTCAATCTCCTGTCAATTAAAGAACGTCGTGACTTATTTTTGTACAAATATGCGTTTAAAAAACTACTGCACTCTGTTAGTTCGTCTTCAGGGAGGCGTACTTGGCCCCTATTGACCGTCCCATCTTTTACGTTTGCACAAAAATCGATACATTATAGAGCAGTTAAACTTTGGAACAAACTGCCTAGAGATTGGGACCCCAACATGAGCTATGTTAAATTTGTACAATCTTGTGAATTTTTAATTAATAAGCGTTCTGACGACTACTATTATTATTTATGAAGTAAGAGTTAGAAAAAATGTAGTTAGGTATTTATTATGCTTCGTATATAGTTATAGCATTTTGTGTCATGGTTTGCAAACCAGTTATTGTTAACTGATATCCATTTACACGTGAATAAAAGTTGAAATGAAATGAAATGAAGAAATTTAACACCGACACCGACACGAAAGCGTAATTTTAGATCTTTATTCAAAAGTTATATTCTTAAAATTAAAAAGACTTCATAATTTTAACAAGGGAATTGCCAGAAATATAAAATATTGTTTTTGATACTGTATCAACTCCTTGCGCAAAAATCAACCCTGCCACAATTAGTTTTTCCTCTTAAACGTATCCTTTAGGCAACTGCTATTAAATCATTACTGGCCGGAGTAGATATAGTCCAACTTTCTACAAATTTTCTCAAAGAAGTTTTTAAAATAACGAGTTTCTCATCAATTTTAAACACGTTTTCAAATAATATTTCGTCTTGGTTAAATTTATGCCTGAATTTTTTAACAATCTTGTATCTGGCTAAACACTTTAATTACTACAATCTAAAAAAATCTTTTATCGACATTTTCGCTTAAAAAAATTACAACTTGTGGAAACATTTAACGTTATTTGTTTAATCTTTCGGTTTACATTTTAAGCAAAGTTAATACATAAACCATCAAAATTTGCAGAATTATAACTTCTGAAATCAATAGTTACCGAAATAGTAATAACGTCCATTACGGTTTGGTAATGTTGTGGTAATAACAAATTCATCATTCAGAAACAACCTATTACAAATCTGGTATGAAAATTAATACCAAAATTATTACTATTACTACTGCCCGGGTAGAAAATTAGTACCCGGGTGGAATATATTTGCAACTCTACCGGATGCTTTACAGTTTGATGACTCGTCAGGAAAATTGTCAAAATCCCAAACTTTTTAATTATTTCTCGGCTCCGGGAATTTATTTTAAAATTCTGAACTACAAATTCCATACTTTACTCGTCGTTACCAAAGTACGCCCATAATTTTAACTATGACGCAAGTTACCACTAACCGAGTAGAATGCAAAATGTCTGAATCTGACATGTATAAAATTCACATACTTCTAAAAACCATCCCTTGTTTTTCCTCGTCTTAATTAAATCAATTATAATATTCCCAAACTATTTTATTCCAATTTTAGCCTGACTCACTCACTCAATAATTAATTAACATTTTAAACCAATTAAAACTATTGAGCATGAGGACTGCGAGGACAAGACAACACGAACACAACGGACTTTTCTCTCCTCTCTCTTGTTCTCTCTTGTCCTGATAATAATATTGTTCCTTTGTTCTCTCGCGTATCGATCCGTTCCTCGTTTCTCTCCTCTGTGCTCTTCTTTTTTGGATAGAAAATAAAATAAAATAGTGTAAGCTGCCGAAAAGCCGGGGCTGAAATGAATGCAAAACCCGAAGCTTTACTTTTGAAATGAGAAAATTTCATCCCATTTTCATTTTCCTGCTGGGATAACAAAGTTTGGAAAAGTAATTAGTGTTTGCTTTTGGGTTAGAGTTGGGAGTGAGAGAGAAACGCTAAATAATGAAGGGAGGAAATTGGTAGTGAAAATTTGGGGCGAAATTCAAATTTGTTACCAGACGGGGCTGGAAAATGGTAATAAAGAGGAATTTAATGTGGTCACAGTCACAGAGAGGAAATTAGAGAGGAAATTTGGTAATAAAATTGGCACCATAATCGGTGAAACGTATAAATATGTATCTATAAATGAGGGAGAAATTTTTTTAGGGAGTTTAGTAGCGAAAATTTGGGACGAAATTCAAATTCGTTACCGAAGAGATAATATGGAAATGGTGACAAAGGGGAATTTAATGTGGTAACAGAGAAGAAATTAATATGCTAATTTGGTAATGCATTTAGCATCGTCATATGTTTTTAAGAAATTAGCTGACCCCCTGGTAATAAAATTGCAACCTAATACTTATTACACCTTCTAACACTTGGTAATAAACTATTTTTGAGACAAGGAAAAGAACAAGAATTATCTATAAAATTTAAAAATTTGGTGTTTAATTTACCAACACTACAAAATTTAGTTACCAAATTACTTAGCGTGCCTCCTAACAATTTTTATTAGTGGAGGAAAACTTTAAAATTTTCGGCACACCTAAACCTGTAAAATTCCCGGAAATTTTCAGCGTTTCAACCTATTTCCTACAAAAAAGCCCCACCGGCGTTTATAGTAACATTGGACTTATGAAGACATTAATAATCTAAAAATTCCGGGCAAATCATATTCACACCAAAATAATATCGCTACACGCAAAAAAATGAAAGCTTAAAAAAGTAGGGATTATTTTTTTCTAGAAAATCTTGAATTCCCAAAAAATTATGGATTATTTTTCCCAAAAAAAATAATTTCCATTTTGCAAATGAAGCAATATCCCGGTAAGTTTTCAGGCTGGATGCGTATGTATTTCCACTGGCTCTTCGGCTATATCGTTGGTATGCCTTCTTCTTCCTTCACTTAAAAGTTGGGGCGTAAAATGATAAAATATTGCACAAGTTTGGTCATAACTCTATTTAATTTTCCAACCAAACTGCCCAAACTTTACGAACTAAGAAGTAATACTGCTGGGGAGAGGGGAGAGGAGTTGTATATTTCTGCTCGTGGGGGGAGGAGGGGTGCTCCCGAAATGGGTGACGTAAATAGGCACACTATTATTATATTTATTCCGCCAGGAGAAAGTAATGCACGGAGAAAGTTGAAAGTATGTACGGGGATGATGCAGATCGTAGTGTGAAATTCATTTATTTCGGAGAAAGGAATGAACACAGAATTAATTTTGGCGGGGTTCCTTTTGGCAAGATTTTTATTTATTTTTCAAAATGAGGAAATTCGAAAATATTTCGGAAATTTTAAAATTCTCATATTTATTTCGCCAGGATTGAGAGTATTGATGCAGATTGCAGTGTGAAATTCATTTACTATTTGGGAGAAAGGAATGAACAGGGAATGAATTTGGCATAATTTTTATAGAAATGTATCTGCAAAAATTTAGAAATTCAGAAATATTCGGAAATTCTTATATTTAGTCCGACAGGAGTAGTGCACGGAGAAAGTACGCACTGAATGGTGCAGATTGTAGTATGAGATTCATTTATTTCGGTGAAAGGAGTAAAGAGAGATTGGATTTCCTGTTGATGATTTTCGTATAAATGTTAAAATTTGGAAATTCAGAAATATTCAGTGGAAATTCTTATATTTATTCGACCAGTATTGATGCAGATTGTAGTGTGCAATTCATCTATTTCGGAGAAAAGACTCAAAGGAGAATGGATTTGGCAAAGTATAGACTTTCTTTTGTGGCATAATTTTCTTGTGTTCTCCGAATAATGTTTTCCGAATTATGAAAAATCGGGAGCATTTGGAAAATTCGAAAACTTATTCCACAACGACAAAATAGAAAGTAGTGGATGATCCACCTTTATGTCGCAGAAAGTAAAAGGCAAGAGAATGGAATTGGTAAATTGGATAATTGGATAATTTTGTTTTTGCATGATTTTTTTAAATGTATTGTATTTTTCAAAATTTAAAAAAACTAAGTCATTTCGGATCATAGATATTTCCCCATTTCTTTTAATTCGGAAAGCTTCAAAGATTTTGAAAATGAATGTAAGATTCAGTTGTAAGAAGGTAAGATTATGAGATGTTATAACATGACGAAATACAATTTCAAGTATTTTTTCCTCCCAAATAATTGTGTAAAAAAGGTTACGAATTTTTTACAATTAATTATTTAAAATTTCATACTTTTTTATATTTGTTAAGTTCCCCTTTGCCGGTATTACACCTAACATTATTAATTACAATCCCACACACATACATAACACTATAACGACGTCAGAATTCCACATTATTTAGAAAAACTATAATTTAAAATTTCCAACTATCATAAAATTCCCAATTTCTTTTAGATCAAATCAGTGGATTCTGCCATTGTTTTGATTGGTTTTACACTCATATTTCCAGTCTGACAGGAAAAACATTGAGTGTACAAAAGTTTAAATGTTTTTTTTCTTTCTCTCGAAAAATGTGTGGCGTTACGATTTCATGATTTCACATTATTTCAAAAAATGTAATTCATTTCTCAGCTCTGGGAATTTATTTTAAAAATCAGGACGACTAATTTGTAGGGTAGGGAGTTAGCAATTTGCAAAAAATGTACCCAAAATTTTAAGTTTTTGAACGAGGAGATTTCAAGTTTAAGAAGCCTTCAGAAAAATTGGAACTTATCGAAACTGGCCTAAAAAATTTACCGTCATTCCATCCATCAACTCACTTTGCTGACTAGTTGTCGTCCAGAATTTAAAAATAAATTCCCAGAGCCTAAAAATTATTTAAATTCCGCTGATTTTCACGATTTTGCTTATGCGTCATGGAGTCTTACGTTGTTTCGAAAAATACTCATTACTCCATCATCAAACTCTGTGATATTATTATTTTCCTAACAAAAAGAAATAATTATCATGAATTATATATAGTTCATGATAATTATTTCTTTAATTAAATATTATCAATTACAATTAGTCACTTTCTATTTTTTTAACTTCCAAAAACAGGATTACCTTCTCACAAAGTTCAACTTGCATAAAAGAGACATTTGTCTTTCTTCCTCGCACTAAAAATTAATAAACTTCAATTTTACGAAACAAAGATCTAAACTATAATTTAAATATCTACGGCACAAACGGCAATTTGCGACGTTTCGGGTATACAATTCGAATAAAAATTTAGTTTTTAATCTGTGAAATTATCCCACGAAAATATTTCACTATGAAACACCTGGAAAATTACTTACCTATTTTCTACCAGAAATACTTACTCTCATTACCGGAGTCGTTATTTTACTCAAAAATCGTAATAATTAATTAATCTTTCATTATAAAAAATAATCACATTAATAATTTCTAATAGTAGTCTTGCCTTCAAAAATTCTAGCGCGTCCTGATAAGGTTCAACTTTAAAAAATTACTTTTAAATACATTTTCCTCTCACAATAAGTAAATAAATGCATTTAGTGCAGTATCTTTATCTGCACTATTACAATTTTGACAACTGAAATACAAAAACCTTCTAGACAAAATTATTTTCATAATGAATTTTAAAATCCTCTGCTCCGTGGTACATAAAAAATAATTATACATCATAAATTAATTATTAATTGCAAAAAGTCAATCGCAGTTAGTCATTTTTAATGATCATATTGTCTCCAAAAATTCTAACGCGTGATTGAAAAGTTCAACTTTTAAAAAAGTTACAATTATTTTTCTCTTCACTGTAAATACCAAAAAGAAAACGAATTACTTGAGTATCAAAATTTTTATCAAAAATAAAATCAACATTACGACGTTTAAGTCATACAATTTGCATCAAAATATTGTCAAAATTTTGATCAGTGGAACGAGTCGAGTCCATGAAAATGTACGTTAGTCATTAGTGAGAAATGTACACAAACATGTTTACCATGAATTAAAAAAATGTTATTGTTCACCAAACTCGGTGCAACTCTACTTTATCAGACAAATAATTATCATTAATAAATAAATAAGTAATTATAATAAATCAATCGCAATTAGTCATTTTTAATGATCATATTGTCTCTAAAAATTCTAAGGCTTGATAAAATTCAACTTTTTTTATATAATAAAAGATTCATTATTTCCTTTCACAATGAATAAATCAACAAAGCAATATTGTAAGTAACGAACTTTACTCGATAACAATAATTTTTACAGAAAAAATAAAAATTTGCGGCGTTTCGTTATACAATTCACATGCAAAATTTGCCACAATTTTAATCCGTGCATAAGAGACGATCTCATAAAATATTTCGCTGAGAAATTCAGACAGATTTTGCACCCTTTTCTCTCGTCCAGGCCAAGGGACTCCATCTGTGCATCCTCACTTTCACTCCTTAAACGGATGGAAGCACTCGTCCAATTTCAGTAGGCACGCTGTAACCTGTTTCTCATTGTTCATGAAAAAACATACTAAAAAAGTATGTACTATTTCAAATTAAAATTAAAATTTGGAAAAAAATTTTAAAATTAAAGTTTACCAAAAAACAATAAAATTTAATAATAGCCTCAGGAGGGGAGCTTGCGAGGTTGATAATAACAGATCTTGGTGCCCTTTGGATATGTGGTAGGGACCCATGAGTGTACTAAAACCCTGAAGTAGTTTGACTCCATGGCCACATTTGCGCCCGCCACACCCACTCAAAAATGCCCAAAAAACGCTTTCACCCCAGTTTTCACTCACTCAAATCCACGTCAAAAATCCAATTTTACTCGGATTTTGAAATTTCTTTCACCATTATACTCCCAGATAGTTGCTTTCTTCAATCCAATATCAAACTCAATTTTATTGATGATTATTTCGCAAACATAATTTGTTTTGTTGATGACTACAACAATGCTCATTCAGAATTTTAAATTTTAAAAATACTAAAAATTTCGAAAAAATTGAGTTTGATATTGGATTGAAGAAAGCAACTATCTGGGAGTGTAATGGTGAAAGAAATTTCAAAATCCGAGTAAAATTGGATTTTTGGCGTGGATTTGAGTGAGTGAAAACTGGGGTGAAAGCGTTTTTTGGACATTTTTGAGTGGGTGTGGCGGGCGCAAATGTGGCCATGGAGTCAAACTACTTCAGGGTTTTAGTACACTCATGGGTCCCTACCACATATCCAAAGGGCACCAAGATCTGTTATTATCAACCTCGCAAGCTCCCCTCCTCAGTATGTAAATATTTCAGCTCGGAAATTTTCATGCATTTTTCCATGTATGTATTTTTATATGCATTTAATTTATGAAAATTTGGCCCATTCTTTTTAAGAGGTTTTTTATTTATTTCTGAAACCCCCGAAATTTTGGTGCAAAAAAAATCAGGAATTTTTTCATGTATGTATCTTTATATACATTTGATTTATGAAAATAAAATTTATGTTTCCAATTTTTTTAAGTGAATACTCTCCGATCCTCGAAATTTGTATGCATGCAAAAAAATCTTTGTAATCATGCATTTGTTCGTCATGTGTTTATCACATTAATTCTGTTTATGAAAATATTTTCGAAATTTCCCATATATTTTCGATGCAAAATGAATCTTCTTCACAAACTTCTCTAAATTTTTTGGCTTTATTTATTTTTCAATTTTCTTACTTATCTCATCTCCTCGACACTTACTTATCTCGATACAAAAGAAATCAACCTCTTAAAAATAATACACGTGATACATATGTAAATACAAAGTATTTAATATTTGTATGACAAAAACAGAACCTTCTCTCTCCCTTTTCATAAATTGTAATACTTATTAAATTAACGGACAAGGACACGGTATACGAAAAAAATACGGATATTTACTTAATTACTACCATTACTAAATATACCTACTACTACCACTTAAACTTAAGTAAATAACGGTATAAAATAGTCAATTTTTGGTAGTGTTTAAAATTACCAAAATAATTAATATATTTATATGGTACAAAAAACTGGGTATAAAACTTTCACGGTTTTAAAATACACAATATTTTGTGGTAAATATACACGGAAAATAACCCGATAAAAAATTGTCACCTAAAATTTTATCACCGTCTGCAAAGAAATTCATTCCTGGGTGGTAATTAATTTAAACAGCAGTGTTTTTAAGGTGAAGGTAACCACTTAAAGAAAGAAACGGAAGTGGTTTTTTGCAGGTATTTTGATCTGTGAGAAACGCAAGGCGCTTTCTCCCAGTTTCTTGCACCCCGTATTTCTTGCTTTTCTTGCTTTGCAGCGCAAAAAATGTACTTAACAAACCCGCAAGAAACTAAATAGTATTAAAAAGTAATTATATAACTTTCAAGGATACTTTTCAAACAATTGGCTCAATGCAAGTAATGTAATTTACAATCTGTCACAGTTCCAGGTCGAAATGTACTATTAAAAAGTATGTTTAAATTAAGTGATTTGATACAGGTTAGTCTTCCGAGTTGATGAATATGTAGAAAATCGGTGACAATTTTTTTTATCAAATTATTAACCGTGTATAAACCACATCATAATTTGCCGTCTATGACTAAAATATATTTTTTAAACCGGTGTAAATATGTAAATACACATTATTTCTTATTATCTCGTGAGTAAATCAATCCCATTTTTCTACGTTTACTTACTCATCCCGTACAAAATTACACTTCTTTGTTTTCATTTAGCTAAATAAATAATACTTTCTCCCCAATAATTTCTACACATTTAATAGAATTTCGTATTAAACCGTTTGGTACAAAAGTTTAAGTTCACAATTATGTAGTTTTTTAAGGTATTGAGAGAAAGTCTTATATTTTCATTCCCTGGATTTCGGAATTTTTTGAGTGGTTTTTTGTGATATTATTCTCTGTAGTTTTTTTCTTATTAATCTAGTTAATTATTCTGATAAAAGCTTTAATTTCATTTTGTAAATATTTCTCGTTTTCTTGATAAGTTTTTTTTGAAATTTATGTATTTAGAGGTTTTTTTGGCATTCAAGTTTTTTATCTTTCTTGAGGATGACTTTTTTTGTCAGCAGCGTATTATTTTTGTAGCAATTTACATACATAAAGAGATTTATAAATAGAGATCGAAATTAACGTGAAATATTACGGAAAGTTATCAAAATCGTAATATTTTCGGTCTGCGGTTTTGAAAAGTTATCATAAATTTTCAAAATTTCTGACTTATTTTTACAAAATAATACTAAACAATTTGACTATTCATTTGGTTCTTGTGGTTCGTCGTACGTAGAAATATTTGTCTTAAAAATATACAAGCAAGGAAGAAATATTTGGTACAATTCTCCTAAAAATACACTTTTTTATCTATGTATAAATCAACGGGTTGGTTATGCATGTAAATATTTTGTATTATAAATAAAGCTACAGTACAAATTTTTGTGTTACGTAAAGCTACAATCTTAACTTTTAGTTAGCTAAATATTTTCTAAAATAATTTCAAAAATTCCAAACCTAATTATTCTACACGACAAATAAGCAACAATTCATTTCTTGCGCTCTTTTTTCAACTAATTAGCACACAAAATCTGATGAAGCTGGACAACTCGGACCTACTTAAAGATTAGATTGAATTGAAACATGAATTTTTTTACGGACAAGACAAGACACGACATTCAGTTTTTGCAGGTTAATTTTTTCCTTAATAATTATTTAATTACATATTCATCATTAATTTTATTAAAATAAAGGTTATTATAGTAAATTCTTGAGAATTTGAAATACTGATATTTTCATAAAATTATAAATTTTTGTGATGTGTGAAGTATCAATAATTTTTATGTTCGTGGTGAGCATTATATTTCTTCCTTCGTGTGTATAAAAATATGAAATAAAACGGATCCCAAACTTTTTTTGTGTTGTCGAGTGAAGTAAAAAAGGTGGGTTTTGTTTGTTTGACAAGGCGTGAAGATTCCCAGATCCCTCGAAAATACGGGATGTTTAACACTCGAGATGAGAGATTTCTCTCATTGGAATTATTAAAGTAAAGAAACGGCACAAGGCTTAACTAGTGTGTGTGTAGGAAAATAATAAACAGTCGTTTTCTTACGGGGTACAAAAATTTGGAAAGAGAGATTTCGTAACAAAAATTATGAGATAATAATTCTAGGCGTGTCTGTAATTTTTGATTTGAATTTTTTTCCGGTTTCTGCGTTTCTACCAGAAGCGGTAAAAATATGGCTTGGGTCAAAATTTACAACATATTTATTAATCTCGAGATTAGCCTGGTTTTGATTGTGTGGATTAATTATTATACAAAAATGTACAAATCTACAATCCAGATATTGTTGTATAGATTTTTGGATGGGATAAAAATTTACAATACATATATTAGATATTTATATCTGGATTGTAGATTTGCACATTTTTTGCCAACCGAATAATACTTAACCTAAACACAAAATTTGTTTCATATCTAGATTAATTGACGTACTGTAAATTTTGACTCTGTACATTTTTACAGACTCAAATCCTAAATTACAGACACACTTCACAATCTCCACTATCTTTTTTATTCTTAAATAGAGTATTAAAATACATATTTTAAAATATTTTAGAATTTCTATATTTTTGTGTAAAGAGAAAGTTGTGGAGTGGCGATGATGCTTTTGATCGTCGTCGTTCCTTATGTAAGTTTTGGTCTAAACGTCGAGTTCTAATCTCATCCAGTCGTCGAGCCCCACGTGGACGTCGTCTTCGTGCAGGTTGTCCATGTTCATGCTCCAGGACTGCGTCGTGTCGTCGTGGTGCTGGTTAAAATTTAAAGTATTGTTAACGTCGTCATGTTCTCCCATCGTCGTTCGCGTCGTGTCATCATCCAGCTCCAGAACTTTCTCCTTATGTCAGTGCTGCTGTTTCAGCTTCACTTTCGGCGTCTGCAAAAATAGAATAATAGGTTTTCATTAGTTTTGTGGTTTTGTTGTGAAGATTTTTTTATATAAAGAAATTAGATATACAAATACTCCAACGTATAAATTGCGCTTTCATGAAAATTTTACGTATTATTGCAGTATTTCAAAAATTTTGGATTATTTTAGAGATTTCAGTGCCAGTTGAATTCACTAGCTATGCGTGTTTTATAAGCTGGCAAAAATTGGAATTGAGAAATACATAGGTATCCTAAAACCTAATATTTAAAGCATTGATTTGAACAAAATCTGTAAAATTTCTTAATAAAATCTCCCCTGAAATTGCAAACCTTCAAAAAAACAATGAAAAATCTGTAAAAAACTTCCAATTATATACACAACTTTCCCTTTTCCGTCAACCCACCAAAACTAAATTTTCTTTTATCGCTCGCACGAACTAAAAAGAAAACTATTTTTGCTTTCTTTAATGAAAATACCATCGCTTTTCGCCCTTTGTCGCCTCTCTCACGTTACATCACACATCATCCCCACCAAAAAACCAATTATACACGACACCAAACAACACAATGGTGGTCATAATACCAAAGTGAATTCCAAGCAAAATGGAAAACGAGGAGAACAACAAAGTTCACATTACTTTATTTTCTCCGAAGAAGAATACTGCCCCTTCCCAACAAAACAAAACAAAACACGCCACCCCCACCACCACGCAAAGAGCCAGAGTTATTGACAAATTAATTATCGCCGACAGTTCCCATTTGTATTGGGAGAAATATTGAGGTAGATGGATCGATAGGATTTATTCTGCTGACCAGTGTCGCACAGAAGAAGGGAGGACAAAGTGGTATTCTTGTCGGCTGTTTTGGACAAAGTACAAGTTCGAAAGGGTTGGAAAGTATGGTTTTCCGTGGGTGATATGTATTCTACTTGCGCCTTAATAATCAGCTAAAATTCACGCCAGGATAAATTTGGCGGAGCCAATCTTCGAAAAAATTTTGGACATACATAAATCATTTCAATATTTAACATAGGACTCCTCATCATCAAAAGCAGCACATTTTTAATCATTTTTCACCTCTGGGAATTTATTTTAAAATTCTGGACGACAAATTTGAAATCTTGATAACTTGATCTAAGGATCTAAGTAACTTGATTAACAGAATGGTCGTGAGTTTTTTAAGCCAATTTCAGTTCCAATTTTTCTAAAGTTTTCTTAAACTCAAGTTTAAGATCTCCTCGTTTGTCAAAATCAGTTATGTTTTTTTTTAATTTTCAACGACTCGCTCTACAAATTATTCGTATATTCGTATTCATAGAAATGATTAAAAATGTGCCGATATTGACAATTTTTGCCAAGAATCATCTTTTAAGATTACTTTCTTTCTACTTATTTACATGTCATGAATAATCGCCACTGAAAGTTTTTGGCGTATTAGTTCTACAATTTACGGATAAATATTATTCTCATTTTTCGTTAATTTAGACTGAACATATTCACAGAAATCGAGACAATTTGTACCAAATGGAATATAGTAGACCAGTTTTGTACGTAGTTTTCTACACAGGCTAAAAGTACAGAAGGGTGGCCAATGACAGTTTTTGTGGGTAATCGTGATGCTATTCCTCCTATTCTTAATCTGTTAATAAGAATGACCACCACCAGACACGCGATGATATAGGGGTGAAATTTTGCCTGGTTTGCTAAATGTTAAAAAATAAGGAATTCATGCACATAACTTCGTTTCCAAGAGAAATTTTATAATTTGATCTGAAGTCTGCAATTATAATTCGATCTTCTCATAAATACAATTTCGACGTATTACTTTAACACATTAAAAATAATTAATATTGCGATTATTCATTAATTTATTTTACAACTTCGTCCGAATATGTTCCAAAAATATTAGTAGGAAATTTATTCACCAGACGTGTTAATAATTTAATCAGAAATAAAATTTGGCATCAACTTTCTAAACACAAATTCCGTAGAAAAATCTTGTACACACGGAATTTCAATATTTTTTTATATGAGTGAAATTATCTAAATTTGAAAATTTACTGACTGGGCAAAAATTTAGCTGCGTGACTGAATATTTACTCATTCGAATCATTTGAATCTTAACAATTACAAAGTTATCCACTCGAAAATAGAATTTGGTCGTAATACTTTTACACATTAATAATTGCAATTTTGTATCTTAAAAATATCCACATTAAAATTACTTTAAAGCCAAACATCTATCATAAATTTCTAAAAATGCATTTGCATGCATTTGCAAAAATTTCTCAGAGAAAATCCTGTACATTTTATTCAAACCTGTCAATTTCTCAATAATTGAACTTATTTTGAAACAAAAAAATCTATCATCCACCCATTTCTAAAAACCTGTTAAAATTCCTGATGAAAAATCGTGTCCAAATTTATCTCGTAAAAGAAAACGAGACAATAATTGAAATTACTTTATAAAACCAACAATCTATCATCCATTGCTAAAATTCTTTATAAAAAACCCTGTCCA
Source organism: Folsomia candida (assembly GCF_002217175.1). Taxonomy (NCBI): domain Eukaryota; kingdom Metazoa; phylum Arthropoda; class Collembola; order Entomobryomorpha; family Isotomidae; genus Folsomia; species Folsomia candida. The sequence continues at coordinate 85,771 of NW_019091246.1, forward strand.
ATTTTCCGTTCTATGTGCATTTCCTTTCCATATTTTTTTCATTTCTACACAATTCCTGACCAACATTTTAAACGCGTTTTCTCTTCCCCATTTCATTTTCCACTTGTTTTAAACCCTGGATTCGTTTATGTATGTATTCCCTACTACTTCTGGCACTTTATGGTCCCGATCGATGGTCGTGTGCCTTTGTGAGAAAGAAAGTAAAAGTGGTGGTGGTAGCGTAAACGTAAACGACCATACGTAAACCGGGTGCCATTCCACCCACGGAGTTTCATCCCCTCCAGAAGAAATAAAACCTTCATCCCTTCATCTCATCGGAGGACCTTGCACAAAAAATGTCACCCATTTTTCCCACCATCGACCAAACAGTTCACGAGAAGGGTGAAAATCACTCCATAAAATATTTTTCTCCTTCAACCCGCTTTCTTTCTGCACGTTCCACAAACGAAAGCGAAAACCCACCCTTTCCTACGAAAGTGTTGGACAGAATGGAAAACTGAAACTGAAAGCGACACTTAAACTAAACTCGTGAGCTCCTGGTTAATACGGAGTAATATACGTTGAAATGGAGGAGATGATATTTTCTACGGTACAGATATTTCTCTCCTCGTTCGTTCGTTCGTACATACAAATTTGTGTATAAATAATATGTGACCAAGAAGCCGAGTTTAACTGCCAGGAGTCTTGTTAAATGGGATGAAATGAAGATGAAGGCATGGTTGTCGCTGGTTCCTTGTAAATCCAGCACGTATGGATTTTGCTTGGTGTATGTGTTGCTGGCTGGCTGGATTTATTTAGCAGAGAGAGGTTTGGATCGATAGAGGGTAAAAATATACATGCTTCAAGTTTAAGGGATGCGAGATTTCGATGAAATTTGATCTCGTGGCAAATGAAACTTTTTCCTTATTAAAAAGGTCAAATTGATGCATATACATTGATAAATTTCCTTTTAAGATCGTTTTAAAAATCGGAATGGCGTCCAATCTTGAAATTGTGAAAAAAACGCTGTTTTAATCAGTGCTTTTTAAATTTTTTAAATGAGCCACCTGCAATAATTAAATTATATTTCGAAATGTTTTACAAAACTCTGTAATGCCATCTACATAACAAAAAACAATGGATTTTAAATCTACTAAATTTTTAATTAAACTACGTTTCAAAAAAATTTTAATAAGTTTGTAATGACGTTCAAATTCGTTATTGTTTTACAAAAAATAAAACACCCAATGCAATGTCATCATATAAATCTTGAATCATCAATTTTTTTACAAAATCGTTTCCAAAACTTGAAATGGCGTCGAACTTAGTTAAATTACTTTTTTTCATAGATTTTCTTGTTCGAATTACTAAAGATCAAGGAGAGCAGAGAGAGAGTGCTTTTACTTTTACTGCAGCTACGGCGACATTCGTGACATTTAAAGTGCATCCGTCACAAAGAAAAGAGAGAGAGACTTCGGCTGTCTTTAATGCGATGCAGGCTCACTTGTACTTTTCGTTACGCACTCACGATGGAGGTCTCCCAACGTATGCTCACAGATTTTGAGCAAATTAGTGCTAATCGACAACAAATTTAATTTATGCGAAATTTCCAAACGACACGATCTGCCAATGGGCACGTTTGGCAGAGATATTAGCATCGGAAGAGGAGTAAATTTGGAAAGCTTAAAATTTGTGAACTTTATTGCCCGTTTTTTCCTCTTCGGATGCAAATATCTCTGCCAAACGTACCCATTGGGAGATCGTTCCTTTTGCAAATTATATGTTACTTAAATTTGTGATCGATTGGAACTAGTTTGCCAAAAATCTGATACCATAGGTTGGGAGACCTCCAATCGTATCTACGTAAAAGGAGAAAATGAAGGTGTTCCCCACACCGACTTTTTCTCCATTTCTTTCCAAAAAGGACGACTCAATTCCCCTTGATAAAAAAAGGAGTTGCATTTTTTCTCTTAAGGAAAAGCAGCGGCGAACCCCTGCTGGCTGGGTCTCGTGCAGTGGAATGGAATCGAATTATTCTCCTCACCGTGGCATTTACTGGATGAAAATAGTAACGCAACGAATTCTTGCCCTTTCCTAACATTTCTGGGGTTTCGATGATTCACAAGTAGCTCAATTGACGGCGTTTTGCTTTTTATCGTGTTTGTCTCATCTATTTTTAGTTGATCGATACTGGATTACGCAAAATCCTCATACTAATTTTATTCAGAATAGAGTAGAGTCAAATATTTATATTTAAGTGAAGAGTGGACAAAAAAGTTGACATTTTTATTCCTTTTTTGGTTTTTTATGTCATCTATTCTTAGTTAGTTACGAAAAAAATCGTGGTGATTTTGTTGAGAATAGAAGATACAAATTTTATAAGTGACGACGACGAGTTGACATTTTTACTCCTTACATGAAACCACTTTTTGTCCTGAAATGTCACCCACCGAATCCCTGACCAGACCCACTTAACAAGAAAACGACGACGACGGAAAGGAAGGAAAAAACAGTGGTGAAACAGCTCACTCGGAAATCTCGGCGTTTTTTTGTTCTATCAGAAGAAAGAGAAGAAGACGTCGCGTCTCCCCTCGAGAAAAACTGGAGGAACTGCATCTCGCCACACTTACTACGAGAGATCCCATGATCATTTTTTCTCCGTCTTTTTTCGGTCCTATGCACTTTCTCGGTCAGGAGATTGAGACAAATATCTTCTTACTATTGACTTAACCGCCCTCCTCCTCCTCCTCCCTCCTCGTAGTAAGAAATAATACTTGTATTTACACACACCACGACTTCCTTCCTACATGTGTCTCCCTCAAAACCATAACCTTCCTCACACGAGCAAGATGACAGGCAAGAAAGTATCCAAAAAACGACACAATTTGGTTGGCTACAGCTGTATCAAAGTTTGCGAATTATTAATTTCAGTTATCAAAAATACGCATCTGTTGCATGCAACTTTCTCTCTCAAAAACTAAGATGGTGACATCCAAGAAACAACCAAGATGCCAGATAAGAGAAACTATGCTCAATTTGCTTCAACTTATCTAAATTTACAAATTATTAATTTCAATTATTAACAATATGCATGTTTGGCGTGCAACTTGTCCAACTTTTTTTTTTTTTAAAGATAACAACCTGACCAATAGGAAATGTTAAAAGAACCACAAATTTATACCTGGTTCTAAATCTTCTAAATTCACCAATTATTAGTTTAAATTATATCGCAAATGTGCAAATTTGTTTGTGCGATTCTTTCTTTCCAAAAAAGGACGATGACGACAAACTGATCATTCGAGAAGTACATATGAGACGAACCTTAATAAACTTATCCCTGGATCTAAATTACCCCTTCCTCAAGATCAGATAACAAAGAACAAACTATGACTGTCAACGTACACCATCTAAATTGCCACTTCTTAATTTCAATTATAAGAAACATATATTTCACGTGAAACTTGTCCAATTTTTAAAAATACGAATTTTTGGCGTGGTACTGGTCCTTTTTTTTACTAAAATTACCAAAAATTTTACTAACCTAAGTTTACATTACCCTTTTACCAAACTTCTCAAATCTTCCCATAAATAAACAGCATGCCAATTATGCAACTTTCTCTCTGTCTCTGTGCATATTACACCTGAGTGCATCCCTCCCTTCCCCTCCCTCTCTTGCTAAATATTAGTCATAACATAACACAACATAACATCGCAGCACATCACCTCCTAAAATCACCCCTCCCCCTCGTCGTCCTTGTCATGTCACCTCTTTTTTTCCTCACTTACGACCCTCACCCCACCGCCACCACGACCCAAATCCTTCATTCATACGGGCCACCCTCCCTCATCCATCGACACCACACCACACCACCATTTACTTACATTGTTCCTCGTTAACCCAGCCTGCCCACCTACCTCGCCGCTTTACACGCACCCCTACCTTCTTCCTTTCGAGGGAGGGTGTGACCCGAGGGTCGCTCCCTTCCCCCACCTCGTCACACTGACCCAAATAAACAACATACGTACCAACAAATTGTTCAATCATGCACCCAGACAAGTGTCTGCATCGTCGCCAAAGTGGCGTAAAAAACAGAGAGAGAGAAGAGCAACAGGAGGAAAATAGATATGCAACAAAGGAATTTTAGTTTTTCTTTCTCTCCACTTTTTTTACGACAGGTTTGCCAAAAAGGTAAACAAATCTATAAACGTGGATGGATGGATGGACGGACGATTAAATATTTAATGGGGAAAAAGGTGGATGGAGGGATGGATGGATGTACAGTTATTTACAGAATTTTACTTGGTTTATACATAAACGGAGTACGGAATTAATGTCTTTGTTTGTGGATACAAATTTTGTGTAAACGGAGGCAAAATGTAGACGAGAAGTACAGTTATTTGCACAATATTAAACATATTTATCGTAGTAAAATTGAGTAAATATTTTCAAAATGGTGAATCAGACAGGTTACTCAATTTACCGGGTATTTGCATTTCATGGACAAATTGTGGATGAGAAGTACAGTCATTTGCGCAGAAAATTAGTCAAATTACGATTTATTTATTATAGTAAAGTTGAGTAAATATTTTCAAAATTGTGAATCAGAAGGTTACGCAATTTATCGAGTATTTTGCATTTTAGATTTTATAAAATGTAATAAAAAAATTGGTACAAAATTGGGAAACTAATGATTGGATCGATTTTTCACTAATTTTATTTTACGTATGCTCAATGGTTTTGTAACGAAAATAATGTCTTTATATTTGTGGATACGAATTTAGTTTAAATTTTTGTATGTGTATAAACGGACAACAATTATATTCCGTGACATGCACTTGCTTTTTTTCCTGGGGATCCAAATACTCCAAGTTTCCCTTTCTTGTATTGTTCACTTTTGGATGAAAGAATAGGCTCATGCATTTTTTAGTAGTGAAACAGTTTCGAGTTTATTTGTCTGTCTGTGAGGAGGATGAAAAGAGATAAATATTTAGATAGGTACGTACATACCGTAAAAGGCAAATAGTAGCCGTGTTTCTTTTCATAATTTGGTAAAAATAATGACCTAGCCCAAATAATGGTCGGGTTCCAGGCACCGATTTTGTCAATAATAGCCCAGGCACTAATTTGAGTTTTTAGGGTACGTATGTATATGTACATACGTTTATTTCAGGGTAGATTTGGAAGACAAGCTCAAGATTTTAATTGAGGGTTGTCATCCTCAATAATGCGGAATGAAAGGTTCCATTTCAATTTGTTTCTGTCAAACATACGTTTCATTGAAGGGAAATGGAAAAATTGGACGGGAAACATATCCATTGGAAATTTTTAAAACGGATACAGAATTTTGTGAAATTAATTTCATTAAGAGAAACATACAAGGTTTTTGGATTGGATGTTTTTTTAACATTTTTCCAATACATAAATTGTTCTAAACTGGATAAATAAATATTTATGGTATTTATAGTTGTTTTTTGAATTTTAAAATAATTTTTGTCAATCAAGACATAAATATTTTAGACTTGAAAATTTTAACTCTGTATTTGTTTTAGTAACTTTATCTTTCTCAATTTGATCAATTTTTCGAATTGCAAAGTTTTTTTACAAATTTTTCTTAGGTATTTAGACAAACATTTTAGATTTGATAATTTCTCTATGCATTTGTTGCCTCAATATTTATTCGTCTCAATTAAACAGCCATTCATGATTCAAAATTTTGTAATCTTAAATCTTTTAAATACATACATTTAAGTTACCAAATTTTTACACAAAATTTGAAAAACTTTACACAAATTCCCCTCATTTCAAGTACTTCTACATTTTTGCACCACGAAATCCCCCCTCTTTTTGCGCAGTCGTACTCTTTCCTCCTGCATAAATAAAAGTGAGCATCAGGACGGACGATGATGAGAGAACGTAACGTTAACAAAATTATCCTCTCTCTCTTTCTCGACGTGCGTTTCATCTCCACTTTTGTATTCCGGGAGCGATGACTCACTCCATAAAACTTTTCTTCTTTCACCCATAGAAATGGTGGTCGACTGGTTGGTACCCGCTACCGGGTAGCCTAGGAAAAACCCGGGTGCTGGATGGATGAGAAAGCCACTTTAATGCACATTTCACTTTACCACCCTTCCACTCGGACAAAGTGCAAGTGCAGGAAACTTGCCGAGATGCAAGTGCAGCCAGGAAACCCGGGCGTTTTCCGAGTTGGGAGAGGTTACGTTTCTTGGCAAACACATTTTTGGGGGAGGTTGCATTGGGCTAGGACAAGATTCATTCCGATGCAATGGAAATGAAAACCAAAAGTGCAGCAGGAACTGAAATACGGGAAAAAGTTCTGGATTTTTTTCTTGCCTCGAGAGTGGATTTCTTTTAAAGGAGATAAACAGATGCGGGATGGAGATTTCGGATTTTGACGCAAAATATGTTCACGCATTTTACACACAATTTACAAAATTCTTCAAATTAAAATTATCTCGAATGCATTTTTTAAATTATGAAAAAATATAATTCAAGTGGAAATAAAACTAATCTGGATTAAAATGATACATATTGTAACATATTAAAATTTTTATATACCGGTTTTTAAATTAGCCGAAAGTTTGAAAATTTCGAAAAATTTGTATACTGAATAATTTCACATGATTTACTTAAAAATTTGAAGTGCAAAATTTTGGATTCAAGTATGAATTACTGGGATGAACATTTCATATTCATACCCAAAATACATATTTTATACACTTTTTCTTCATGCAGGGGCCAAAAAGAATCTACATCTGTATTTTAGTTTTAAATTACTACATATTTAAAAAAATAGGTAAAGGTTTCGAACTTCGAAAAAACACTCGAAATTATTTCTAGCAGATTTTATTCCAAACATTTATTTTCTAACCGGTATTTCAGAAACTTTGACCCACGTTGATGAAAAAGTTCATGTTGTGCTTTATAAACAACCTGATTTTTATTTAAGAAATCCAGTCTACCACTTCGATTGACTATCTTTATGCCTTGCTTACTTAACAAATTTTTTATATTTATTAAAACGGCGTCCAAACATACTCAAAATTTGAGATGATACATTCTTTTTCACTTATTTTCTCTGAATCGGTCCCCATTTCATTTTATTTGCTGCTTTTCCTCCTCGAAAATGCAGCCATGAAAATAAACTACTTTTTCAACTTGGCCATTACACAGGGAAAAGTTTCCTTTACGACCAAACAAAACCGATATCGTGATCTCTGCCTCTCTACATTTAGAACAGGATCAGGACGAAATTTCCTCTCTGGGGGCAGTCCGAAATCGGAAGCATTTTCCTCTCCTTCAAAAAACTTGTGAAAGTTTCATCAACTTTTATTCGAAAACATTGAAATTTTAGGGCCAATTTGCTCCCCAGAAAATTTTGAAGGATTGCATTACATAAAAAAACGAGGATCGTTTATCCCCAGGAAGATAAACATTTTGCATTTCGGGATTTAAAAGAAGCTAACTCATTTCAACTGTAAAAAATGTGGTGACAAAATTTGTAACCAGTTTGATACCACTTTGACACGAGTTGTCCAATTATTTTAAAAAAATACGGTGCAGACTTCATGTAGCCCGAGTCAAGGGCAGCATCGCGAGCTCCAAATTTTTCATATCCGTTTTGGCTTTGTCTTGCCCCGGACAGACATACATGCAAATTATACGTAAATACATAAGCCCTGACTCGGGCTAAAAAATTTAATTTCCGAATTTGGACTCCGTTACAAGTTTTTTTTAAATTTGGAAACACAAATTCCTTTTTTTGTTAGATTTCTTTACAACTCTTTAGTTGTTCCTACATACTTAATTTTCTTTAAATTATACAAAACTTGAATTTCCAGTATGATTAAAATCATTACCAACTTTGGTAACAAAATTTGTCCCCCGCATTATTTACGGTGCGACCCAATAAATAAATGGTTCAACGACAACCACAATTCTGCTGAGCTGGTTCTTTCCATCCACTTTATTTATTTGTTTAACTGGTCCATCTTCAAGTTGAGTTGAGTCCAGTTGTAAAACCAAATTTAAACTCAGAAATGGACGGAAATCCGACTAATTTCTAATAATCATGCCATGCGTACGCTACATACGCATGGCCAATAAATAAATAAATACGCAGGAAAAGGGCTCCAAATCAAGAGTAGGATCCACTCCAGTTAAATGATTCATTCGCTTAAAATGTCAGGATTGAAATGAGGAGTTAAGTATTTTTCAGAATTATGAGCCCAAACGTGAATATTTTAAAATTTGTCAAATTTGATTTCATTTTTATAAAATAGCGTAAAAAATTGTCGAAAAAATAATTCAAATTTTACAAAAATTGCCACGAGTATGACTCAAACCGAACTATGTGGGATTTATCACAATTTTCATCCTTTGTCTACACAAAATTTGCCAAATTTGAAATTTACTAAACGCAAAGATAACATCTTTGTAAAAAATTTACGTTCTAAATTTAGTATTTAAAAGGGGAAAAGGGGAAAACAACCAAAAAATTCATCCGCTACGAATGTTTTTGTAAAATTGATAAATACAAAATCAACATGATTTGACCATGTCATAGTCGCTCGGAAATGCATATGAATCAATCAAAATCACATTTTATCATAATAAATTAGATACATGGGGGAGCCGAGAACAACAATCATCTACATAACATTTAAAATATATATTAAACCAAATTGTGTAAAATGGCGTCAAAATTGCAAAACATAATTCTCTACAAAATTTGTAACTACAAAATCTAATTTCAGTTCTGAGCCAACCAGGAAATTATAAATTCAAAATTATGGCGCAAAAAGTTACCATCTGAGCTAAACTTCAGTTTAGATGATTTTAATTTAAAATTTGAATTTAGATGAATTGAATTTAAATTTTTACATACTGGTGGCCAATTTACGATTCATCATTTCATCAGAATTACTTACGTAAATTTGCAAGTCGAGAGGAAAAGGACGAATCTTTACAAATTTGGGACACCGATTAAATCTTAAATTTTACAAAATGGCGTCAAAAATCGTCAAATATTGTACAAAAAAATAATTCTAGTTATAAACAGTTATAAATAGTTTTAAACAAAAAGGAGCCCCTGATTTCTTCATACTATTTTCACCGAATTTCTTCTCATTCATAATTCAATCCGTTCATTAAATGGAAATCTAGGCTCGTGCCGTCTGTCTCGGATAAAATAAAATAATCTCATTTTTTCAGTCCGTTTCTCTCTCGCATTCGGCTAAAAACATGCTTCCTCAGCTGAAAGGGAATCGTCGAATGAAAAATTAACCAGAAAAAAACGCTCCATGTCATCAAATTGTTGTTCGCTTGCGAACGACACCAGATGTTCCTCTTACACACTGGAAAATATTACTTTTCACACCGACCGACTGGATAAATAAGCACTCATTTGCGACACGTTATTATTAATCGGCGATAATTCATGTCGCGAAATAGTTTTAGCTAAGAAAAACCTTCACGGAATTTCGGAAGCGAAAACGGTCCTAATTTTTAAAAAGTATAAAACTTACATTGTCAAAAAGAAGAGTATGCATTTTGCTCAGAAATTATTTGACGTTAATTTATGTTACTAAAATGTATCCGTAAAATTATTAAAATAAGAACTCGTGCATTTCCAGTTCCATTGGTCGCGAAATAGTTTTCTCTGAAAAAAACTTATTTAAAACCTTTCACGAAATTCAGAAACGCTCCAATTTTGTTCAAAAATAGAAATTAAAACGTAAAAAAGAAGAGTATTCATTTTCCTCAGAAGCTACGTTAACTATGTCACCAAAAATTTGTCCAAAAAAAGCGAAAATTCATTACGGAAACTTTCTCCATTAAAAAAACTAAAAATTATGCCAGCAATAAATTGGTGGTAATTTCTGTCTCCAAACAATTTTTCCATAAAAACCTATCCTTCCCTCAAAAAAAAACAAAATTTCATCACGGAAACGCTCCCATTTTTTTCAACCAACTCGAAAAAGAAAATAACATGCATGCATTTTTCCTCTCGCAAAAAAACACCAAGAATTAATCCTAACTACAAACATCCTTACATACATTACAACGACGACCGGAAGTGAGTCTGGAAATGATTTTGTTTTCCATTTTGCATTGTGCATCACAAAGCTTAAAAAAAGTCGAGTTTTAACCGTTAAATTGAACACCTGGTCGTCTCGTCCCGAGGAAACTTTTCCTTTTCAATTTTCGCCACGGAAAGTAAAACTGAATTGTCATGAAATCAACCGGATGAGAGGAGAATCCAGTCGTTATAGCTTTTTTAATTAGTATCATACATACACAGCACATGTGTAAAAGTGGCAAAAATCCAGGGCTGCATATGGTGTAACATAAATAGTAAATTGCCTACAACAAAAAGTTGAGTTCAAGGTAACAAACTTGCCCTGTCTTTGTGTAACAAGGCATAATCGCAAATGAATAATTCCTGGAATGTTGGAGAAATTTTGGTTAATTGAAGTACCCAAAGTTTGGCAAAAATATGTGGACTAGCTTGTTGCGAATTCCGTGCAAAAAAAATGCTACCAGCCTGGCTGCATATAATATCTCCACGCGAAAACATGATCTTTATTGGCCTCCGCAAAAAATAGCCTTATCAAGACCACCATTTCCCACTGACTTGAAATGGAGGTGTATGAGCGTATGCTCTCCGATTTTGATCAAATTAGTGCCAATCGATCTCAAATTTAATTAATATTACAATTGCAAAGGGTACGGAAGGCTATGAATTGGCACAACAATGTCGCTACCTGTTAAGGCCACTTAATAATCTAAACTCTCTCAACAAAACTAATTGGCGTCTAGCTAATAAACATATAAAATTAAATAAAATGTTTGCAAATTTTGGTATTGAAGCCATTAATCTGTTATGCCAAAATCTTGCAAATACATAAATTGATTGGTGTGTAACTTACAAATTGTAAGTTACAATGGAGATCTCGAAGTAAACGTGAAGAACGTAAAAATAAAAAGACATTTGTAAAGTGAAAAATTTGTCAAAATTACTGCGTTTTCTCCTCTTCGGGTGCAAGTATATCTGCCAAACGTGGCCATTGGGAGATCGTGTCATTTCCAAATTTCATACTAATTAAATTTGCGATCGATTGTCACTAATTTGCTCAAAAATGGGGGAGCATCCGCTGGGAAACCTCCCTTGTGCGATGTTATTATGTACTAACTACCTGAGAGACAAGTATAACTAAATCCAGCATAATATTCAAGTCACTACTGCCCAACAAAAGTCGACCTCATACGAAATATGGCACAATAAGCAACCAGTCTGCTCACTGATCCTGAGCAGGATCTTCGCCTGTACATGTATCAGTATATCCTCGATATTGAAAGGGTACCCGTTTTTTATGGGTGAAATATGTAATAAAAATAAGGTACAAAACTCTCTCTGTTAGTTACACAAGCCTTCTGCTGCTGCCCACACTACGAGACGCGTGAGTACCTGTCCAAGGACAAGGATTCGCACACACGGTTATGAAATTCGTATCCTTTTTTTACACATTTTTAGCAAGGCGGACACGACTTTAACGAAGTTATGAAAAAGTTTGTATTACAAAATTGTACTTGGAGATACGACAAGTTTTTTGATGTATTAAGAAAATTATGTGTACACGTATCTAGATTTCCAGGTTGACTATGTAATTAATTAATCCAAATTAGTCAAGATTCGCACTTATTGATGATATTCATATTTTTTGCGTTTTAGCAAGGCCTACACGACTTTAACGAATTTATGAAAAAGTTTATACTAAAAAATTTATATTCATAGATAAGTTCTGACTGATGTGAAATTACAAAAATTCAGATTTCCAGATGGACTACTCCCAATTTGTCACTGCTATGAAATTTATCTATTTTGTCTCCTTTATTCAACGACGTTAGCAAAATTGTTGACAACATTTTATATTTAGAAAGTTATATGCATAGATTTTAAACAATCCAAGTCCCGAAGTATTATAGACTTTTCCGTAAAATTGTAAACATTTAGAAAATTATATATTTCCGGATAGGAAATTCATACCGATTTACACTTACTGCTTCATAGCAGTGCATATTTCTCGTTTTAGCAAGACCAGCACGACGTTGACGAAATTATGAGAAATTTTGCACAAAACGGTGTTCTAACAGATGGAAATTGAATGTAGTAAAAATCTAATTTTCAAAATCCTCGTAAAAGTTTTCACTGAAAACTTTTCAGTGAGATAAATTAACCAAATCTATTCGCCACCTATTACAATTTTTTTTACAAATTTTCAAAACTGGAGCATTACTATGAAATCCAATCCATAAACAAAATACGCTCAACGCTCAATGAGCCGGACCCACTTTAATCTTAATCTTTACACACAACAAATGTGTGTAAAGATTACACATGGAAATTTAACCCAGTAAAAATCAAATTTTCAAAATGTTCATCAAACTTTTCAAATTCTCAAAATGTTAATCAAAGTGTGCTTAATTAATTAAAATTCATCCACCATTTGTTCCACTATATTTTTTAAAATTTCCAAAACTGGAGCAGTACTACGTATGAAATCCAATCCATAAACAAAACGCTCAACGAACCGGACCCACATTAATCTTAATCTTTACATACAACAAACTACACAGAGAAGAATGAATGATGCATTTTTATTCCATTTCTAAACACACCCTGCAATTTTCCTGGACTGGATGCTTACTTGAATGCAGGAGCAAGTCTATTTTAAGCACAACGAACGATTTAAGGGACCATCTGGCCCTTGCTTCCTTCCTTCACTGCGAACCGTGTCATGTTCATGTTCACATTCTCTCCGTTTCATTTATGGATGGATGTGTTTTCCGTTTCGTTTTGTGTGCGCGATGATGATGGTGAATCCGTCCATTCTTTCAGAAATATATTTACGAAACGATGCCTGCACTAAACCCGTGACGATGGAAGGATGGATATATGTATGCATGTGGCATAGTAGCGAATGCTTGTTACACGATATGGCACAAAAGAAAGAAAGGACTGATTCGAAACCCGTATTAAATTCATATTCATGCCAAGATTCTCTTCTCATCGAGGAGAAGAATATGTATGTAATTTTCATGATAATAATGACGTAGTTCTGGTAGGAACGAGTGGAATAATAATAGATGGGGATATTTTTAAATATGCAAAATTTCAGTAAAAAATATACTTTCAGGAAACTAAACAAATTTTTGTACTTTGTGTTATAATAAAATAATAATGCAGTTTCAGGTGTGGTGTAATAATAGATTTGGATATTTTTAAATATGCAGAATTTCATGAAAAGAACGCATTTTCATGAAATTTGAATATTTAAAATCTGATTTTTAATAACAGTTTAAGGAGTGGAACAGTAAATTTGGATCTTTTTAAAACATGCAAAATTTCTGCTTTCTCTCTCCCAGCATATTAATTATTGACACGAAATTTTTACCGGACAAACATTTTTTACCGGAGATACGGTAGCTTGTCCCATTTTTGTACATTTTTTACTACGTAGACCTTGAATTTTTGTATGTAATAATGGGAAAGGAAGGGATGCAATTTTGATTGGAAGTGGTGGTGGTGGAGCTGGGACAGGATGTTTTTTTTTAAACGTAACATGAAAGCTGTTGAACATAATTGGTTTATTTTCTGTTTCATGCAACCACTTGAAGTTCTTTGTTGTGCGAAAACGGGACGAGATTTGGACGCAACCCTCGCAGAAAAATTCGCATAAACTGAACCGTTTCATACGTATGAATTTCATTTCCATTTCATATCCGCAATTGGCATTTTGTTTTTAATGGTTTGTTTGTGTCCTATATTGCATCGCAGACTGTGTACCGTACACTTTCAAGACTAATCCAAATCTACGACGAGGCTAGACGGGGGAGCAGACTTGCAGACTTTTTATGGCTTCCATACTGCCAAATAGCGAACGAACGAGGGTGAAACGCGTATAGGCGACGCAAAGGTGTAAAGCCCCCTCGTAAAGTTGTTGTTGTTGTTTTTGTTTGTAGTGGATTTTTATCCCACAGATGTCAAAATCATGGTGCAAATTCAGGTCAGATTTTGCAAAAATCGTAAAAATTTAGAGTAACGGAATATGTCTTACCTTCTTTTCCGTGAGTTTGTCACATCTCCGCATTTTACAGATTTGGTGGCTAAAAATTAGACAAAGTATTAGATAAAAATTGTTTAAATAGGGCAACAATTTTACAAATTGAGTTAACAAAATTTTATGCAAAAGTTGACTGAAAAGGAGCAAATTTGGATGAAACAGTGTGTAAAATTCATCAACAATTTGAAACTTGAGTGAGCAATTCATGAAAAACTTAAAAATTGGCGTAAAGTTCAGAAACTTTGCATTAAAAAATTTCAAACTTGCTTTCGAAAATCAAAATTTCCTAAACTTCTCAAATTTTCCCCCACTCAACTGACCTCTTATCATTTCTGCAGGGTGCACAATCTCCACAATTGTCCTTCCTCTGACACCCCGTGCACTCTCCGCAACGCTTCCTCTTCTTCTTGACCGGCTTGTCGAGACCTGACTCGATGTCCATCCCGCCGCCACCACCGCCTCCCATCCCGTGAAGACCACCACCACCATTGTGCGGGTTGTGATGCCCGCCCCCTCCATTCATCCCGCCACCACCACCGTTCATCCCCCCGTTCCCATTCCCCGGGTTTCCCAGCCTCCTGTGCGGATTGTGGTAGTCCGAATCGGTGGAAGAAACTGAGCTGACTTGAGGGTCGAGGTGGTCGTTCGGATGGATAATGTTGAGCCCTTGGTGTTCCATGGGGGCGGAGGAGGACGACGTCGTCCCACCCGCGGAGGAGGAAGAAGCAGGTCCACCGTTTTTGCGCTTCCGGTTCACGACACGTTTCGGGGTGGTTGTAATGCCTGGAGAAGAAGGTAAGAAATTTAATTTTTTACTGTGGGGATTTATGCTAGGTTTAACGTAGGAGGCGATGGTTATCATTAAAATCGTCAAAATTAGGGCGTTTTAATCATTTCTCAGCTCTGGGAATTTATTCTAAAATTCTGGACGACAAATTTGAAATCGAATGACAGGGAGTCTTTTAAGCCAGTTTCGATGAGTTCCAAGTTTCTGAATGCTTTTTAAACTTGAGATCAAAAACTGTCAAAATCTGGAGTGTACATTTTAAAAAATTTGTGACAATGCTACCTGAAAATATTACTCTTTTGACATAAAACTCTGTATTTTGAAAAATTTACATAAAAGTCATATATTTTGAAACGATTATCGGTTATATTAAAAATTTTGTTAAATTGGAGATAAGTATTTGTTTCATATATGTGCACATTTTCATGCTTTTTTGTTACTTGTGGTCCAGACTGATTTTTAGATTGGTGGGTATTTCGAAACTTTAAAGTGATGAAGGATGCTATTTTAATAAGACGACAAGGAATCATACATGTTCACATTCATTCATTTAATGATGAATGAATAAATTATTCGTTCAATTTTCAAAAATTGAATGAATATTAAATGAATATTTTATTCTGGCTTTTTAACAAATGAATATTGAATGAATATCTATTAAATTCGTGTGAATGAATAATGAATGAGTATTTTTTCATCATTCGTTTTTTGCTCAATGCTTAATACATAGGGAAAGTTGAGAAATTCATCTAATGCTGTGAATTTTGAATAAAATGAATAATGAAGGAATGGTGAATAATGAATAAATGCTGAATAATTAATGAATATTTTATTACAACTTATGAATGAGTGAATAAGGAATGAATATTTTTTTCAAGGCTTTGAATGAATGAACCTTGAATGAATAAATATTTTTTGAACATGTATGCAAGGAATGCTGACCTGATATTATTACTAGCAATAATGTTACCACGTTGTTATAAAATTATGGACTTTGAAACATTGCAAAAATAGAATAAAAGTCTATTTTGAAGCGAGTAGTAACTGAATACTTGAGATCAAAAACTGTCAAAATCTGGAGTGTACATTTTTAAAAATTTGGCAACGACCTGCTCTAGAAATTCTTCGTCCAGAATTTTAAAATAAATTTCTAGAGTCGAGAAATGATCAAAAATGTGCTGATTATGGCGCAAGTTAGGAAAAATTTTGATACCATTTAGCATGACGCCATTCCCATTATTATTCGTGCCCGGGGAACACTGGTTCTGCTCCAGTTTGACGAGCGGGCTGTGTTGTTGACCACCCACGACGTGGCCATTGTTGAGGTTGAGCTGGTGACCGCCTTGGTGCAGGTGGAGCTGACCAGAGCCGTGGTTGTGAAGCATGTTCGGGTTCACGGCGATAAGGTGGGTTTCGATCGGGTGGAGGTGCTCGTTACCTGAGTGTGCAGATTAATTATTGACCATGTGACTATCATCTATGCAAAATAGTTTCTGACCACGAGACTATCATGCAAATTAACTACCACGTGTTTTGCAAATTAATTATTGACCACGTGCTATGCAAATAAAGTACTAACCACATCGCGTAAATTAATTCTAAAATTTCCTCACCCGGCAAAATCCCCGCGCCATGCAGATACTTTGGCATGTTGATATTGATATGCGGCGGGGGTGGTGGGGGTCCTCCGTGATGCTGCTGCCCTTCATGTCCGCCATGATGCTGATGCAAAATGAGCCCATCCGTCGTTCCCCCATTATGTCCCCCCTTCCCATTCGTAATATGCAACAAGTGCGGCACCCCGACCAACTCTTGGAGCTGAATCGTGCCTCCCTGATGGTGCTGAAGGTGATGATGCTGATGCGGCTGGAGCGTCGAAAACGTCACGTTTCCTCCACCCCCTCCCCCACCATTCGGGGCAAAGTGATGTTGCTGCTGTTGCTGAATCTGTATCTGTTGCTGCTGCTGCTGGTGATGTCCGTGCCCATTCGTCGGTCCCCCACCACCCCCATTCACCATCGGATTATGATGCGGAGATTGTAGGGCTTGCTGCTGCTGCTGTTGGTGCGGGTGCTGCTGCTGGGGAGGAGCCGAAATAAGCTGACCAAATTGGACCTGTCCCGGGGAAAAGATCTGAATGTGACCGCCCCGCCCATCATCTAAAAACTGGTGGGGGACTGGATTCCCTTGGTGGTGCTGGTAGAGGAGGGTGTGATGCCCGTTTCCCGTGGGGGCTCGGTTGGCCGGGAGGGTGTGGAAAGACGGCAACGAGGATGTCGCGGTGGTCGTCGGGGTCGAGGAAGAGTCGGAGAGCAGCATCGTGCTCGTGGTCGTTGGGGGGTCGAGGAAGGGGTTAAATTGTGACTGGAACGAGGGCAGGGTGAGCTTTTGGGAGGAAAAGGAGTCGCCAAACGCGGGGAACACGTTGGTCAGCGGGGTCAAGGTCGTGGGGCTTTTGTCGGACGGGGAGGAGTTGTTGTTGGTGGAGGAGATTCCGTTCTCCGGGGTGGCGGAGGGGGCGGGGTGAGTCGACGAGGGGGGGACGGTGGATGCCGACGTGGAGGAAGTGGGTGACTGGTGGGTCGTGGTGGAGGAGGAGGTTTGGTCGGGTTTTTCCCAGGGGCGGTAAGGGTCCGTGGAGTCGAGGGAGCGGGAGTCGATAAGTCGGGCGGTGAGGGAGGGACCTCCACCTCCGATTATTTCGCCCGGATATGTCGATAAGTTCAAGTCCCAGTGGGTCAACTCGGCGTAACGGATTTCGGAAAAGGCGTCGGATAAGCGGGACCCTGGAGAAAATAGGGGGGTGAAATTAGAAAGGGGTGGAATGAGGGGATATTTTTGAAGAATGATAAAAAATTTGATAATAATGGGGCTAAAGGGACTCCCTAAAATTTTCAAGTGCGTCGAAAATCTTGTAAAAATTCAAATAATTAAGATTTAAAATGAACCTAAATTTTTGCATTTTCATAAAAAATATTCGTAAATTATCAAATTGTTGTAAAAAATTTGCTAACAATCGAACTAAAACTCTCCCAAAAATTTTCAAATTCGTCAATAAATCCTGTAAAGTCAGCCAAAACTTATAATAAAATCAACACTTTTTTTACAAATCTGTCAAAAAACATTAAAAATCATCATATTCTCTTTAAAAAACTTGTCCAAAAAAATCCTTTTCTCACCAAGCCCCTCACCCTCGCCAAAGGTGAAGAGGGAAGGAAGGCCGGAGGAGTTAGAGTTATTCGAGGTTGGCGAACTGGACGCTGGAGCGGATTTGAGAAGCGTCAAGTGCGTCGTGTGATGCCCGTTGGGCGCCGTGGACGAGGAGAGTTCGGTGAGATGGATGTCACCTCCCCCACCGCCGCCGGTACTGGAGGAGCTGCTGCCAGTGGTCACACCCCCGCCGCCCCCACCGTTCACTTTGGAGGCGAAGGCGTTGTTGGTGTAGTTGGCGTGGTGGTGGTTGTGGGGTGATAGTGCCCCACCGCCTTGCTCACTCATGCTGGACCACCTCACAAAGGATGGGGGCGCATCCCTCCACCAACCTGTCAATCAAACAAGGCAACGATTCTCAAAAAATCCAAATTTTTCACATATTTTTGAACTGAGGTAAAAAATTACGGAGATTTTTCGCTCAAAGTTTCGCAAAACGAATGCATAGTTTTCAAAATTCGACGTCTCAATTTTCCAAATATTTTTTAACTTCAGGGAAGAAAATGATGAAAAATAAATAGTGTGTCGCTGAAAATTTCTCAAAAACAATGCATTTTTTTCAAAATTCCCCGTCTCCATTTTATAAAAAAATTATACAAAAAAATTTCACCATAAAAATTTCCAAATCCAGATTTTCTTTTACATACATAAATTCCAAATGACAAAAAGCTTAGGGAAAATCTATATACACCGAAAACCAGACGATGCAGTTGTTCCTTCAATTTTAAACTGTTACAACGGCTTAGAAAATGTCTCAAGTTACAAAAGTTTTAAGTGACAGCTCGCTTCAAAATAAGACTTTCATTCTATTTTTGAAATGTTTCAAAGTCCATGAATTTTTAAAACTTTGCACACAATGTGTAAATCAATATTTCCAGACAACAAGGATTGAGCATATATTTTTTTAGTCAACCATGACCTACCAAAGGATAAAATGTATCCTTCATCACTTTAAAGTTTCAAAATACCCAATCCCAAAAACCAAAAAAATAACAAAAAAAAAGAGATGAAAATGCTTATCTTCATTTAACCAAACTTTTAAGTGACTACTCGCTTCAAAATAGACTTTTATTCTATTTTTGTACTGTTGCAAAGTCCATAATTGAATAGCAACTGTGTAATAATATTAGCAGGAATAATTTCAGGTGCCCATCCTCTATACACTTCCATTTTTAATAAAAATAGCATTATTCATCACTTTAAGCTTTCAAAAAAAAACAATTTCAGAGACCAATCTGGTTCAATGCATGGACTAAAATTAATAAAAAAAGAACATGAAAATGTGCACATAACATATAACAAATGCTTATCTCTAATTTAGAAAAACTTTTAATTTAACTGACAACTCATTTCAAAATACGACTTTTTCTTAATTTTTAAAAGTATCATAGTTTTATTTTAACTATGTTACAAAATTTGTAACAGTAATATTTTCCGGTGGTAGCACTCATTTTGCAGCCACGACCTACGACACAAAAAACTGGTTCCCTTATAAAAATAGCATCATTCATCATCACTTTAAAGTTTCAAAATATCCAATCCCAAAAACCAATCAATCCATCCAGTGACTAAAATTAACAAGAGAAGTCTCAAGTCTCAAAAGGCACGAAAATCCTGAACAAATGCTGCTTATCCTCATTTCAGCCTAACCCGCACACACGCCCTGCAGCTGTCCCTTCATTCATACCAAACATGTTCAGCGAAACGGCTCAATTTTAAAGTTTTGTTCAACAATAAGTCTATTTTATTTTCAGGGGAGAAAAAGTATTACAAGTTTTTCAAAATTATTTTCAAAATGAAAATTTTTCAACTGTCAGATCTCAACGACAATTTTAATTGTTTCTGAAGTATGCAATTGTTTTATTTAAAAGATATCGCAGCCGATTGACTGAAATGGGCCGTAAAAATTACAGAATCATACACTATTGCCAGTAAATGTTGGCGAATGAAGATAAGTGCCCGACAATTTCATGAATTAGTTTCTAGGAAATTTTGAAAATATCAATCGCATTATTCTATTTGGGAAAAAATTTGTAAAATGCAATTGCATATTAATCTCGCAAAAATTCCGAACTACATTTTGAGAAATTTTGAAACTTTGCAATAATACATAACTCGATAAAAATATAAATTCTGCAAATTATTTTCTAACCAGTCTCAACGCCAATAGTGATATTTTGGAGAAATATGAAATTCAAAGTAATAATAAAAGGTGGAAGTGGTGGAACAACCTATTTTCCAATCTATTTAGAAAAGTCGAGTTTTATAAATATTTCTTGTTGCACAATGGCGAGTGTGAATTTTGTCCAGTAAGAAATATTTGTAAAACTCGCCGCAGCCGGAATCACACCTGTCCTTCTTCACTTCCTTCCTTTAAACGCCAACTCCTCTGCCATGCCATACGCACGCTGTAATAATACTGGAAACGTGTAAGAGCCATTATTTATTGCGAGGATGTGGCCTGGCTAAAAATTTCCAGTCGTCGTTCCTTTCTGGCTACAAAATTCCCTTGAAGGCCCATGAAAAATATGTACTTATGTACGCATTTTAATACAGGACACAGTTGTGCATCTGTGTATTACAATACTCGTATTTATGTATGTACATGTGTAAAAGTAGAGACTTGGAAAATACAAATATGCAGCCGTTTTCTTCTTCCAAACTGTTCATCATTATCAGAGAGGCAGAATTTCCGTCAGAATTAGATTTGTACTTGTGCTAGGGAATTTAGATATTTATGGCATAGCTTATTTGACCAGAATTTAAATTTGTATGTATTTATGTTACACGTACTAAATAAATAGCCTGGGAATAAATGCCATGCCCAAAACGCCACGAATTTATTTTCATGCCCAAAATTCAGAGAATTTTATAACTCAATAAATGTCCAGGGAATAAATGGCATGCCCAAAACATTTATCTTGACGCCCAAAATGTCGAGAATATGTGAACCCTGTGCATTGTACAACTCTACATACTCAGAAATTTTGAGTCAGAATTTATTCTCACTTGGAAAAATATGTAAGGGCCGTGCTGTCAATAATACCAAACTATATAATAATACCAGTCTTTTTCTTTTTGGACAACATGTGGCCGACAGCGTGGCTTTCGCTCCATCATCAATTTCATTTCTCTCAAGTGACAGTTGTCTTCTTGGAGAAGTATGAAATTTTTAGACGGTAATTAGCTCAGTTAATATGAATGCCTGGATGGTTGGAAAAAGTGCTGGCTGGTGGTAAGTAATTTGAAACTTCAGATTAAAATTTAGTACAAATTTGAACTTCATTTTTGAAAATTGCCCTCATAAAATTTATATCGCCACAATTTTTCCATAAGTCGTAACACCCTAACTTTCGATTGCGCAAATACAGAGGAATAAACATTTGACACCGATTTAATTGTGAAAGTTTAACAGTTTGTTAAATAATTTTTGAATTATTATTATATTGAAATATTCGAAGATCGTAAATCTCAAAAATTGCAAAATTACCTCATTTCTGGAAATTCCATAGGACAATTTTTCAATTTAAATTTTCAATTGGTTTTACATCCCCAATTTTTGATTTGATCTGACTCACTCACTCACTCACTGGTGAAAACGTGGAGAAAACAAAATCTCATAAAATGTGCATGTACGCACGTACGTCGAGCTGGTGAAAATCCAATCCAAATGGACAAAGATTCTCTCTTCTCTCCCGTTTATTTGTCCATGGATCAAATCCCTGGAGAAATTTTATTTAGCATGATCACAAATAAAACCCGGGTAGCCGATGGTAATAAGCCGACTACACTGGTGCCATTACAAATAAAGTATTCCGATGCGTCATCCTCCAGTGAGCAGTGGCCGCGGAAGCCGTGGGGACATTAACATTGTAGGATAGGGTTTATATAACATGGGCAGATGGTGGAATAACCGTGGGAACATTGCCCCTCTGTCCCCACGCTTCTGCGGTCACTTTAAGTGAGTACTGGAGAAGAACTGGCCGGAATTTCCCAAAGTTCGTGACCATTTTCTCCCCGATTTTCGGGTAAAACCTATGATTCACCGGGGTTTTTTATTTTCATGGCGAAACTGCGTATGTACAAAAATAATGCGATATGCTTTAAACGTGAGGTTGGTTGGTAACAAATTTTCACACCTTTCGAACCACTTTCTCGTGGAAAGCTGGATATCAAAATTATGTATGTACGAAACACAAGTAAAATATGAAAAGTATGAAGGTTTTCAAATTTATCAATATAGCAAAACAAACATTATTTTGTACAAATTAAGCAAAAATATAATATTCTCATTTTTAAAAATTCAAACTTCACCTTTTCATCCATCCATCTCGAAAATAAAGTTCGCCTTCCTCATAATTATTAAAATCGACGTGATAATCACTTCTGCTCAGTGCTCTGCCAGTCGTGATTTCACTTTCCAGAATGAAACTCTATTTACACTGTCCGACCATGAAAACTTTTCCATGGCATGGAAAACCTGTTCCTTCCACGTGAGAGGCAGATGAAGAGATAAAAATGGAATGAAATTCTTCTTCTCCAGGAAGAAAAAAAATCTATCCTCTGCTTCTTCTTCTCCGTCAAGTACGAACGTATGCACAGTCAAAGGGTGAAGAGGAGACCTTGACTTTGAAGATGCAAGAAAAATTATTTCGTCCAGCGAGCCTACCTTAACCTCAAGATTATTAGTACCCTTTTCCTGCTCAGGCCTTGAAGACCTTGAACATTATATGTAGTAAATACAAAGTAGTACATACACTCTAAATAATTCCGGTGACAAAATTCTAAGGGTAAAATTATTCACCTACAAATTCCATCTGAAAATTTGATTAAATTTCTTGGACGTTTTCATTCATTGTAGCATTTTTCATGTAACAATCTCAACAAAACTAAAATTTGCATTTTTCCTGAAAACTACTATAAATGTTAATTTCTTTTATTCTGGAATACTTTATTCGCTGTCGGATATATTTTTTTATCTCACCCTACAAAAACTCCTTAGAAGAAATATCTATCAATAGTTTGTTTAATATCGATTTAAAATTGATTTAAATTTGTTGGAAGCTTTTACAAGAAAAAAAACATAGCGACTATTTTGTTACCAGATTATTTGCAGTGCAAGTATTGTGGACGGATTGAGATAAGGGCTATTTATACCTTCGTAGCATACATAGTCCGTCTGGCCGATTTGTTAATAATGCTTGGTTCATATATAGGTACACACATTCCTATTTTTATGTAATACCTTATTCCTTCCAGCCGTACTAACCAACTAAGGAACTGAGGATGAGTACATACATATATGGAGAACTTCATTCTTTAATAGTTTTACTGCCCAGCTTTTACTTTCGTTCAACTCTTACGTGGAGGGAGGGAGGGAGTCTCAGAGGGTCGTAATTTTTTTCTGTTTGCGTGTTGTTGTTGTATCTTCTCAACATTTTTATACTTCGTCTTGTCATTCTCAAGTCTTGACAAAAATTGGAAAAAGAAAGTTGAAGGAATGAATTTCAGGCTTAAAAAATGTAAATTTATTAAATATTAGAAAATTCTTAATTGTCTTGATTTAGACGCGGATTAAGAAAACTTTTCAGAAATTTTATGTCAAATATTTATAAAATAGATTTCTTGTGGCTGGGAGTGTTTGCAGTAAATTAAAAACTGTTACAAAATGTATGTACTAAAAAAATAAAACAGTTTGGCTTCTTATTTCCAAATAATTTTAGCAAAAATGGTGAATTGTTATTTAATCTGATTGATGAAAAAAAATGTAATCATTGAAGATTTCTATAAGACAAGAATTTGCCACAAATTTAGAAAATGTATGTAACGAAAATAACACTGTCATTCTCAATACTTCACAAAAATTGCACAAAAAGTTACAGGAATGAAGTTCAGGTCTAAAAACCCGCAGGCTTGAGAAAATTATTACCTGGATTTTATGTGTTTGATTTAGACGCCGACTGAGAAAAAAATTCAGAAATTTTGTTTGAAATATACATAAATCAGATTGATTCCATTGCCTCGCGACCGCATATTTTCGCAAAAGTCCGTAGAAACGTTGTTACAAAATTTATGTAACAAGAATAAAATATTCAGTTTAATTATTTCCAAATTTCTTTAATCAAAAATGGCGAATTGTTTAATGTATGTACTTGGAATGATTTTTTTTCGAAAATATTAATCACTGAAATTTTTTGCCGTAAATTTACAAAATTTACGTAATAAAAATAACACAGTAAAATATTTTGTTTTTATTATTTAGTTGCAAGTCATCTAGTTTTATTTTATCCCAACTTTTTTGTATCATTTTTCACTTCCCTTAGTCAATCTTGGCCGAGTTGTGAACCTGGCTTTTGTTTGTGGTGGTCGCCGTCTTGGTCGTGGCATTTGGCTGGCTGGTCTACTGACTGACTTGAACGTGAAGTCGTAATCTTCAGATTTTTTCAAGGTTTCCTTTTCTACTTTACTTTCAGTCTCATCCTGAGTCTGTGAATGGCTCAGCCCATTCACTTTTGGATTGCTGGTCGGACTTATGCAACTAAGGAAATTTTACAGATACGCAGACCCATGTTGCGTGTCCATTGTTAAGCTTTCTCAGGTGGTGGTGGTGGTCTTGGTTATGTATTATTCGACAAAAAAAGAAGAAGAATGAGCAGAGCACAAAGGAAACAAAATTATGTAATGTATGTTCAAAATTCAGTCCAGTTTTAGTTTAGGTTAAAATTTAAGTATTTGCACAAATTTTGAGTTCATTTGATGTAGTAATTTTGAGAAAATTTGATACACTCTGGATAATTCGTAAAAAATACTCCAGATTAAATTTTTTTGGATCGCAAATTTGGGTAAAATTTAAATGTTTTTGTAATTGGATAATTGGTTTTACCTATTTAAAATTTGATTGATTTTTTGTTAAATTGAATTTTTTTATAATTCAATACAGCAAAATGTTCGAAATTCTATTCCACAGTTTTATTTTAAATTTTACGAATGACGCATTTATTTTTCACTATGAGACATAAATTGCTGCAAAATTTCCTGATTTTTTAATAATTTGCAAAAGGAAACTTGTATTCAAAATCGGATCAGTTTCATCATTTTATATTTAACTTGACTCTCTGTAAGGCTGAAGTAAATAGAGATCTTTATATAATTCGAGAGGAAAATAGATTTTCAAAACCTTTAAATTCGACTTTTTGCATGGACAAGAAGAAGTTACTGTATAAATAAATTCAGTATTGGTAACAACTACTCATTTCTAACATGCATTCCAATTTTGTAAGTGGGGAAAAGTGTAACTTTTTATTTCGTTTTAAGCCAAATTGTCTCTTTGCTGTCGCACTCTTTGCAACTTTTGAAAGTAAGTGAGTGAAATAAGTTTGTAAAGGCAAAACAGTTTACTTATTTATTTATTTATTTTCTGTCTAAATTTGGCGTTCTTGTGAGAAAACAACGAAATTGTGTACTCGTTCAAAATTGTTAGGTTTCGTTTTAGCCAGTTGACAAAAAAGTGCCTACTTTCCAATAAAGTTTCGCACATTTTACATCATCATTTCTCTCTTCGACTTCATAAAAATAAAACATTTGAACGGTTTCATGCACTGGAAGCATATGTAAACCTGAAGGTTCGTATCAGTTGCCGCGGACAGAGGGACAATGTCCCCAGGGTTGTTCGATATCCCCATCATCTGCCAATGTTATATAAACCCCTCCCTCCTCCATCTCACAATGTTAACGTCCCCAGATGTCCTCACCGCTTCCGCGGCCACTGGTTCGTATGTATGTACATACATATGGTGCCTTTTAACTCATGGTACGTACGCACGTATTATTACGTAACAACAGGCCCAAAACTTCAACCGGCCATAAGTCCCTCTTCCTCCCTAACTTTTACATGTGGATGTATGTACATGGTCCATACTGCACTTTGGTACATATGAACATACTCGGTAATATATAGCACATCGTCAAACATCATCACAATCTATTTGGTTGGGTTCCCTTCAGTACATGAACAAAGTTAAGCCATGCACCAACCTACCAACCTTCCATCCCTTTCGAAATGCAAACTTCCAGCGGAGGAGATGGTCGAAAAAATGAGTAATAAATGTTTTAATGGCAACATATTTATGCTGTATATTCTCTCCAAAAGTTCTAGGCGACAAGTGTCGCAAAATTGAAAAACTGGAAGAGACACGTAACATTGTTTTTTTTTCTGTGTGAAAAATGGTTAACTGAAAATTTCTGACATTTATTTTTGCAAAATAAAATTCTGAATATGCCGAAACATGGAAAAGTCGCACGCAAAACAAATAAATGATAAATAACACTTTCATCTTGTTATCAAAAATAATTGAAATTCAAAATATTTTTTTCAAAATTAAATTCGATATTTCACAAAATGTATGTCTTCCTTATTACGAGAAACAACCGAAATTTGAACCAGAACACAATTTAAGATTTAAGAATTTGATCCAAAATTCTGAAATTGATATCTCCATTTTTTTCATTTCTCTCTCGTTCTAATAGAAAATAATCGAATTACAAACTTGACTGGATTAAAGAGAAAGGAAGAACTGATTGATTCTCCATGAAAAAAAAATCACTCTGCTTCTCCTGTTACCAAAGTGAATTAGGAGTTGACAATGGGACACAAAAGAGGACGTGAAAGTCCAAAGAATGAATTTATCCGACACGTGTGTAAATTTTGATTTAATTTTTTTGAAAAGTTTTATCCTGATAAGATTCAATTTGAAATTTAAATTCGTGTAAGTGAAGCGAGAGCTAATTTACGATTTAATTGAGATTGAAGGGTTTCTTTCCTGCAGAGTTAGAAAAAGTAAGGGTCGATATAATTCTGAGTCCCCCTCGTTAATTGGCCCTATTTAAGCAATCTTGTGGACTATAATTCAGCCAATTTATGATAAAAAAAATCATTAAAAAATTTAAACCTGCGTTGCATAATTTTAATATTTTTCAATTTTTTGAATTTAAAAATTCCAAGTAAATTTTGATCTAATCTGTAAAATGCAGGTAGCAAATGTTGTTTTTAATAAGAATTGTAAGAAGAAACTTGGCTGACTTATCTACCATTGTCAATTTTGAAAGAAATTATAAAAAATCATTTTTGGCAACAAAGTCCGGAAAAAAATAATACAAATTTTAATAATTATTGCAAATCTTGCTTCTTTATGAATTTGCGAATTTGTAAATTGTACTCAATTATTAGAGAGTAAGAGTGTCTAAATTTGAAATTTAAACTTTTCGTAAAAAATTAGAATTGATAAATTTATTTAGTTATGAGTTTACATCCTTAAAATTCGGACTGATTGAATCTCAGGTATGTAAAGTTGACGGCTTGAGAGTATTTTTCAGGATTTTTAACATTTCGAAAGTAGCTAATTAAACTTCTATTTTGATCAATCTTACGATTAGTTTGAATTTAATTAATAATACGTACATATTCCCTTGTAAAAACTCCCAAATTTTAACAATTACTGCGTAATTTTACGAATCGACGAATTTATTTCATGAGGTTTTGCAAATATACCGATACATACATAGATTTGAAATGTCAAATTATAAAGAAAAATGAACTTTCAAAAGTTTAAAATTTTACGATTTACTGAATTGTAAATTTATGCCCGATCTCACAATTAGGCTTACGATACATAGGAAATCGTAGACTGGTAAATTTGTGACTTTATGAGTCACCCATATAAAATTCGGGTTGATTGAATCGGGTGGAAGGAGAGAGTATCCCTTTGATGGCTGGCTGGCAGGATTGTTGGAGAGATTCATTAGAGACAACGGACCGAATTCGGCTTCAGAACAGCGCCTGACAACCCTTTCAACTCAATTCTCTCTCTCTTTCTGATCTAATTCCATTAATGTCTGTCTCAGCCAGCACGCTTATAAATCCACCACCAATTCATTTCTGACATGTAACATTGGACTACCAATTTTTCTACAGTGTGATTTACCAATTTGGTAGTTTGATACAATAATAGTTTATCTTTTAAATTGCCTAAATAGCTGTGATATTTGTACTACTAATTTCATTGGTACTTGGATTTTGTTACCGGATCAGTAATAGGTTAGAGGCTAATATGACTAAATAAGATGTGATATGTTACACCAAATGGTGACTTATTTACGTTGGAGTATACTTGATAACACATATTTTTATATTAATAGTTTTACCAATTTGGTAACAGTTGGTGTTACCCGCTTTCATATTTAATACCGGTGTAAATTTGGTAAATATATTTGTCACCAATTTGACTAAAATCTCGTCCAATTTCGTGCATATTTTTTATCAAATCGGTATCTCCCCACGTACCTTCATAGATTGCATCTTAATATAATAACTTCACATTTTTCCCATTCGGTAGCAAACTTTACCAAATTTTACCAAACTTTACAAAAAACGAGCACAATTCGCTCCCCCATTATTTAGCGTGCCTTTCCAAAGTAAGGAACGTACCAGATCGATTCTTGGATGTCACATGTGATGTCAGAAAGCAAGTGAATGTATGTTGTTAATAAAACATCAATTGGATAACATCGCTCCCGTTCCTCTGTCATTTCTTAATCATAAATACGGTAATAAATATCTGAATAATAATGACAGGCTTGGAATAATGAAAGCAATATCGAATCACAAACTGTCCCCGGAATAACAATAAAACAAAATCGGACGAAAACCAAATCGTGACTGGGACACATTTATATAGTTTCAACTCTTGTTGGGCTTGCACATTAAAAAAAGGTCTCTTTTGTCTTTGGAATCGAATAATGTGATACTTTCTTCTTTGACGTCAGCCCATTATTGTCATTATCTTTCGGGTGCATATGTGGAGAGAGAGAGGGGGGAATTGTGTGTCTAATCTATTCGGGAGAGAGAGATGTGTAGAAAGTGTGTGTTAAATTGAGATGAATGAAAATAAATTAAAATTTTAATAAAAGTTGGCAAATGTAATGTGAGAGATGGGAAGGAAGGATTGGTGGAAATTGGAAATTTTGAATGTTGAAACCAAGTGAGACCTACATCAATAGGTTCAAAATTCAGAAGGAAAACAGATGAATATAAATTAATAGTTTGTAAACGTTGAAATGGTTTTAAATTCAGTAAATTTTGTAAATTCTGGGATATCTTTAAATTTTTAATTTCTGTCAATTTATAAGTTTTCCAGTTTTTTTTTTAATTCTATGAAAGGATCTGCAAAATTCTCTACATTTTTCAATTTTAGTCAACTCCGTGATTTCTCCTAATTCTGTAATGTTTGTTAAAGTTTGAAGCTTGTATAAATTCTATAAATTTTGTACTTTCTGTAACTTCCTTGAAACTTTTCGAACTTCTGTCAGTCAGTCAACCTTGTAATTTCTGTAAATTTTGCAATTTCTGTAAACTCTCCAAATCCTGGAAACTGTAATCTCTCCAGTTCTCTTCATGTAAAATGCGCGGAAATCACTCAAGCAGTAAAAAAAGTACAGTGAAAGTTTACTTAATCGTTCAAATCTCTGAATCCACTGCTTATTACAAGATTCCTAAATTTCCATGTGCAACAAAGTCGAGCTAAACACGGCACTTCATACCAGTCACCACATTCATATCGTACATTTATACGGACATAAAGTAAATACATCCACATGCATGCACACAACTAAAAACTTTTTCCTCTCCAACAATCATCATCGTGGATCCTTCTGCGGAGAGAGAGAGGAGCAGATGCCGTTTATTTTAACGAGATGGAAACCCAGATAAATCATTTTTGTTGCTTATTTCAAGTTCAGGAGCAAAACTTCCAGATGAAACTTATGGCTCCATTCTCATCTCTTCTTTCCTCTCCACTACGTCCTTATATTCGTATATAAACTTCCCTTTAAATGTGACCAAGTGCCTCATGATTCACTATTTTGTGCAATTTTTAAATCATTTTTGTATTTTCAACGGTTTTATTAAATGGAAATTAAGGTACCACAAGAGAGTTGGCAAGGAATTATACCACCCACTTTGATTGTAATTTTCTCAGAAATGATAATAGGTGGGAATTTGGTTCAAATACAAATTTAGTACAAAATATACTGCTCTAAATTTTGGTAAATGTCACCTTTTGCTGTTACTCATACTTACGTATTTATAGCCAAAATAGTCGAACATGATGAAAATTTTTTAAAACGTCCTAGCGTCAAAACCATCCAGAGCACAAATGTGCGACGACTCCCATATCGTGCGAAATAGTTTTACATGGGGAGCATAATGGGTCTCATTTCCATATTGTCTTCCATACTTTTCGAAATAGCATTTCTATACTTGCCCCACCCTATTATTTTATATTTCTAAGGACAAAAATGGTTCACATCTCATTATGTGACACAAATGAGCCCTCAAACCGATTATACACCCTGCAGAAATATATAATGATTCCAAATAACAACCATTATGACCTCAAAGTCCACCCCCTCCATCTCGGGGAGCTCTTAAAAATACCCCAATGACCTTGTCGCTATGCGGAGCCGTACTTCATGTCTTGACTCATTTTCTCTAAAAAATCATGTTGCTAAGTCCAGAAAAAATCGAAATATTCAACCTCTTGTGGTACCTTAAACACATTCAGTATTTCGTTTCCAGCGGGTTTGCCAAGTAGATAAGAAATGCAAGAAAAGCGAGGTGCAAGAAACTGGGAGAAAGTGCAAGAAATATGCGCCATCCAGCCACTCACCGGATGAAGTATAGCGACGGGCGTAGTTTCTTGCGCCTTGCGTTTCTTGCATGTCAAAATACCTGCAAGAAACCACTTTCTTTTAGCTATTTCTTGCAAGTGGTTACCCGATAGAAATGCAAAATGACTAAAATATGACAAATTTTTATATACCAAATGATTTCCATTTACTAATTGTTCATGCAATGCAATTTTTCCATTTTATATCGTCATCAACTCTTATGAAAATGAGAATGAAAAACATGTAAGTGGAAATCCAAAATGACCAAAGTTGCATTAAAGTTTTCCATTTTTTTTATAGAACTGTTGTAATGTGCATAGTAAATGAAAACGAAATAAATACAACTGAACTGAAAAGACTGCGAAATGTGGACCCGAATATGAATCACTTTTCGGATTGGATTAAACTTGATTATGATGACGATGGCACACAGAATTTATTTCATTTTCGTTGCTACACATGTACACACATGGATCCTTACGTCTCCTCTCTTGCTTCGTCACCATCGTCATCATTGATAAGCACGCCACGACCAAATAAATAGATGAAAGCGACTCCGGAAGAGAGAAAGGCGACAAAAAATGAGACAATACGCCTCCTGCATCCCTAATTCCGCACGGCACAATGCAATCTTTAGACAACAGTCGATCCAGTTTGGAGACAAATGCACTAATTTTTCATACTCTAGAATGAAATTTACGTTAATTTAGAGTTTCATACATAACTTGTCAGAAAATTGTCACGATTTGACGTCGTTACGAAATATTTTGAAATATTAATTAATAATTAATAAATATAAGTAATAATTTTGTACATTTTACATTTTTGTAAAAATAGTTTAAATGTTATAAGAATTTTGAAATTTTTTTTTTCTAGTCCAATTTGTTTTCAGAAATATAAATCCTTAGATTTGGGAAGTAGTTCAAGTTGTGATACATTTTCTGCTCGAGTGTATCCATTGAGTATAAATACGATCAACCATTTTTAATTTTTTAGAAGTTGAGATCAGTGTTTCGGATGCAAGTAACCATATTTGCAAGAAATAACGGTAAGAAAGTGGGTTTTTGCAGGGATTTTGACCTGCAAAAAATTAAAGGCGCAAGAAACTACGCCCCACCGCTATATTTCATAAGGCGCGTGGCTGGACGACGCATATTTCTTGCACTTTCTCCCAGTTTCTTGCACCTCCCATTTTTTGCATTTCTTATTTTGCAGTGGAAGAAATGTGGCAAACCCGCAAAGAAATAATACACTGATTCAGACACAAATTAAATATTTGTTCAATTCTCCAAACTCAGTTACAGCAATTAGACCCGTGTGTTCTGTTTAAGAGTTTTGGTCTAATTGTCCTTAGCCCACGAAGGATTTGTGCTGGATCATAATTCAATTTTTTTTTAAACTGGACTAAATGCACACACGTATTAATTTTCCACTCTTCCCAGATAAATTTCCTTTGTTGACCAACCAACCAATCTACTTTCTTACTTATGAAATCGGACACATTATTATTTTCTCTCAAGTCCCAGCGTTCGTGGGACTGCATAATCAATTCGGTTACAAATGAATCTTGAGAGTTGGTAATCTCACAAGATTTTGTTACCATTTGGAAAAAGTAAAGTTTCCCGAGAGAAATTTCATGTGTACAAAGCACTCAAAAACCTCGTGAATTAAAATCTACTTATTTTTACCAGCTCAAAACACCTCAAATTTTCCTAACGTGGCCAAAAATAGGCAAAATTTCACCGCTCACTTACCGTGACGATCCTTGAAAATAAAACGTGTCTTCTACTTAATTGTTCTCTTCTTCTTCCAGATTATTTTATCACACCTTAAAAAATCCTGGACTCAAAATTTTTCAAAAAAACTTGAAAAGTATTTCACAATAATTACTTTGTCTTCTCCAATCAAAAAGAAATTAGTTCCTTAATTAATCAGTCTTTTTATTCTCCACTTTACATAAATATTTATATACTTTCACCCATAAATATTCGAATTCTTGTGTAAAAATTACTTCTTGAGGCACAAATCGTTCTATCGCAAAATTAACAAGTCTCCTTCTTCTTCTACTTCTTCCTGAGCAAGTTTTGTAAGTAATATTTGCAAAGTTCGAAACTCCCCAAAATTGTTTTGAGCAGTTGTAAAAATATCTATGTAAAAATAAGTAATTCGGTTGCATGCAAACGTGACGAAGATCGGGAGACGGATTTCATGAGAAGAGAAGCCTCATGAAAGGAACTTGACGGGAAGGAGGGCCAAATGGAGACTGGATGGAAATGAGAGAAGTGCAAGTTAGAGACCGGGCAGGCAGGAAAGCGTAACATTTCGTAGTAAATGTACATAATGTGACTGTGTAAAGGGCTCCATGCATCATGACAGCCTTTGCCTTTCCCAAAGAAACTTGCTTGGCGTAGCTGACTAATAAGAGAACAGAACAGTCGGTCGGTCGGATGCATGTAGTTGCGTATGGATGTAGGTATGGTTGGGTTTTCGGTATGAGCTGTTCTCTGAGTACGGGAAGAAGACGGGAAAATGGTCCATTTTGTTTTTTGCTGTTCCATCTACGTACAATATTCCTTTGATGTGCCAGGTACGATACGGTGATGGTGTGTGCGTATTAGAGGAGGATATATACGACCCGTATGAAAATTTGGGCATGTTTTTTTAATATGGGAAGAAAGTGGAGGTGAAAGTTGGATTTTTTTTTGGATGTGTGTGACGCCAGTTACGCATTTTTGTAAAATTCGGATTGAGGTAAATAAAATTTAGATAAAATTAGGATACGGTTTATAATGCTTCAAATGTAATGCAAAGATTGTTTTACACCTTTATACATTTATTTGAATCGGATTCAGATTAATAATTTTTAAATATTTGTAACTTCAGGATTTTAAAAAAGTTTTGCGTTGTTTAGATAGAATTTTGATTTGTGCATATTTCTGACGGAACCCATTATTCCTTGAATTGCACACCTGTTTGACGATGATAGTGCATGCATGTATTTGTAGTGGAAGATCTGACCCGTATGAAAATGTGGGCATCTTTTTTAAAAAATGCAGCTGCAGCTTTCCAACCCACAACTTTCGACGTACGTATGAATTAATTAAGGTCAGCGTTTCCTGAATGAAATATTGGAAAACTTCAGAATTTCGAACTTATTTGTTCGCAAAATAATTTTCTGCATTACCAAATGATAGATTTATGTGGTTTTTTGCCCACCCGGAGCCTTTGGGGTACGCGGAAGATGCTCTCGATGATTTGGGCGAGGATGTAATACGCCACCGCGATCATCCCCACGCTGACGAAGGTCCTGAAGAAGGCCCAGAAGTTGGGGGGATTATCCCCGTCCCCTCCACCTCCTCCACCACCACCCTCAACGGCAGGACGTCTAGGGTCGTCGTAGTCAATGGGACTCATTTCGCCCTGGACAAAATATTTACGGAAAAAAATAGTCTACAATAATTATTCATGTACAAGTTTTTGAATTGTGATACATTTTTGGTTGAAATGCAACCCAGCCATTGTTTTTGGTAACCCTTGGATAATGAAGGAATTTGAGAATTTGAATGAAATGTGCTTATCGATTTATCTGTCAGCACGATAACTCTCGACTGCGTCAACTTTTTTAAATTCTGTTTACCCGACCTTATTGTGGTCAAAAGGTCAGGGGGCTAGGTCATATGTATTTCGCTTCATGATTACTATTTCTGCTACTGCTCTGCTGTCTAGAGCTCATTCTTCGCTTTATCTTTCTTTATCAAACTTCTTAAGAATCTTATCTCAGATCCTATGTAATTCGGTTCAGGTATGCAAAACATGCAATTTGTTCTCCTCATCCTCACCTTATCTCAAACTTGCCTTCCATTCTGCTTTTTTTTGGTAGGGTGTGCTTTTTTTAGGATGTTTGGGAGTAACTAAGTTGTTTCGCTGTTTATGCTCAAAAATTCACATGGGGATTTTTGCGAAAATACATGCATGGTATGCAAATAGTTCTCCGCACTCCTCATTAATCCTTGCGTTCTTATAAATATATTTTCTCCACAATTACTCCATCCGCTCCATAAAAACAATCTATTTTTCAATTTTCAGAGACAAAGTTAAGACTCGAGTTCGAAAATGATCATCGGAGTGGGTGGGGTATTTCAGCTGAATACATAAACTCTTAGAAATTGGTATGGGTCACCCCTTAGGATAAGGAAGAGATTGTGTCCAAAAATGGTGCAAATCGGATAAGAAATGGAAAACTTATGGCGAAAAAACGATTTGAGACAGGTTGCAGTGGACTGAGAGCTGACCGTGGATTGAGCTGAAATTTTGCCCGAGAAGTGAGAATCTGCAAGGCAATCGAACTCGTCAAATCGCTTCCATCTCAAAATTTTCGTCTCAGAATTTTGAGATGGAAGCGATTTGACGAGGTCAATGGCCTTGCAGATTCTCACTTTTCAGCCACATTTTCAGCCACATTTTCAGCCAAATTTCACTGCTGCACCGCAACACTCTCAACAAATCTAAAATCTCTTTTCGCCATAACTTATCCATTTCTCATCCGATTTGCACCATTTTTGGACACAATCTCCTCCTTAGAGTTGTTGACATGTGCGTACATTGCGCTTATCGGCACGACCGTGTTTGCATACAAATTGAACGAAAAATTGTGAGATTATGACCTTGCGAATAACTGGGAACTCGACGACAAAGGCTTATCGCACCCCGGCCATAAGATATACCCATTTGTGACGTGTTTTTTGGATTCAGTGATTCTACTCACACATTGAGCAGCAAATGTGTATTGTAAAATGTGTAATGTAAAATGCCAAAAATCTTCGTTTTTAAATCTTCACATCGAAATCGATCTGAAATTTGGTAAAGAGGTTGCTTGTGGGTCTTAATGGAAGAATACGAAATGAAATTGATAAAATTTTTATCTGGAGTGACCCCATGGTGTTAGTGATCCCTACCGAAATTTTCAGAAACTGCTTTAAAACATGAAATCCGGCATGGTGTTAAAATTCCTATCATTTCCATGATATGTATTTATGCAAAAATTCATTTGTCATATGCAAATAATTTTATGCACTCACTAATCATCGCTCTCTTATAAATATGGGTATATTCCTTTATTGTCAGATTATCAATCAGTTCCAGCTCTATTTTATGTGTATCTTGACCACCTCAAACTCAACAATTAACGTTTTAATTACTGCGATTAGTCCTAATTTAATTGTGTATTTAGTGCTGGTAGCAGCAGCTTTTTCTTCTCAACTTAGTGTCAGCCACGTCATAAAATTACTTTAAATCATATTGAACTTTAAATTTAATCACCAAGGATTCCTTTGGTGGATTGTTTGGGATTTACTCTCTTAAAATTCTTGCGTGTACACTTGTGCGTGGATCGTGCTTCATAATATTTTTAAAATTTTAATTTTCACGATAAACTGTTAAAACAAAAATACATTTCTTCCTTTCATAAATACTATTTTTTTGGTGGAACTTTAATTTACAAAACATTTGAACAAAGAAAAACGTTTTAATTATCGTACATGAAAAATCGATGTATCGAAAATTGGAGAAGTTTTGTCTAGAATTTTGCACATTCGCAGATTCGAAATCTTCAAAAAATTTCTACAGAGCAAAATGTGTCAAATTCTGCAGAAACGTTCGCCAATTTTCTCCACTCCGATTTTCATATGTATTTAAATAAATCAAAATCGACGACAGATTATAATTTGTATTTTATGTCTCTCCCTAAATTTATAAAAATATATAACCCTTGTTTTGCTGTTGTAAACAGAATACAAACAAACTTAATTAATCAGAAACTTAATTGTTTAACGCTTCGTTAAATTAATGACTATTATTTTATATGGCAAACAATTCCTGGGTTGGGTATCTTTGTTCTCTCAGTACAAAATCACAACACAATAATAATAAACCGCTGACTAATTACATAATAATTAATTGCGGTTTAGGCTTTTAAATATTTAACAAAATCAAACTTTGAAATTGTAAAAGAATGTGTACATACAATTACAAAAATCGTTTTGTTGTCGTTTTCTCCTGTTTTACAAATAACGTACAAAAAACTGTTCAGTACTAAAGTCCATCTAGTTTTTATAAAATAGAGTAAGATCATTGGATATAAAGCAGCTCGTGGTACATATGTATACGCAGCTCGTATGGAAATCCAAGTGCGAAAATTTCTCTGTTGTTCTTCATGCATATTTTGGCAGCAGGAAACTTTCTACAGAAAAAAATCTCCAAATTTTACTGCAGAATTACGAATTGTTTTGCAACAAATGCTAAATACATATTTCACTCTGGCAGAAACTTTTACTCAGAAAAACATCCTAGTGCACAATTATTCTGAAAAATCCAGCATATTTTGACAGAAAATTTTATACAGAAAAAAATATACACATTTTACTCTACCTAAACAAAATTTTCTGCAAAAAAAAATGTTCATAATTCTGCAGAATTTTGCACTTTTCTTCTGCCGAGAAATGGGCCAATTATGTACAAAATTTCTCTGCATGTAGAGTAAAATGTGTAGAAATTTTAGTGTAAAATTTCTTTTTGCTAAAATATACGAAATTCTTCAGACTAAATCGTACATATTTTTCTGTACAAAATTTTCTACTAAAATGGGCCAATTTTCGCCACCTCAAATTTTCATACGCCACACCAACTGAAATATTATTATATACATGAGTGTCTCAAGGCATAATTAATTAACTAATCAACTAATCAGATCTCTCTCATGTAACGATTAATTACTTATTTAAATATCAAACTAGAAAAGAATTGCACAACTGGACACCTAATTTCTAGACAAGTTTTTGATTATGCATGATATCATTTTCTTCTTAGCGGTGAGTGAGTAAGTGACTTTTTGATTGGAGTGATATTTTCTAAAGCATCACAATTTCTTTCGTAAATTAGTTACTAAATGCGGTTGTCTTGTTTTTCTTCTTTTTTTTAAATATTGCAGTGAGTCTGGTAAATTTCCTAATTTTGTAAAATTTCCTTAATCCTAATAATCACGAGGTTTTCTTTATTCGATCAGATCTTCCCTCAACCAGGGCGGGATGGAGTGGTCCAGTCGGCGTAGAAGCTTTTCCAATGCACTGTTATGAGACTTGTAGTAGCTCTGTGGACAAAAATATTTATGTATAAATTTCTGAAGAATATAAATATTTACATTTCTGGGAAATGTGTAGGAAATTTTGTTTGAGATTTGAACCTGAAGATATTTCTCGGACCGGTCATCCATTGGTGGGTAATGCCTGCCTTTACTCCGACCGAGGCATTTGTTCCTATTTTGGCTAATTACTTGGCAGTAGAAACCTTTACTTCGGTCGTACCTGGAAAAAATATGCAAGTTTTAGTAAGATTTGTGTAATTTTTTTTAAACACTGGACACTGATTCCGGATTAAAATGTTATAAATTCTGCATAAAAAATGTCAAATTTTTGTATTTCTTGACTAATTTCGAATTAAAATGTTAAATTTTTATGAACATTTGTAATCAAAAATGAAATTTTTGTATTTCTGGACTACGTTTGGATTAAAATGTTCAAGTTTTAAGAACAATTTGTAGAAACAAATGAAATTCCTGGGCTGTTTTCGGATTAAAATGTAAAATGTAATGTACCTTGTATACAAAATGCACAATTTTGATTTCTGATTACCTTAATTTTGTGGAATAATCGAAAAGGGGTTGAATTTGGAGAAAGCGTTGCAAGCGATACATCACAGCGACGGGGTCATCCCGCAACTCTTCCCCGTCAAGTATTAACAACTGTTGGGGTGGGAAATAGCTCAACCAACGCTCCAAATTTTGCGCATATCTACCCGGATTTAGACATCTGTGGAGAGAAAGAAAGCACATGAGGTCACCATTACGTTGGATTGTTATACAAACCTTTAACACGTGTCATCACTTTGCGAAATATGTTCGTCGAGACTTGTTTAAACATCAACCCAAAAATTAAAGTTATTTAAAAAATAAAAGAGCTCGGTAGCTCTGCTGGCTCAAAAGTTACTGAAAGTCAAAGTTTAATTGAGATGGTATAAAAATCAAGATTTGGGAAACTTTTGGCCTTCAATAACTCTTGAACTAGCAGATCTACCGAGTTCATTTTATTTTTGAAAGAATCTAAATTTTTTGGTTGAGTTTTTCGCAAAAAATCTCGACACACATATTTCCATATGTTAAAGAGCTTGTATGAAATTCGTCTCAACCCTAAAACTCACCTATTTCTTAAATCTCTCAAAACCTTTGGTGATCCAACGGACGCGGTGAGAACTTCGTAAAATGTATAATTTAGCGCGACCGAGTCATTATGCGCGCGCATGTGTTGATACCTACAACATACAAATTAGTTACATATATTATCATACAACTAATAGTCTTTAAGAACCTTCATGTGTTGCTATTATTTCATAACCATACCAAGAATGCGCCCGTTTCGCCGGTGAGATTAATATCGTGACTAATTTTGCTCTCGGTAACAAAGCGTGGGCACGTTTGGGGACGAGCTCGTTATCAAAATAAGTTGCACTTTTTTCAAAAAGGATTCTCTTCGTGTGAGGCGGAGGCTCTTCGTGAAATGGGGGCAGAGTGGGCACCGCGTTGTGGTGCGCGTTGGCGTCGTCGTCTGATGCGAAGGAGGAAGAGGCGTGTGCGAAGGAGGTCGTAACATTCGTGGTGGGGAGGACTTCTTCAGACGCGAAAAATTTTAGGTACCTGGAAGAAAAGTGGAATTTTTAATTAGAGAATTGTTCAGAAGGTGAAGTATATTTCGTTTACTGGCAGGATTTCCAAAATTATGGCTTTTTACAATAAAAGTCTTGTAGGATTTTCAAAAAGGTTTTTGTAAGAAACTCCTGGCTTTACTATCCTTTTTTGAACAAGACACTAATTTTTCCGTAAATTTATTCCCAAAACGGATTCAGATTTTTCTAAAACAATAGATTATTATAAAATTAAAATCTTTAAATTTTTTTTTTGTTAAAAAAAGTATAAAAAAAAGTTTTTTACTCTAAAATTTCTCATGAACAAAGACACAACTCGTTTTTTAAATCCAAGTTTTTAAATCAAAATCTTTACGTTTTACACAAAATTTGTTCATGAGCTCTGAAAAACTCCCCACAAAATCAGATTCCCTACTAAAAAATACTTTTTCTATTAAAATTCCCATTTCTTTGCATGTTCGGAAGCTCATTAAATTAAATTAAATTAAATTAAATTAAAATTAAATCATCAACTTATAAAGAAATCAAGCCAAAAATTTGCCCCAATATTATTCCTTAAATTGTCCCCTTACCAATCCAACCCTCTCAAGTAATTCTTCCCGTTGAAGAACTGAACTTCCTCGAAGGTCTCCGGACTCGGTTTGTTACTCGAAATTGCGGGATGCATCGTCAGAAAGGTGTACAACGCCGTCGTTCCCGTTTTCTGTGGTCCAATCACTAAAAACTGCGGAAGACTATCACACGTCTTGTTGGACGACCAAATCTTCCTGTGACGCGGATCGTCACATGGATTCCCCCAAATCGGATCCCCCTCGTCGGGATGCATTTTAAAATACTTTTCCGCCAAAAGGACCGGTGGAAGGGTGACCATTTGCAAATTCGTCCAACACTGGACATACTTTATCACCGATTCAAACGTGTAAAGGCCGAGCCGGTCGTTCCCATAGTTGGACATGTGCGTCATGAACACGTTGATCTAAAAAAATACGAACAAAATTGTTGAACAACATTTGTCTACTTTAAGGGTTGGCAAAATTGGTATTTTGAGGCGTGGATTTCCGGGGTTATTACAATAGCTATAAAGCGAGAATTTACATGGTAAATACGACAGTCATATGAAAATACATGTTTTGTGTAGAATTAACGTAGGACTCAATAACTCGTCGTCAAAATCAGCCCATTTTTAATCACTTCTCGGCTCTGGGAATTTATTTTAAAATTCTGCATGATTTTGGCGATGAGTATGAAGCCATTGAGTCTTATATTACCTTTTACCAAGGTAAAATACTTTAATTTCACGATTTAAAAAATAGTATTTGGACTCCGACAAAGGTGAAGTTCTTGACAAAAACCGTGTTTTCATATGACTGTTGTATCCTCCATGTAAATTTTTGTGTAGCCGTAATAATCCCGGATATCCACTCCCTTGGACGTTGCTCAAAATAACGTTGCTCAAAATACCCTCCATATTTTGACGCAGTATTTTCCCACCCTTGTAATCTTTTTCAGAAATATTTAGTACCGAATTATAGACGACGCTCTGGAACAATTCGCCTCCCCAGATGCTCTCATCCAACTTGGACTGTCCTCCAGGATAGCGGTCGATAAATATCGTGTGAGTAAAAAGGCCACACGTTTGGCGTGGAAGAACCTGCGGACACGTGACACAATTAATTAATTATTCACCAGAAACAACAATATTGACCTCGTCTCGCCAACCGTGACCTCTTCTCGCATCACATGTTATATCGCATCATTACATGAATTGGACATTGTCCAACTCGAATTTCCCTACTTTCTCTCACTAAAAAAATCATGTGTCTATAACCCCACGTGACAGTATAAATTATTAATTACTTGATAACGACATCTTGACCTCTAATCAACACCAACTCTGACCCGACTTGACCTCTTATCAAATCAGATTATCATCTCTACTTAATCGGACCAGCCATAATTTACTTCTTCTATTTCATTACAAAAATCGCGTGACACCATAAACTATTGAGCAATGACTCTAATATTATTAAAAATATTGATCTCTCTTTGTCTCAACCTTGACCTGACCCTGCCTTATCACTTTCACTCATCTTATCACATATCTTGATATCTCGTCACATAATCTCGATTGAATTGGACCCCCCCCAAGTCGAGTTTTCCTCTAAAAAATCGCATAATTCCGCTCGTATCGAGATCAGCTAATTCTCGTCCACATCCAGACAAAGCCAACTTTTTCCTGTTTCAAGCAGCCTGGAAAACTAGCCTCTCCACGCGATCCAATCCAATCCAGGAGTGAATTCCAATTGGGAGAAAACAAGAAAAGAAAAATTCTAAATTCAAGTCTGGTCCTGCATCTTCAAACGACTTTCTCTCCTCTCTCGTACACATTTATATAATCCAGTCGTCCAAACCAGACCAGACCACCAGTGGCCGCGGAAGGTGTGGGGACATTAGCATTGTAGGATAGGGGAGGGATGGGTTTATATAACATGGGGACATCGAATACCTGTGGGGACACTGTCCCCCCGCTTCCGCAGTCACTGCAGACCACCCACCACCACGAGCCAATTCTTTCCCAGTTTGTAACACGAATCACCTTTTCGCATCTCTAATTCTTGACTTTTCTTTCTCTTCCTTGCTGGTCAGACGGAGGAGTTGCTCAATCAATTTGTGTACAGCACAACTTGCCATTTTTTTGCCAGAAAGAAA
The DNA here is from genome assembly GCF_002217175.1 of Folsomia candida. Lineage (NCBI taxonomy): Eukaryota > Metazoa > Arthropoda > Collembola > Entomobryomorpha > Isotomidae > Folsomia > Folsomia candida. The sequence continues at coordinate 128,078 of NW_019091246.1, forward strand.
AACAAGAGGAAATTGTTAATAGGTCAGTAGGACTTTTTGCGGTGGTGGTGGTGATCGTGGACTGGACTGGACTTTTATCCTCGTCATCCATTTTACATGAGATTTCGAGGAAAACACTTTTCTTTCCGGGAAAACAAAGAAACAAACGTACGTCGATTACTGTTACGTAGTTTGTGGCTTCTGGTCTGAATTTATGTATGGACAGACTGGAAATTGGAACTTGGAACTTTGAAACTTCCGGGTTCACGTAGAAAAGTCGTAACGTGACTGAATAAGTAAAAGTCATTTCACATCCCATCTGCATTAAGAACTAGGTTCGGATAAAGTTGACTTATCCAATTTAATCCAATCCACCATGCTCATGTTAACGAGTAGATAAGCGAGTATGGAGTGACTACCACCATTACGATTTAATACATATTTTCATTTTCGCATTGTCTTTCGAGGCACAAATTACGCAAAATTTTTTGAAAATCGACCGGAACTTGAAAATGAGATGGGAATTTTATTATAAGAAAGACGAATTTTGAAAATTTTGAAAAACTACAAGAATTTCCTTCACGAAAAGAAAATCTCCAAATCAATTAGATTTCAGATTACACGAAATTGTATGCAACTCATACGTCGAAATAAGATACGTAAACGAAAATATTTAATCCTGGAGCCGGTACACACTCCGACCTCGCTTATTCACTCGTCACAAGGCAATTGATGGATTAGATAAGTAACTTATCCGGAGTACCACCCACCATGATGCCCCTGTGGATAAAGCCCCTCCTCAATCTGGCCGGGCGGAGGTGCGGGTATTCCTCCGTGCTCGTCACTTTCACGTTCCAAACTTTCTTCCACGCGTCGAAGAGGAGGTCGTGGACGGGATACACGCCAGAATGATGCGGTGACACCGAGTACCCAAAATCCGTCGGGATTCCGTGCTCCTGAACAAATAAAAAAAACATTAATGCACCGTCACAAAAGAACAGGATACAAAAAAATATAATTCATACTTTTGCGAAATCCTTATTTTTCATCATGTCCAGCATAAGTTGGGTCAGATTGGAGTACAAGTGAGGCTGGATGTGATTCCACATATGGCCAAACCACATAAACTTGTCGCTATTCTCTGCAAAGAGGAATAAAAATTGATCAGCGAAAATTGTTACCGGATCCACCGTAACGATTTATTACCGTAATCGTACCCCAAATTCAATTCGCTAACAAAATCAGTAATTATTCAGGACAATACATAAAACCGATGGACGAACTTTGACGACATTATATGTTTTATAAAAAGATTTTTATAAACATTTTGGGAAAAATTAGTATGTTTTCTTATGGTTTCCAAATTATCTAGAGTACCTTTATTTCATACACGTGCAAATAGTAACACGGCATTGAAATTGTTACCTCCAAAAAATGTAACGACTACAAAACTCGAATTTATTTATGTGGCCAGCAAAATTGAATTTCTTCGACGATTCGCAGTAATAAATCGTTACGGACGAGATGATAGATGTGTGTAGACATAGGTGAATGCATAATTATATTATTATGAAAATAGTCAATATTTCCCATTACCTAGAATCAGATCGTCGCCAGCGTTCTCTTCGTCATCCCCGAAATGAAAATACTTTGCGGAAAAGCCCAAATTAAACTTGAAACCAGGCACGAGTCTCCTCAGCCCCTCCTGAGCCGTCAGGATCGCCTAGAAATTCATGAAAAAAAATTTAAAATTTTCCATACAATAGAAAAATCGGTATGGGAGCGCGATTTCTGTTTTAGTTCTTGCAAATGGAATTTTTGTTCCTGTTTTTCTTTTCATAAAAACAGGTCCTCCAAATTTTATTTCTACCGAGTTTCCTCTAAAAAATATCTTCCCAATTTTTCCATCCACGATTTGGGGGGAATTTCCAGTGCATTTGTGCAAAACCGCACTCCCGGAAACCTGCATTTTTTTGAACCCACCTCGACATCACTCTTCTTCAAGCGGGTGCCCCTCTCGCCCACGAAAATGTCGTCGATATCAATTAGAATATATCTCTTGAGGGAGACGCTCAACCGCCCGCGGCTACAAAAAATTACATTAAATATTTAGCATATCAAAAAATATATTTTAAAAATTATAGAAATTTTGTATACCTCGAGTAAGATATCGCGTCCAGAAGGAGGAGCCGATGCAACCAGAATTTCAACCCAGCACCGAAAATTACCCGACGAATCCCGTCCGCTTCACCTTTGTCCTGTAGATAAAAAGAGTAAATAAACCAAAAAATAAAGTTAATGTCACAATTTGAGACGAGAAAAGATTCGATTCTCTCTCAAGATTTATTTCTGATTGAAATTGAACAAGTAAAAGCGAGCGGTCCGTCTTCTTTTAGATTTATTTACACAGGAGAAGAAAAACGGGAGACTTTCTCCGCAAGGAAGGAGAGCAAGCGAGGCTTGCAATGCCAGATTTTTACACCAATTTTGCTGTCGTTCTCTTCGCCCCCGCAAATAGATAGCAAAAATGCAAATTTTGTAATTTCTATTCAAAAATCAAGATTTATGATATTTAGATATTTTGAAAATTAAGAAAGTGTTCGTAAAATCGGTTAAAATTGTTTAAAAAACGGGTAAAATTCCTCAAAACTTGGTCCTAATATCATAACATAGCTCTTTGGAATTGCTAAAATTTCAAAAAGTTTCACATTTTCTATCAAATATTTAGCTTTGATTCTTCGCAAAAATTTTAGCGTAAACTTTTACTCGTTTTGAACCATTTTACATTTCTTGCACGACTGCAAGAAATTGTTCCTGCAAAAAACTAGGAATAATTTCCAGCAGGTTATTTTTTAGGGCGAACACTGTGCTATCCTCCTTCCAAAATTCCTCCCATCGCAATAAATAGATCAGACGCCCATTAAATCAGACCAAAGCCAACTCGAATTTTTTGTACTCGAGTCCAGTTTACTTTCACGTCAATCCTAATCGTCTCGCCTGCCACATATGCACATTGTCTCAAATTAAGCCAGGATTTATTCCCACCGTGACCAGAGGGATCTTCATTTCCTTTCCCATTCCCCCTACGCGTCGACCTGAGCCTACCGTGATAACCGAGTGGATAAGCCAGTACACACTGTACCCCTGCTACCACCACAACGACTACAAATTTTCCTTTTTGCGGCTCATTTTGCACACTTTTTTTCAAAATTACGTTAAAATGAAAATATTAAATCGTAGTAGTGCGGCGTCCGTATTTGCTTTTGCTTATCCACTCGCCACCAAAGATTAACGTAGGACTTGATGACTCATTATCAAAATCAGCACATTTCGCTGCTCTAGGAATTTAAAACCTCCTCCATCAAAAACCGTAAAAATTTGGAGTGTATCTTTAAAAAATTACGACTAGCTCTATAAGTTGGTCGTCTAAATTTTAGCATAAATTCCCAGAGCCGAGAAATGATTAAAAATGTTCTGATTTTGACGATGAGTCATCGAGTTAACAAATCAAGTCGACGAATATGCATGCACTTATCTTTCACCCACCTGGACTACCGTGACGAGGGGAATGTTGACCGTTCCCGGGGGGGCGTGGAGCTCCGCTTCGCCCCCTTCTTGAAACGGCGTGGCCATGGAGACGGCCTCGTACGTGGTGTGGTTGGGGTAGAAAACGGTCCAGAGGTCAGACGGCTCATTGGGCAGGGGGCCACGAACGATGTCACCCGCCCGCGTCAGGCGCAACACGGAGGACGACGGGTTCAAGTAGGCGTCCTGCAAAGAAAGAAAGAAAGAACATCAGAATTTATTGGGGAAAAAATTGGCAAAATTCACAGGCAAAAATGTACTATTCAAATGTGGTCGGGGTGAAAGTTGCGTCGTTATTATTATTATCGTGCCATCATTTTCCAAACAGCAGCATCTTACAAATTCATAACTTGCAGAGTCACACACGGCACAACGTGTACAGTGGGGACATTTTCGCGGTGGACGGGTTATCATTGAAGGTTATCCCGATTGAAGCATACAGAATCGGTGCTCGATTTTTCCGATTTTGTCAAATAATCTTAAAGCCCCTTTTACATGGAGTTTTAAAAACTTGCAAATCCAATCAGGTAAAATTTACAATGCAAGAAAACTTGTATTAATTTGACAAAAAAATCAGGAAAATTAACTTTGAAAAACAATAAATGGTAAATCCCACTTGCTCTGAAACAATTTGCAATTTAAAAAAATTTAAAAAAAACGGTTTTCGAGTGATAAAATCGGTTTATACAAAATTGAAAACACATGATCGGTCTTACAAAAACGATCTGACACGTGCAAATGAATGGGGAAAAATGGAAAAATCCGGTTTTGGATGCCCCTCTTCTTCTGCGGGGCCTGCTTCTTTTGAAGGCGAGCTTATCTCGTCGTCCTCCTTACGGTTCACGTCGTGTCATTCATCGCGTCTCTTTAGCATAATAATAACCACGCCACGACCACCACGAGCAGCCAACTATGCTCTTTTATTACCCACAAACACATTCACCCCACAACATTTCCGTCTCAAAAAGTGGAACAAATCTGGCATTTCGACCGAAAAAATTCCTCTCTGTCTCTCTCTAACTTTCTCCTCATAAAAAATGGAATATTAACAAGAGAAAAGTTATCACGGAGGGAGCAGATTCCGTCGTGATGGACGTGCCGAGACGAAGAAAGAAAAAGCAGAAAAAAATCAGAGAAAAACGTGTTAATGATCTTCACACAATGACGAAATCTCGCAACCAGTAATTTAGTCCTGCTTTCTCCACCCTGCACAGTGACACGCTTTGTTGGACAATCTTTTAACATGCCATATCATTTTGCAAAATATGACCGTCGAGATTTTTTTGAGAAAAAATCAATTCAAAAATTGGGATTATTTTAAAACTAAAATGAACTCGGTAGCTCTGCTCGTTTAAAAGTTATTGGTGGTCAAATTTTTGTAAACCATCTAAAAAAAATCTTACACAAAACTGATGGAATTGATTTTTATCGAAAATTCACAGCAACTCGTTGCCAGTAAATATTTTAAATTGGAAATGAAATTGTAATTCGAAATTCAGTTTGTTTTGGAGATCGTTTTGAATTATTACGCAAAATCTCAAGCATCTGACAAAGTTACATCGTTCTTCAAAATTTATCAAAATAACTTTTAACGGCGCCCAAGTTCGGCAGTGGAATTTATTTTGGTTCAAAATTCATATTTCTTGCACCTTCCACTTCTCGCTTTGCAGTGCAACAACAAAATGTAGGAAAGTAAACCCACAAGAAACGAAATACTGCATATTTCAATAACTATTGAACGGACAGAGCTAATTTAATTTCTGAAATAATTCTATTTTTCTGATAAATTTTTTCCTCCAAAGTGATAACACATATTGAAGGCTTGTCCGCGATTTCCAGAAATGCATCACAACGTGCATGGAGAAAGTGGTGGAGAAAAAAACGCGACATTTCCCAACTCTCCGCCTCCCCTCATCATCATCATCATCATCATCATCGCCGTCGTCGTGGCCGTGATTGTCATTGTCAGTGACACTCACAATCGTGGTGGTGTGGTCGTGATGATTCGATTGGATCGGATCGTCCTCCACCATTTGTTACATGCACGCACGTTCCTATCTCCTCGACCCACCGAGAGAGAAACTGGGATGGAAATAACTAGCCCGAGAGAGAGATAGCAGAAAACTGCCCATTTTTTAAAATTATGACAAAATTGAGCCATTCAGAAAATAATTTCTGCCTCGAAATGACTTTTTTTTACCAGAGAACAATTTACATTAGCCACGTGCCGGTGTAAAACAGAGTCCTTTGCACCTCCACAATTTGACTACACTGTAAATAATGCGGTGGGGAATTCCCAAAATTCGTAAAAATTTTCCCAGTCCCGAATTAACGTAGTAAATAAATGGCCCAGTTATTCTCACCGTTTTCGTTAAAAAAATTGGAACCATTAATTTTTGTTGGGAATTTTTAATAAAAATAACTCCATCACCGAACTTGGACGCCAGCACAAGTTTTGTGAAAAATTTTGAATTACAACACAAGTTTTCAGATTCTCCGTCGTTCTACTTCAAAAAATTGTGCATAAAACTGTAATCAATTTTGACCCCCCCTGAATTATAATTGCATATCAATTATTCTCACCATTGCAAATTTTTTGTTTACTAACGGCTGCGAATTCCACAAAAATTAATCCCATCAAAGATCCTGGACGCCATTACAGGTTTTTTGAAAAATTTTCGGAACATAATTTTAATTATCAAGATAAATAAAAGGTTACTAATGTGCATAAATTTTCCCACAAATTTTCCCACTCTCCTTTGTATTTTCCTCCCGCCAGTGTTTCGTTTCTTACGGGTTTGCTAAGCACATTTCTTGGACCTAGAACCTAGAAATGCGAGGTGCAAGAAACTGCATGAAAATGCAAAAAATAGGCGCCATCTGGTCACGCACCGTATGCAGTATAGCGACGGGGCTTACGGTTATTTCTTGCCATATATGAGCGATCTGGTATTCCATGATTTCTTGCAAGTGGTTCCTTCCACCCGAAACCCCGGATTATTTAGCGTGCCTTTCCCCCACTTTATTTTATGGATGTGTAAATAATAACATGTCATCTGGTAAAATTTAGACAGACTGTTTTCCCCCCCCAAAATAAAATATAGCTTGAAAAAGTAAAAAGTTCTAAGGTGAGGAAGTGCTATTAAAAGTATTAAACAAGCTCCCTCCGCCACCCAGATAATTTTACTTCGCCTGGGCTGTCTATCGCATGCAAAATATCGGTTGTAAATAAAAATATGCAGGTCATAAAAAAGTCGCTCATAGAGTCACCTAACAAATCTAAAAACAATGGTGGTCTTGCATTGTATAGTATATAATATCGTTTAATATAATATAGTTTAAAATATAATTTAAATATAGTTTATAATATAGTTTAAAATATCGGTTTATCAGTACAACGAGCACGATGTCGAGCTAGTTATACAAATAATTAATAAATATTTAGGGACGAATGAACCATATGTAATATGGTTCATAATAATTAGCACCAAATTATCATAATTGCTAATAATAATAATGATACCCTTACCACCCAGCAATGTTGATCTGGATATTAACCAATTCAAAAGTTAACTTTGGATCAAGAAATTAATTCTAATTCTTATTTTCTTACGTGACGCCGAAACATTATTGTCGATATTTTGCATGCGATAGACAGCCCAGGCGAAGTAAAATCATCTGGGTGGCGGAGGGAGCTTGTTTAATACTTTTAATAGCACTTCCTCACCTTAGAACTTTTTACTTTTTCAAGCTATATTTTATTTAATTATTTTTTAGGTTTGAATTTTAAAAGCAAATATAGAACATAACCATTATTACACGCTATTTGCAACGAAACATTTACACTGTTAGTCTTACGCATATCGTAACCGATTTTTTAAAAGTGCCAGTTGATAGGTATCGGTTCCGATATGCCTAACCGACTCAAATTTGCTCTTCGACTTAGAAAACCATTTGTGACAATTTCTAAAAGGTATGGGTGACTTCAAAGGGTCCCTCCACATAAAAAGTTTCCAAATTTCAGTTCATATTCTTCCATTAGGTGCGACTAGAAAACGCTGTACCAAATTACAACTCGATTGGATGAGTTTCAAAAATCGGTATGGGTCATCCCCTATGGTCCGTCCAGATGAAAATTTTACAATTTTACTTCATATTATTTCATTAGAAACCATTATCAACCTGTGTACCAAATTTCAGCTTTGTATGATAATTTTGAAATCTGGTGCATAGCACCCCGCTAACTTAGATGACCCCTACGGGTCAACCATTTGACCGATTTTTCCCCCCATCGAACGTTTCCTAGCTTTGTCCGATATGCATATCGTAAAATTGTCGTGTTCACGGACGGACATGACGGTCCCATAAGTCCGGGCACGGGCTAAGACTATAAACTACTCCATAGCGAGGGTGTAACTATATAGTTACTATATAGCAACCACTCGGAAATCTTCGTTATAGGGAAAAGTCGCTGGTTTCTCAACCAATCGACCCAATTCTTGTTTCCCCTTATAGTAAAGTGGGGGCGATCTTTCATAAATTTAGATACCCAGCTATGTAGGTAGTCTCCTTCATACTGTAATTGCGAAACGCAACCATTCACCACCATCAAAACTTTTTTCTGGGAGGTCATATCGAAAAATCCCTTAGGATAGCACTAGATTAGGTCCGTAATTGATTTTTCGGTCTCTTTATTTTTTTCTTTAAAACGCACCCCCTTGGCTGTAGGAGGCGGTCAAGGTTTTCGAAGGGGGGGGGGGTGAATGCATACTAAGGTGTAACTGTAACTATAGTTTTTTTACCTCACCTTAGAAAAACAGATTTTGTCCTTCCTCGTGATCATCACCGCGGTTTTGATTTAGCTAGTTCACGTTTCACAGTCTTTTTTGTAACACAGCTTCCTTATTTTGGAGGGGAGCATTGGCATTATTTTAACCGCGAGCGAGACAGGAGTGGCACTGGCCGAGTCGTGGTTTTGGTTTTAAGTTGATGGAGAGAAAGCAGACGATCAAAATCCCTCGCTGCCCGCTCCCGGAATACTAAACACCTTCTTGTTTCCGAGAGAGGAATCCCGGTATAAATTTCCATTTTACTAGTCGATCCAGTCCTCTCTCTCAATTTCGCCGCTACCACCAACCCAGGACACGGGACAAGTTAAGGGCTTAGGAAAAATGGAGAAGACAAAAATACCAACTTTTTCTCCACAAACACACCGTGAAAAAACAGGGCGAAGCAAAATGACAGGATCAGAGACATAAGACATTAATTACTGGAAGAAACATAAGAGAAAAAAATGTTGGAAATTAGTTGAAAATTGTGACAAGAAAAATAAATTGGAGGATTGAAATGTCTCTGACTCGAGAAAGACGGCGACTTTTTACCCAAAAATTGCATGCACTTACCGAAGAAACCATATAAATTAAACCCTCTCCCAAAATTACACAATGTTGTTTCCGGAACGATTTGGAATTTGAATTTCTTGTAATTAACAATTCTTCCTAATTTCCTGCCTCTCTTAATTAAATTCTTGTCACGTTTCAATAAAAAATGAATAACCTGAATCAATTCTAAGATAAAAAGTTTAAGGAAAAAAATCTCCCCGGAAAAAAGCAAGCAGAGCAAAAAAACGTCGTTAATTTTAAAATGCCAGAACTTTTTCGTTAAAATCTCTTCCATAAAAGGTAGAATTTAATTCACAATTCGAAATCCCGATTTCACAAAAGAAATCAAAAATCTCACACAAATTAATACCTCCCTAATTAAATTCCTATCACGTTTCAATCCAAGAAAAACTATAAAATAAGTAAATACCATAATATTTCTAGTCCATGTCACGAATCAATTCTAAGACAAAAAAAATCTCCCCGGAAAAAGCAAACAGAGCAAAAAAACGTCATTAATTTTACAATACCCAAAGTTCTTAGTTAAAATCTCGTATAAAAACCAAAATTTCATACAAAATCCCGTTTTCACCAAACCAGAGACCAAAACCTTTCACAAATTATTAAATATTTACACATTATTTCCATCACTCTTCGAATTACTTTATAATTAATTCCTTCCCCCTAATTAAATTCCTGTCACGTTTCCATCCAAAAAAACTACAAAATACATAAGTAAATAGCATAATATTTCTAATCCATGTCACGAATCAATTCTAGGATAAAAAAAGTTTAAGGGAAAAAAATCTCCCCGGAGAAAGCAGACAGCAGAGTAAATAAAAGGAGTGAGTGAAAGTGAATAGAAGAAGGGAAAAAATATGCATGGAAAAATAAATCCCTTGCGAGGAGAGAAAGTCCTGCTTTCACTTTCTCTCCTCCAAAATCCCTCCTCCTCCTCCATCCATATATTCCTCTTCCGTCCTATCTATTATGCAACATCGTCCATCCATTCTGCCACGCTCAGCACAAATACTTTCTACTTATTCATAGGACACAAGAGTCGTCCAGCGGGGAGGAGAAGGACCGGATGCGAAGAGAGAAAGTCGTCGTCCGACACGGAGAAATGGAGGGGAATAAGAGAGAGATAAGATGTTAATTCTCTCGACAAGTCCCCACTCGTTGCAAAAATGTCCCCAAAAATGGAAAGAAATACGGGCTTTCTCCACCTTAATAACTCTTAAATACAATACTTCTGATGGCTTAAATGTAATAAATAAATAAATAAACCAAGTGCTATCGGACCAAATCTTCGCAGTTGTTTCCGCATGGCATGAATATAATGTGTTAATCTGTACCAGTAAATATGTGCCAGACTATAAACTAACTAGTCCCTTTCCCTCATCCGTTGAAATAAAAAAAACTATTTTTATGTTTTTGCCCACTTAATATTTCTCAATTCTTGTGTTTTGGATAAATATCTACATCGATTATGGTTAATATGTTATCGGAAATAGACAGTAATGAGATGAGATCTTAATGGATACTAGTCATATTAAATAGTCTGTCTTCCAATCGAATACAAAAAATACGTTTTTTCTCATCCACATAATTTTGAAGTCTTTACAATCCATATTTTCAGTCTCGTAAACACATATCGTCGTTAGCGAATGGAAATGCAGAGGACAGAGATGAGATATTAACCTCTACCAGTATACAATTCAGTTCAAATACAGCCCCCCCCAAATAAAAATAAAACAAACATACGGTTATTTTCTCCACCCACATAATTTTTAAGGATTTGTAGCATTTATTTCATTTTTCTCCCATTTCAAATGCATGTATAGATAAATAAATAAACCGATTAAACATCAAACCATCCATGGTCCACATGTTATCGAAACGGCTAAATCCGCTGAGTCCTTGGTTACAAGGCTGTGAGAAAAATGGTGGTATCCAGTCCAGAGGCTGGGAATTGGAAAGGAGAGAAAGCCGCATGGCGTAAGATTGTCGCGTCAAGGAGGGAAATATGACACTGAGTAAAGAGAGGATTTCCTCGGAAATATATACCAAATCCAAATACCGCTCCAAAATCCCATGTAACGCGTCTTCTCCACTTTCTCTCTCTTTGTACACAGATTATACACCAGAAATGGCGAAATTCCTCCACCAAACAGTGTTTCGCACGTTAGTGGACTGGACAGTACAATTCGTGAGGTTTGCCCAGTTTGGTGAAAATTTTATAGGAAAAAAATGGCAATTTTTGCACTTTATAAATTACTGAAAAATACCAAATACCGCAAAAAAATGAGTACACAATGCTCTCATAATTTTTAAAATATGTTAAGAATAAACAAAAAATGGTATAGGTAAACCATAAAATTTGCGCATTTTTTTAGAAAAATTGTCAGAAAAATTGTAAAAAAAATTGAGCAAGATCATGCTTTCGCTTTCCCAGCAGCGTTTCGGGTGCGAGTAACTAGTTGCAAGAAATAAAGGCAAGAAAATGGTTTCTGGCGGTATAGGAAATGCACGGCGTAAGAAACAACGCCCCGCCGCTATACTCATACGGTGCGTGGCTGGATGGCGCATATTTCTTGCACTTTCCAACCCTTTCTCCCAGTTTCGTGCACCCCACATTTCTTGCGTTTCTTGCCTTGCAGTGCAAGAAATGGAACAAACCATTGCAAGAAAAGAAGCACTATATTTCAGGCAGAACTTGGAAACACTGTGGAGGAAATGAGAAAACTGGTTTCAGCCTGCTTTTCACAGCAGCTGGAGCAATAATATCAGAGATTTTGGAGGGGTCAAGTAAATACCGGAAGAGGATTCCACCTCGGATGGATGGACGGAGGACAACTGACAATGGGATTTCCACCGTCAAGACGATGATCGAGCTCGACTGGACTGGACACAAGACTCGGGTCGACAGATTGGACAGATTTTTTAACGAGATGAAATCTTGACATTTAATATTTTCATATTTCTTCCCTCCCAGCAGGCCCACGAATTTTTTTACAACTACGAAAGCACTTTAAAAATCTCTTAAACGCTACAAAAATTCTAAAATTTAAACCAGAAAAGCGTCCAAGTTCAAATGATTTATCCAATTTAATCAAAAGCTAGCAAAAGCAAGCTTTATTAAATTGTATTATTTCAAAACAAAACCTTAAACGATAAATAATTCCAAAATTTAAACTCAAAAGAAAACAGGGTTCATATTATTTTTAAAATAATAATTAAATCAAACCCTGAACGAGAATCTGTTTTTCTGCAGCTAAATCTTTTTATTTCTAAAAATATTTCAAACGGATTTGAACCAATGATTATTTTTCTGTTTATTTAAATTTCGCTTGAAATTCTATTCTATAAAAATCTTAACATAAGGAACAATTTAGTAATGAAGACGAAACATCATCTTCACTGCTTGCAAACATTTGGAGAATTTTTAGTAACTAAAAAAAGATCAGCAAATATCAGCTAATACAAGCTGATTTCCAATCTATTTTTATAAATTTATTAAATTTAAATTAAATGAAAACGCCGCTGAAATTATGCTGGAAATTAATTCAAAATAAAAAATTGTATTTGCGCATGTTAAGTAAATTGCGTTTTATTATTTTAAAAATCTCAAACAGCAATGTCAAACGATTATTTTCCGATTTTCGGGTGAAATCTAGTTGAGAATGTTGTCAATCCAATTTAATCTGATAATATATGAATACATTTTCTATAAACTTTTTTTTCGGAAACATCCATCTACTTAGGCCAACAATTCAAAATTGTATAAAATAAACTTTATCGACGAAGAAATTTAGCATTTTTGAACGTCACGAATTTCCAGAATACTTTATTTTCAAAGATAACGAATTTCCTAAATAATTTCCTTGAAATCACTGCAATTTGTAAAATAAACAATTTCCTAAAAATACATCGTTTTCAGAAACAATTAATCCCCTTAAATCCCTAAAAAAACATCGATTATCAATTACCCAAAAAATCACTGCGTCACATTTCCCTCCATTAAGTACTTACTTAATATTTCAACAACCCCCCCGTAAACAAAGTTCTCTAAAAATCTGCATCCTCATGATTTACACTGGTAGACAAAAAACGACGCAAAAAACCAACCCATTACTTTTGTCTCGTAGACACATAAAGCAGAATAAAATGGAAAAGGTACACCGAACCCACGGACCCATGAAGACCACACAAATAACAAGGCGTCCCATTAGTTTAGGTGCTTTGTCTCTCTGACCGGAATACGAGAGGAAAGCCAACCTGGATGAAAAATGGATCAATCCTGAATCCCAAAGGGATCAAATATCTAACGAGAAAAGTATTGACCGCTGGAGGAGCAGCCACACAAAACCAACGCACAAGGAGAAAGTCCCACCTGACCAGCAGCCAGCCACCAAAAAAAGAACACAGCTCTCCTCCTTCCCCAGAGCAAGGCTACCTTGCTTCAATTATAAATCTTAAAGTGAAAGCAGCAAGAAAATCGGACCCACTTTCACTTACGTCCAAATTCAGGTATTTAACTTAGGTAACTAAAGACCGAGGTCTCCCAGCGTTTTCTGTCCGATTTTGACCAAATTAGTGTCCATCGATCACAAGTTTAATTAGTATGAAATTTGCAAAAGACGCCATCTCCCAATGCGCACGTTTGGCGAAGATATTTGCACCTATCTTTATATATATATTTTCTTCATCATAAAGGAGAAAATTCGGTTTAAAGTTGACAAATTTCACGACCAAAGCCAGCCTTAACTTTAAATCGTAGAATGAAAGCAGCCCGACTTTTACAGGCCCAGGTGGGTAAAAGTCATGTAAATTCTCAAGTATTTAAGTGCGCAATACAATTCAGAATAATTATTGTGTTTCGGGTTTTATTTAGTTGCACGGATTCCAATAAAAACGAGTGGGCTCGAGAAACCCGATAAACATGAAGTAGACGTGACCAAAATGCCGGTTTTTCAGCAAACTTCTAGATAAACCAAACTATGGAAAACACCATCGCCCTTCCAAATCCAAGTTTGTACAAGCCCTAAATTGCACCAAAATTTGCACTTTTACCATGACCGCTGTTCGACCTGAATTTGGCCACGTTCCCCCATGTTTATCGGGAAGAAGTCAACGTAAAATGGAAATCTGGCCTAAATTACACTTTGAAAATACACTTCGTAGTCTTGCCACCACTTTGACCCTCTTTAAACCAATTTTGACTACCTTAGGCCCACGTGGCGCCATGTTTATCGGGACCCCCGTGAAAGTTAGCAGCATGGTCTGATGCATACATAAAAGTGAATGTCCAATTTTCACTCAGTTTCACTCTCTGTCTGGAGAAAAGAGCCGAGGTATTTACGCTCCTCTCATCATCACACATCGCATCGCATCGTAATCGTAATCGTAATGTTGGTCTTGATACGTTTTATTTGCAAGAGTCAGGTCCATTATTTCCACGAATGTGTACACCCACCCACCAACCCACGAGGACGAGGAGTCAGCATCTGGTCAAATTGCCCTCCCTCCATTTAACCTCCGTAAAAGGGCTAAATAGCGGAATTATTTAATGGCAAATTAAATTACATATAACGCCATGTGTACTTATTTAGCTGCTTTAGGGAACGCCGTGGAGCTCACGTACATGTGCACATAACTCGACCAGTCCCATTTCCAGGGACTGATTTAAAATAATTTTACCAGATTTATCGACTAATTTTTACCGGATTTCGACTAATTTACACCAGATTTCTAGAATAATTTTATCAAAGAAATAATTTTACCGCTTGGAAGTAATATTATAAAATTTTGAATAATTTTACCAGGTTTGAAACAATTTTACCATAACTTGAGTAATTCTACCACTTTCGAGTACGATTTCGACTATTTTTATCAGATTTCTCGAACAATTCCATGTCAAACCAGTCGTAACAAATTATTTACTGAAGTTCGAAGCTATGTATTTCCTGTCCAAAAATCGTTACCGATCCCGGTCATAATTTGTTACCAGTTTTATCTCCTTCATAAATAGAGTCTTGAGGATGACATCCTACATACAAGACGGATCGATACTCGACATAGGAACGAGGGTTATTTTCGCATTAGAAAAGTTCGTTATCTTTCCCTCCCCCTCTTCTTCTTGAAGGAGGAAAGGTCCTCTTGATCCCGCTGACAAATCTCTCGCTAATCAAAAATGTTAAATTACTTTTCTATCCTCTCCGCTCTTCTCCCCTTATCGGATACAAATCCGCCCCAGAGATGGATTCACTTTCTATTTCGGGTAAACAAATAGCAGATTTTTGTAACCCCAGTTTCAAAATTTATGACCAGATTTACAGTTAAACGTTATATATATATTAGTAAATTACTTAAAAATGACAACCTAAAATTAATTTTTATGCAAAATAGGGCATTATTTCCCGTTGATTAGGTATTTTATAGTTCAGTTTCTATTCCAGGGTAAATTTATTGACGCCTTTTTTTTGACCTCCTCAGTTTCAAGATTTATGACGAGATTTACAGTTTATACGTTTTTTATTTTGCTTATTTAAATTACTTAAAAATAAAATTCATTTTCATTCCCATGCAAAATTGGGCATTATTTTGCATTAATTAGGTATTTGAAAATGCGTAACAATTTGTAATATGAAATTTTGCTTTAAGTCTGTCTATTTGTCTACTTAATTTAATTTTATATTTTTGGAAATTTTAAAGGGCGCCTCTAAATTAAGTACCCCACCATTTCATCTTATTTTAATTGTCATTTCAACAAATTTTATGACATGTAAAACCCAAGTGATGTTGTTAATATATTCCTTTAATCTGCATAAATTTTACTTATTGATCTTGATACCCCCAGGACCGTACTCATCTTTCAATTGTAACAATTATATATTCATCAATATATTTATATTTCTGGCGTAAAAATTGTACAAAATTCAATTTTTACCATATTTCGATTTAATCTTACAGCTATTTCTACTAATTTCGTATGAACTACAAGGACTACGAAGTCACATAGGGGACACTATAAGTACTTATCATTTGGTCACAAAATACCAGAATGGTAGAAAGTACTACTGATTCCAAATCGCCCCAAAATATGGTCATCTCAAACCAAATTTATCCTAATGGCCACAAAAATCATGACGGAAACCTGCCCCAGAAATTTATCAGGCTCTAGCTTTTTACTCTTTCTGTCTCGGTGCTGGAGGGAATTGATGTAGCAGAAGAGCAAAACCAGAAATATGTTAGAAAAATGATGAAATAACGGTAAAAAATAAAATTATGTACTCCATTTCCTAACAAGCCAATAATAAATACAATAATAATAAATTCCAGCAACACATGTAATAAAGTAGCGGAAGCGAAGTGCAAATTGTGAAGTATGTACCTTGACCCTACGCCATGAAGTTCACCGCTAAACGAAGTTCCTTTTGCCTTAGAAAATCAGAAAAATTTCCGAAAACGAAGTTGACGCTTTTGAAAATTGGACGAATAAATCGATCGAAATAACTAAATACATGTTAAGCTGTAAAATTTATTAAAGTTTGTCCGCTTTCGATCATATAAATTCCTAAAATATCAAAACTTCCCAGAGTTCTTAAAAATTCCATACCTTTTGCAGGAGTTGTTACAAGGAAATATTTTCAAATTAATAAAATTATCAGATCAAAATCACCGAAATGATTACGAATAAATATCAAAAATCAAAATAGTTAAAATGTAATTCATTCACAAGGTAATGCAATATTAGAAATAACTCGTTTCGTTGCGCTACTTATTAAGTTCCCACTTTTGCGGGACTAGGCAGCCCAAAAGGAAACTTTTGTAAACTACAGATTAACACACCTTGATTAGGTTATGGTCTTGACTTCAAGCATATTTAAAATTTAAATACTTGAAATTTAATTGTACCAAATTATTGAAAAATACTTTATTTTATCCGAAATATTGTGTACCAATTTTTTAAACCAGGAGTCAAAATGGTTCGAAAATTTGGCGGACGGACAAAATCCATCTCTCAAAAACTACCCTGCCTTCCTCCTTTACTCTCAAATAATAATCCCAAACCCCCGATTGCGACATATGTACGTAGGAAAAAGACGGCGAAGAACACAATCCTTTTCCTCCTCGTACACCCAATTCCTTTGTGATTTCAATATTTCCTTTGAAAGAAAAAAAGTAGGATTCGTCGTCCGTCTCTCGTCTCGTTATGGGCGCATTGTGACTTTATAAAAGGGGACACATGCACACACACAGAAGAAAAAAAAACTAACAATCCAGCCATGCAATATTAAACGAGCTCATTTTTTCCATATATTTCACTCTCAAAGTGAAAGTAAGAGAAAGTATCTTCAAGGCGGGAAAGGTTGCTTTCTCTCTTTTTTCAGGAATTGATCAGAATTTTCTCTCTCTTTCTTCCTTTCTTTCTTTCTATGCAAAGTCACCAACTAATTCTCTTTTGTGATAGACAAAAAAAACATGTATTTTTTGTGCATCGAGAAACGATGAAGTTGCAATTTATTTCTTTTCAAGAATATAAAACCTCGTTGTTTTTTGGACAACGGAGTGAAGAATTTAATCGGACGCAGGTACAATAGGCAAAATTGTTTTGTGATGTTGGAAAAAATTGGGAAAATTACAATTCCACACTTTTCCACGAATTCTCGATTGATTTCGCCGGACTTGTTACCCCGTAAAACGTACGTGGATAACAGACTTTAGAATTTAATTGGACCCAGAAAAGGGAAAAGTGTGAGGTGAAAATAAAAGAAAACTTTTTGTGAGCGTTAAAAAATTGCAATTCTACATTTTTCAATGACTTTTCCAATTTATGATTTTCGACAAAGAATCAACCATACTTTTACCTCGTTGTTCTTGCTTGCTTAAAAAAATAAAAAATTTTGCCTCTCTCAATAGTCTGATAAAATCTGAAAAATCTCAATTTTACATTTTTCAAGGAACTTATGTTCGACCAAAAACTCGACTATATTTTCATCTCCTGTGCACAAGAAAAAAAAATTGGGAACCTTTAAAAAACTTAAAACTTATAATTCCACATCTTTTCTGATTTATGTTTGGGCCAAAAAAAGTGCATTTTACTGAATTTGTTTGAGGTGATATTTAGATTTGCTCCTCGTCACCAAAAAAAATCACGAAATTTCCAATCTTCCACAATTAAAACCACTCTCCCTCATCATAAATATGCAATATGCCAAAAATAAAACACGTAAAAATAGGATGCTTACCTTAATCCTGACGTTGGTGTCGATGAGCAAGGACGCGGCCGTATTTCTGAGTTCCGCTCCCACAAAAGTTTCATCTCTGGAGGGCATGAAACCCACAATTCCGATGTCAAACTCGGCACAATATTTGTCCAAAATGTTCCTGTTCCACTCATCCAGTGATAAATATTTGGTATAATTTTCAAAAAGAATTGTCGAAAAGCGACCCTTTTCCCCGTTCCGCAGCACGGGCAACGATTTCCCAGAAACTTCTACTTTATACCTGAAACAAAGAAAAATGGGATAAATTATTCCATTTTGTGTCCCCGTCATCAGAAACATTTTGCGGTGGCGTGTCAACCATCAGGTCGGACGAAGAACAGGATTAGTGTTCACGCCACTCACTCACGGTTACTCAGGCCTGAAAATAATGGCGCTAAATCTGGACGACTGACTGACTGAGGAGGAGAGCCTCTCTACCTGTCGACCTCAGATTTGGATATCGTTGGAAATTTTGTAAGTTTCGGGAAAGTAAGATTTAATGGCATAGACAACAAGATTAATTTTTTTGGAAATTTAGAATATTTTCGAAAATGTGTTTACTTGAAAAGAATCAAAATTAAGAAGGGGATATTTGATATGACAAATCTGGGACTTCAATGGTACAAGAATTTTCAAAATCTGATAAGATTATTTGGGAGGATTTAAACTATCAAAAACAGGACTTTTTCACGTTTTTCGGCTTCAATCTAATTTTTTTACTGCTTCGAAAATCTCCTGGGAAATAACTTGTCTTTTAAAAATGTTAAGTTTATTTAGTAGTATTATTAGAGTAAGTTGAAGCTTTTCAAAATCTGATAAAAGTTCAAAATTCGGTAAAGATTTGAACCAGTAAAAATATATTTTTTTTTTGTTTTTCACCAATTTAAGTGGACCTACATGTGACCCTGGCATCAAATTATCCTTCAGTAACTTTCAAAATTTCCGAACGGCCTAAAAATCTGCGACTGTCAAATGTCGCCGCTCTCCTCCTGACTTTGCAAAATTGGGCTGACTGACTGGTTGCGGCTTTTTGTTGCGGTTAGTTAGTCACATTCAGTTTCTCTCTGGCTCCTCATAAAATTGGGACGTCAAGAGAGAGCGGCGACGTTGTCACTTGGCTAATAAATTGCGCAACTACGTAAATGACTAACTTTTCACTTTACTTACTTCATCCTATTGTGAACCAGAAGCTCGGCTAAATCTCGGCCCAATTTGGAAAAAGTTGTTTCCACAAAGAGCAACACTTTGGGATCAATCTTCATCCGGACGCGGTTTCCGCCACCAGCGCTGATCGTGGCGTGGTCGATATATTTTCGCATTCTTTCCCCACTCGAGGACAGCGTGGGACACCGGTACAACACTTCTGGACGGGTTCGCATCAGGCTGGGCAAAATATTCAAACATTTCAATTTTATAGCGAGCTATAACTTTTATGAGAATATTTTTTCTAAAAAGAATAAATGCATGGGCAATTTCAATTTAATATTTCCGAATTTTAATTTGATCGTCGTTAGTTTAGAAGTCGAGTAAAATTTTGTCTCTACACTTTTTGCAAAACGGGTTTTCAACTTCGGATCAGATTTTGCACAAAATTGCTGCGACCAATGTTTTCAACCTTTTAACAAAGTAAACTACAATTTTTCTCGAAAAAAATAAATTGGGTTTTAAATTGCACAATTTCTTTCTGCTTTTCCAAACTTTCAAAATATGCTAAATTAAAATGAGATCTTCCAAAAAAACATCAATTTAATTTTTTTTACACGTTGTTTGCAAAAATTTCATCCTTCCAACATCCAATTCGAATCATTCTTCAATAAAAAAAGTTAGGATGCATCGCCTTTTGTATCTTTTAACCATTTTTCATTATACTTTTCTCATAAAAAAATAAATCGGATGTCTAATTGCACAATTTGTTCCTGTTCCAAATTTAAAAAAATGCAAAATTTGTATAATATGTGCAAAAATATCGATTTAAACACCTCATTAAAATTTTTAAACGTTGTTTTGTAAAGTCTTCATTCTACTAACTTTGAGTTGGAGTCACATTCTACAAAAAATAATTTCTCTGTGTCGTCTGTTACATCTGTTAACTAATTTTTAATTCTAATTTTCTCCTAAAAATAAATCGTATTTTAAATTGCACAATTTTTTTCTCAACTTTTTGCCATCATCATTTCCACAAAACTTTGGTTGGAGACTGAATACTTTGAAAAAGTTGTCTGTATCGTGACATCGTCTTTAATTTTCATCTTGTCGTTCTCATCAAGCGGGGCCAACCGGGCGGAAAATGATTATTTACTTATACACAAAAAGTTTAGTTTCTGACAGGAACCAGAAATTAAAGAAAGTGTCAAAGTCTCCCATTTTCACGAGATACAAATTAATTCTGAAAAAGAGGGGACAAAAAATTGTAAGGATTTCGTTGCTTTCTCTACTACTTTTACAGAATAATAATGAACCAATTCACTATGTGACTTTTGTAATCTAGTAAAATTCTTAAACCTAATAACATTCGTAAACCTTGTAAAATTTTAAAATTCTATTGTATGTTTTCGTCTCTCCTTCCACGAGAAGATTCAGAAATAAAAAAAAGTTAGTCGATAAAACAAAAATTTTGAGAATTTCGCTTCTTTTTAAAGTTTTACACATTATGAAAGAACCAATTTACACGGTAATCTTGTAAAATCCGCAAATCGGGTATTTTGACCTGCAAGAAGTGCAAGGCGCAAGAAACTTCTTCCCGACAGACGCGTGGCACCTCGCATTTCTTGCGACACTTGCTTAAAACGTAACACTGATAAATAACCTCATAAATTTTCCAATTGACCAAAAAACGAAAAACTGTTGTGCTCACCCATAAAGCGGTGGATGGACCTGGGCAGGTTTACCGCAGGAGGAGTAGATGACGTAGGCCGTGGTGGCGAGGATGACGAGGAAGAGCCATCTCTTGGCCGTGACGAGGTGCAGTCGCCGCCGCAAGTTCCACCCCCAGCAGGACAGCCAGAGGAAGAAGCGCAGGACACGTGACCCACCACCGCCCCCACTTTTACGCTTGTCCAGGATTCTGGCGTGTTCCTCGTCCAGCATGATCCTGCCAGCATTAGGTGGACACGCGGGGGACGAGTGACGAGGATGACGAGGACATGAGGAAGAGGTCGATGGCTAGCTCGTACTTCGTCGTCCCACTCCTGCTCTGGACATACCTGTGGATTTACCAAAGTGAAAGTTATGATGAGATTGAGGAGAATGTGAGACATTGGCAGTCAGATTTTGACGTCGAATAGCAAAACTTTAAGAACTTTGTTTTTATGTGAAATTTGCAGATTTTAAAGTTTTGAGCATTAGAAATTTTTAAGATTGTTATTTTTCATAAGATTTTCAGATTTTGAGGAATATGTATGTACTTGTTGATTGGATAAAATGTGAATTTAAGATTGAATAGGAGAACGTACAATTTTGGCAAGGGCAAATTTTGACGCCAAATAGCAAAGTTTGTAATTTATTTGTTTGATAAATTTTGGAGATTTCATGACTTTCAGCTTCAAAATTTTGGACATTCTAGATTTTCTTAAGATTTCAGAATGTCAAGGATTATATAATTGTGGATTGAGTAAAAAGTGAATTTATATAAGTTTGAGGAGGAGAACGTGTCATGTCGGAAAAGTCATATTTTGTCCCCAGTTAGCAAAGTTTTTAGAAATTTCGTTTTTTAGAATTTTAAGATGCCGAACAGCGAGAATTTTAGAATGTGGATAATTTTAAAAATTTTGAAGATATTTTCAGGTTTTAGAAAATTTTTTCGTGGGTGTTTTAGAGTAAATAGGCATATGGAATCTCCAAAAAATGCACAAAAAATCTGTCTCGCAAACCTCGCACGTGCTCCTCCTCCACTTCCGAGGTGGATCCCAATTTGATTCTGGGAGTGCAGATAGGAGATTGAAATTCTGAAAATATGTGCATAAATGTTTCGCTTATGGGACAAGGAGCGAGGGATGAGATAATAAAACCCGAGGAAATGTTTACTTTCAATTTATTCTTCGTTATGTATCTTTCTTATCGTGTTATGTCATCGCACAGCGCGCCAGTATTGCTTTCTCTGTAATGGAAAACTACCAGGATCACGAAAGTCGCAGGGTTCCAAAACTTTAAAAAAATCGGATTTCATATTTCTTATAAATTTCAACATTTTATAGATTTGTACAATATTTCCTTTTAATCTTTAAACCGCTATTTCTACAAATTTCGAATGAACTACCAGAATCAAGTTGCAGAGTTCCAAAATTGTTCTAAAAAAAGCGGAACAAATTTCATATAAATTTTTCAAAGTTCCCACTTGATCTGATTTTATTTATCATTTCAACAAATTTCATGATACGTATGGCACTAAAGTCACATCCTTGTTTGAATCCAAATTAAGAGCGCCTATTAATCTGTAATTAATAATCCTGTAAGTTGATCTGAAATTTTACCACGCTCTCGTTCAACCTTTTAAATTCTAGTATTCCTTAATTGTCAATATTTCTATTCCCGGCATAAAAATGGTACAAATTTATGTAAGACAATAATTAACGCCCCATCACCACATCCTTGATTGGAGAATATAGAAAACCATTGTCAGTTTTTGTTTGCCGTCTACTTCCCGATTAATCTGATCAAAACTTCCAATGTTTACAATCCCATATTTAAATTTCTGGCGTAAAACTAGTACAAATTTATATTTTCAAAAATATATCCCTGAAAATTCGATCATTACTCATTCGAGTTATCCCATTTCGACTTCCCACTTGTCTCGGAAAATGCGCCTTTAAACTTTGACATAAATTTTGATCCCTGCAAAAATTTTTACTCCTTATCACCTTATTTCTCTCCGCTCTATAAAAAAAATCAATCCACCCCACCATAAAAAATCTCCCAATAAATTTTACTCTCACTAAACTTTCTCCGATTAGTATTTTATTTTACGGCATATTTTCCAGTGGAAAAAATAAAAAATCTCTGTAAAAAAAGTAGTAAATCTCGTAAAAAATAAATCTCTCCCGAAAGTAAATCCCATCCAGGCAACAGCAAATCTAGTTCGGGCATAATATTCATTTATTTTCACTCGTGTCACTCAATCCAAGCTTCTCCTGCTTCCCCTACTGCTTGCTGCTGATGCTGCTAAACTCTGTTGGATAAATCGAATTGATTTTCCAAGGAGACAATTCTCTACTTATGCTTATCTTTTATTTCGTTCCCTACTTTATCCCGAGAGAGAGACAGATAAGCCTGAGAGAGAGAAAGTAGGAAGGATTCTTCAAGGTGGTGGTGATCAATCACGAGTTAGTCAAACTACAAGGACAAACATACGCCGCGTCACTTTTCTCGGGGCCAACTGGGGCGAAAACCCGACAACAAGGTTTCATTCTTGGTCAAATGCCGGTTTTTCCAAAATAGTTATGTGCCGAACCAAAATTCCGACCAGACATAAGTTAAAACCTCCCATTCGTGTCAACTCTGGCATTAGTTAAACTTTTAACATGGCAGATTTTACAATTTTAACATGGTAGTTTTGTGGGTCGGTTGATATAGTCGTTCACTAATATTCTCATGTTATTCCTTGATTAATAATTGGTGTAAATCAAGTAATAGTAAAAAAGAGATTTAGAAAAAATAATCTGTGCTAATTTTGATCTTCTGTTAGCCACGTGTGCCGATACACACGTGTGTCTAGTAAGTAAAACCGTGGATAAATTCATATTTAAAAGTGACCGTCCAATTCCCACTCTACACTTTTCCCCTGCCAACTTCCACCCCTTTCTGTTCATCGGGACAAGCTGAATAGGTCCCCCTTCCTCTTCCGCCGTGCCTTTCTCCACTATTTAAAAGAAGCCGAAGGAGCAGAAGACTTGCCCATTATTCCGTATAAATCTTTAAATCTCGAATTTCCTCCCTTTCCGCCCGCTATCTCTCCTAGTCCACCCACTTATCAAAGTTTAATCACGTTAAAACTTTCCCTTTTTAGGACGAGAAGAAGAAGAAGAAGAAGAAAACTTTATTATATAAATAGTTGACCTCCGTTCTGCTTGTCACCCAGGCAGGGAAAGCAGGCTGAAGACGTAGAAATGTGGACGGCCTGCTTTCTCTTTCCAAGGGAGAATAAAACCTTGAGAAGCATCATAACCGCATTGCTAGCCTCCATCCACTCGCTTTCCGTCCATGATGCAACACTAACAACCGACTTTCTCACTTCAATGACAATTGTGCAAGTTTCTCAGCTCCAAAGAAGTTTTCCCGATTTCTCTCCTCAAGTTATACTGAACGTTACGTAACGTGTTGTAACATATGTTCGCAATTCTTCTTCCCCTTCTTCTTTGCTGCAATGTTTCGCAATAATTATGTCGTGTCATTTATTACGCGAACGAGAGAGAGGGGAGAAATAGGAGGACAACGTACGTACTACCTTCTCGCGTCTGGGTAATTAATTAATTAAGGCAACACTTGGCCAAGTGGTGGACGGGCGAGAGAGTGAAAGTGGTCTGGTGTGCTTAAGAGTAAATTTCACACGAGGAGAAAGTTCTCAAGTTCTTGTAGGACTCTATTTTCAAGGGGGTTTTAAGTAATCAAGATAAAATAGAGAGATTGTGAGAGAATGATTTTTTTTGTGATTGTGATTGTAATTTTGATTGTAAATATATTAGAGGTAATTCATCTGCAATCAGAATTAAGTAGCATCACAATCACAAAAAATTACTCCTGCTCAACTCTAATATTTTTCTGTGATTGTAATTATGATTGTAGATGGATCGCCTATAATATCTTTATAATCAAAATTTCAATCATAATAACAAAAAATTACTCCCAATCAACTCTGTACTTCTTTTTTGATTGTGATTGTAATTTTGTCATACGTGATCCATTCATAATCAAAAAATCATCACAATCACGAAACATTATTCAAATATAAAATGTGAGAAGGCAGAAAACGGGTAAAAAATCTGCATACAAAAATTTAAGTCAGAAGTAACTGTAGCAGTATCTGCCAAAACGGCGAGTTGCGTCATCCTTATCTTGTAGTACACAGTTAACCTTCGATAAGTCAATGATACAGAGATATGTACTTATCGAGAATGTAGAGATTTGGCTGCATCACAAAATCGGACCATTTCACTCGCATGACTTTTTTCTTCGCGAGACACATGACGTCCCAGAGACAGACAAGACTTTCTCTTTTTCCTTTCACTACATACTTCATTCGTAATAAAATAAAGTCGAATTTGTTCCCATTTTCGGGAAAATTGTCACTTTATTCGCACGAAACGAATGGAAAAATCGGTCCAAGTTTTACTGCATGATGAGAACAAAAGAGTGTCATCAATGGTATGCAAGTATGGCCTTGGATAAAACGATTTGTTAGCGAAAAATGCTGGCAATAGTTGCACACGAAAGAATTCAAGCAAAATTTCATAGAAATCAGTTTTCCATCAATTTGTGGACAATTGTTTTGTAATCTGTACCAAATTAGTAAAGTTTACAAGATTGTTACCACATAAAACCACATCGTTTTTCATGCTATTTTTAAAGTCTATCTCTTTACAATTTATTTGGTAACAATACAATTGTTTCGGAAATAATAATTCAAATTTCGTATCCCAAAAATTCTGCACCATCAATATTTCTTAAAGTTCATAAAAATCTTTACAAACTAAACAGCAAACTTCGTAAAGTTCCATCGACTACTCGCCATTTTTAAACTATAATTTAAGATTTATTTTGTAAATTATAATCATTTTAATTTCACAACCCTAAAATTTCGTACCTTTAAAATTTCTTTAAATTAGTGCATAACGGCTTCTAAGCATCACGTAAAGTTACCCATCCACCCACCTCCATTATTAAACTTTACCTGTTTACGATTTATTTAAGCTCTAATTTCCCTCCTCCTCCCGAAATCTAATTAACCCCACGAAACCCAAATGTGGGAATGGAACGAAATGATTTATTCATTCCGAGACTAAAGTTGTAAAACAAACTATTTAAATTTAACTCGCTCTGATTAATGCCGTGAAAGAGAAAGCACGTCGTCCTCCTCGATGAATGAATGAATTATATAAAATTAGATTAAGAAGACCGTCTTCCTATCTTTCACTTGACGACTCCTCTCGACTAGTGGAACACACCTTTCAACGACTTTTTTTGATAAACTTTCTGATTAAATTCTCTCCAATTGGCTGCCCTGCCCTGACTCGACTGCTTTCACCGGTGAACACAAACGGGGAAAAGTTTTCTTTCACTGGTTCTTTTTTTGGGGCAGGTTTTCCTCCCCAACATAAAATAAAATACGGCCAAAGTTCGAATGGGACAAGTTTATTTTCGCCATAAATAATAATATGGCAGGTGGAGGAGAAATATGTATGTGCGGAACGGGAAAGTAGAAGTATTTTGGAGGAAAAGTGGTCTGGTGACAGCGGATGAATTGAAATCAAGAGCAATTTTAATAACGTTTTTCCGTAAAAATTTGTATGATGGATAAAATGGGAGCTTTAAAATAGTTTGACAAGATTGGGACCAAAATTCAGTGGAAATTTATATTTTGAAGGTGAAAACAAAATTGATTAGACGAAATTCCACGGATATTTTGCATCTAATCCAATAAACATTTTTTGCTATAATGCAATAAACAATTTTTTGCGAGAAATTGGTTCAAAATTTTATCTCGAAAGTTTTCAAATGTTAAAAAATACTAATATTTCGCCACAAGTCAATGGTTGCATGTTTTTGTCACAATCCCATCAAAATAACATATAGTAAAATGAAACTTTCCACCATTAAAAAAAAATTCGAAATTGATTCAAAATTGTATCGCTAAAGTTTCCAAGAGTTAAAAATAGCTATATGAAGAGCCGAAAATTGATCGATCTCCAGTCCACCCACACACGTTTTTTTTACAAATCGAAATATCAGGAAATATCCAATCCAATAGCACAAGTCAACATATGCATTTCGCCAAAATACACATATCCAACTTTTTCCCAGTGTTTCGTTACTTGCAGGTTTGCTAGATCTTGCTTTGCAGTGCACGAAATGCGAGAAACTGGGAGAAATTGCAAGAAATATGCGCGATCTAGCCACGTGTCGTACGAAATAGCTGTGGGGCGTAGTTTCTTGCATTTCTTGCAGGTCAAAAAAGCACTTTCTTGCCCTTATTTCTTGCCAGTAATAAAATATTTGCACCCGAAACACTGCATATTTCCCATTCTGCATTTCTCCCCTTGTACGACACAATCATTTCGTGGAGAAAGTCGTCTTCCGTCTAATATGATTAGGGAAAGTAGACAAGTTAAGTTACCGTCGTGTGCCACTACCCGGGTATCATGATGACCCCATTTTTATCATCCCGGGCAAATAATAATATTCATTTTCATTCATGATCCACCCATCCTCTTCCATCCATCCGCTAAACAAACTAACCCAACCAAACCAAACGTAAACTATACTCTTAAC
This sequence comes from Folsomia candida, assembly GCF_002217175.1. Lineage (NCBI taxonomy): Eukaryota > Metazoa > Arthropoda > Collembola > Entomobryomorpha > Isotomidae > Folsomia > Folsomia candida. The sequence continues at coordinate 155,772 of NW_019091246.1, forward strand.
CAAACAGTAATTGAAATGTGGACTCATTTTTGCCCGATTATTTCCTTCCAGGTATTTATTATCTGACCCAGTTTTTTTCCTGTTTCTGGGCTAAAAATTTCCTCCCACTCTGCTCCTCGGCGTCCATTTGAATATTTCATACCTAATATGCAAACGAGGACGATGGGATTATCTCTGCGCGAGGAGAGGAGAGTGCAGCAAGCAAGGAACATGACAAGATTTTCCAGAGTGAGAGTGGATGTCAGCCAAAGTAAAGTGAAAGCAAAGTGAAAGCACCACACGGTTCGGAGATACTCACGGAAATATTATATTCTTACGTCTCCTAATTTCATTGTCGTCATACGTGCACGCTAAATAATGCGGGGAGAAAATGAAGGTAGAAATAGGTAGGCGGGACATTTAAATTTAGTACGTATTCTTCCAAAATTAATGATAGAGTTGAAAATAGGAAATTATTTTAATTTCGTTGAAAATCGTGGCATTTTTTGTAATTTGCAGTACTTTAAAATCGAAATTTAAGCTATTTGTAGGTATGAAAATAATGGGGGAAAATTTAACTTAAAATTTACCACGTGTTCTTATCACGCGGATAGAATTTTATCCCAGCGTCAAAAATAGGGATTTTAAATTTCCAAAATAAATTTAACTTTCGCAGGAACATTGTAGAAACTTAATTATATTTTAATTTTATGTTTTTCATGCTACAATAATTTGTCCCCTCTGAATTAGAATTTGTTGCCGATTTAGTTACCAAATTATTTACAGTGGGGATTCATTCTCGATCATGATTCCCGTTTGTTTAATTAAATGCGGCAGAGTGAAAGTAACGAGTGAAAGTATCCCACTAAAAGCACTCCGGGAATGGCAGGATATTCATTGTGATGGAATAATCATCATAAATTGTGCCCTCTCGCACTGCCAATCAGTTTATGAGACTTGACATCCAACCCCGTCCAACCAATCCACAAACCAAGTAACGTCCGAGTCCCCGAATAACTAACGAAACCAAAAACACAGAAACTCTGTCAGGGTTTCGATTGATACATAAAAACAAAAAAGTTTCACAGGGTGCTGGGAAAGATTTAATTTTAGCAAACTTTATTCAAAATAGGTAGGAAGTGGGAAAAAATGTGATTTTCCAATTTTCCCCACTTTGCATCACAATTAGAAAAGGTGAGAAACGGGAAAAGTGTATTTTTCAGCACGTGGCTACATCCCGTAGCCACGTGCTGAATGCCTCGCTCTTATAACTGACTTTTTTCCATTTTTATCATTTTTCCCACGGTAAAAACCACTTTTTCGCATTTGTCCCAAGGCAAAACCCACTTTTCCCTAAGAAAATTTTTTCACGGGAACCACGAAACCCTGAACTTTCATCCCGAAAAAAACAGTAATCAATTCATTTTTCCCAAAAAAAATTCGTGGCTCTGTTTCCAATTTATTTTTCTGCCATGCAGACATCTGTATGTACTGCAACTGGGGAGAGGGGAAAAAATGTGGGCATAATTCTATCGTCTTAATGTTCTCCTCTTCTCAGATATTTATTTCCGACAAAGACAAACCAGATGGTTTTAAAGAGAGTAATTTTCTTACGCGGACCAGAGAAAGGGGAAAAAATATGAAACAAGATACATATTCTACAAAACTTTGGTGGGCTGAGGCTCAAAGCTGTACACGCGAGTTTAAACAGGCCACGTTCACGGTGGTGATGACCCTCCCAAACTCGACCCACCTCTAACGTTAAACAGGCTCATTTGGAGATAACAAATATGACTAATCGGTATCCAATTTGTATTTTTAAATGATTTTTGAAATACAAATTTGTATAATATTCACGACGAAAAGGCAAATCTTGATGGACAAGAATAAACCAAAGTTGTAAAGATCATCGCTGTCATTAGAGAAATTAAGTTAATGTGAAAATATGTAAATGATGGATATGCAGTTAGCCAAAGGGGACAAGTGAAAATCATGCCAATTTCAAAACAACGTTTGAAGTAACGATTTTTAGTTGATGTTGTTCCCTTTAGAGATTACTTAATAGAATTTTCCACCGAAAAAGTGTAACCTTTTATTTGTAATCGTTTCGACCTATTTACAATTCTTCAAATTTAAATTTCTGGCGTAAAGGTGGTACAAATTTATTTATTTTAATCTTCACGTATCCAATTTTGATACTGCTACAATCACAATTATTTTCACCAATTGTGCGCATAATACGAGGCTTCGATAGCAAATATGAAATGCATACGCTCTGTCTCCCTGTTTATCGCAAAATGCACCTTCACCAATTCACCGTCTATTTAAATATGTGCAGGGTGGGTCATGTCATCGCTGGTATGTGTGCCCACCCTCCCTTCTTGTGTCTCGTGGGTGGGTGTGTTGGTTTTCTATCCGTGTGTGTGTGTACATATGCATATGCCACGTTTGACCACGTTTTCCAGTCCGAATGCAAACATGTGAGTGATGAAATGCAATGCACACAGAAGAGGAGCCGCAGTTTTGTATTCCCTGTCTGCTAACAACTCTCGCCTGGGATGGAACAAGGACGAGGAGGAGGAAGGACCCGTTTTACATTTCAATTATCTCTCATTCTCATTTTCTCCGACTTTGTGGCAACCTTTTTCTCCTTTGTGTTGGACCAAATTCAAATCTAAATTCTATTCTTTAAAACGGACAAACGGGTTTTAACTTGGGAAGCAAAGGTAATAAAATAATAATGTAATGTAAGCGCACAAGGTTTAATGCAAAATTTAATACAAGATTTTGTTACGAAAACGTAAATACTTGCACTGGAGAAATCTGAAATTTTAGTTTTTTCATGGACGCTGCAATGAATGTTTCGTTTGTTGCGGGGATTGCCACAGTTTTTGCACTGTAAAGCACTGCGAGAAACACAAGAAATTCGAGGTGCAGGAAAGTGCAAAAAGTGCAAGAAATGTATTTTCTTTCGCCATGCATTTCTTGCGATCAGCTGCAAGAAACCACTTTATTCAAACAGCTTTATTCAAAGCGTAAAAGCGTCCTTTTTTCCACACGAAGAAAGAATAGTTATAACCTTGTGTGAATAACAATTGAATTCGAGTTTAGCGAGTGAAAAGAAAATAATTCCAATGCAAATGCTCTAATTTTTTTACAAAACACGTCTACAATTTTACCCTCGTTTAAAAATTATATAGAACAAATTACCTTTTCAATTTTCCACCGATCAATTTTCTATTTCCGTTCGTCCAAAATTTATTTAAAGTAGGAGAATTTCACATAGGAAAATATGTATATTTTTTCGTGCAAGTAACAATAGTCAAAAATTTACTACACCACCAACCACCGCTACAAAATTAGACACAATTTCCCTCCAACATTTCGAGTTTCGATAAAATATATTTTCACGATTCTCATACAAAATACACTTGGTCCAAAATTTATGAATAATTCTTCCCCTAAAAAATCCCCAATTACACACAATTTCACTCCAAAATTGAAAATATAACAATTCAGATAAAATATATTTTTACATTTATCCGGTAAAATACACTTGGTCCAAAATTTATGAACAATTCGTCTCCCCCGAAAAAAATTACCTCGACAAAAAACTCAAGTTTTTTCCGTCATAATTTCCAAAAACTTTCTCCTTCGTGTTACTTTCGGAGGAAGCCAAGGCTAGGACCGAGTTGCCTGCGTGGGTGGAGCAGGAAAGCGTGCAATGTCCGCTTTGAACCAAGTCTGCCTCGCTACTGGAGACCCTCTTCTTCCCCGAAGTGGAGTAAATGGAGAAGAAATTTAGCCACGAAAAAGTCCGGGTAAGCTAGAAAACCCGGGTATTCATTCTTCCCAGTTCGGGTGATCTATCCAATCCGAAATCTAACCAGCCAAGCTAAACTAAACTAAACTAAACTTTACTCTGCTGAACTGACTTTGGTCTGGCTTCCTTTGTTTATTTATTCGCTTGCTGAGCTCTCCTCCTCCTCCTCCTTTTCGAACAATTAACCCAATTGACAATAATTAATCTGTCATCGGGTAAATTTCCTCCGATTGCTCTTCTCTAATCCTATCTAATCCGTAACGCCTCAATCAATCGGGTTTTTCTTGAGGATTTTTCCCTACGGTTTTTTTTGCATTAGTTCCTTTCACCAGGAAAAAATATGTCGTGTTTAATTTGGATATTTTTTATGCATCATATAAACATTTTTGTGTGCCTTTAATGTCGAAAATCTTGAATCTGGACATGTAGAAATTAGGATAATTTTCAAACACAATTTGCATACTATTTTTTTCACAATGTTTCCTTCCCACATGAAAAAAATGTGTAATAATTTGGATATTTTTAAATGCAGCATTCATAAATTCTTATGGCAGATAAGAATACATATTTATAATTTAGTTCAAGTTCTATGAAATATTTTCTATCTATCCAAAAATGTGTGAAAGTTCATAATAAAAAATCTTGACATGTATTAAAGCACAAAAAATATTTCTGAAAATTTCTGAAAAAAAATTCTCTTGAAAATCCCCCCTACATACAATTTGTATGTAGGGGAAAATTTGTATTACGAATCCAACCCAATCCACCCAACAAATTTTCTAAAAAAAAAACTTGAAAACTACGCCCACGACCTCGCGTCTAATTTTCTCGGTGGTATACAAGGTGCTATCTATTTTAGGAGGAGATTTTCCTAGTTAACTCGCCTCCCAAGGGTCTCATACCTTTGATTTATCTCATTAAATGCACACACACATACCTTCGTCAAATTACACTTTCTCTTCATAACGTACGTACTAGTGAAGGAAGCAGGGAGGATTTATCGCTGGGGACTAGACGGAATTATTTGCCGCGACCATCGCCATGTTTACACAGAGAAAACAACATGCACGATCGGAAACAAATGGGGGAGATTTCGTACACGGATTAATTTCTATTTAACCAGGCCACTCTCCCAGCTCGGTTTTAGGACACGTTCCACAAATATTTTGACACTAAACTACGTACACAAACAGAAAGAAGAAAAGCCTTAGTCAAATTCGGGTTTGTTAAATCCTAATCAAACTTTGGGAGGGAATCGGGTCACGGATTTTGAGTATTATTTTTGAGACAATAATTGTGGTGAAAGGGGAGATTTTGGTTTCAGAGTAATTAAATCTAGTCCAATTAAATTATCTACCGATAAGGATTTTATATTACCTTCATCATTTTTACCTAAATTTGTAGTTATTTAACTATGGCGCAGGAAATATTTTGACACTAAACTGCACAATACAAGACATAAATTCGGTTTTGTTACATCCTAGTCAAACTTTGGGATGGAATCGGGTCACGGATTTTTTATTTATTTTTTAGCAAAGTGAGACTGAAATTCTGCTGAAAGGGGAGAATTTGGTGTCAAATTTCGTTCAGTAATTAAATCCTATCCAATTAAATATCTACCGATAAGCGTTCATGTTAGCCCCATTTTTACCTAACTTGCTCCATGGTATAGCTATTTAACTGTGGTGCATATTACCATATTTTGACACTAAACCGCACAATACAAGAGCTTTGAGCCACATATTTTTTCGTTTATCGAAATAATCGAGGTGGTGAAAGTGGTGGGGAAAATAGGCTCAAAATTTGCGAGTAATTAAATCCTATCCAATTAAGTTATCGATAAAGACGTATTTATAGCCGAATAGTTACTATCGTGTACTTTGATTAATTAAAGAGCAATTTATAATTTAATCATTTTCACCGTATCGCCCACCTTAATTAAACCCTGCTTAAGTTTTAATCGCATTGAAAACAAGGTTAAAAACGAAAACAAAATAATCCGCTAATTAGCGTTTTATGATTTTAGGACTTAAACTCGTAAATCTTTTGCTAATTAAGCGTCAGAATTCGCATCAATATCCGGATATTTGAGAGAAATACGGGGACAGAAAATGTGTCGCGTCGCAGTTTATTCACACTCTAAATATACCGGTAATAAAATCTAATCGAGTTGGTAATAATTTTGTAACATTTTGACGCCAACAGTAACAAAATGGAAGTTTTAGAAATACTAAAATAGGATAAAGATCATGTTTATTTCATAATTTTATTATTATGGAATTTGCAAAAGACACGACATGGTCACGTTTGACAGAGATATTTTCATCAGAAGCGAACAAAACGCGAAGTAAATTTGGAAGGTGTAAAAGTTGTCAACTTTAGGGCGCATTTTCTCCTCATCGGATGCAAATATTTCTGCCGAACGTGCCCATTAGGAGGTCGTGTCTTTCGCAAATTTCACGTCAATAAAATTTGTGACCAATTGACACTAATTTGGTCAAAATCGGAGAGCATACGCTGGGACACCTCCACTATCAGTACTCCACACACCCTCATTTTCCAAAATAAAAGCTGATCTCTCCCCTAAAAAACATCATACATATTAGCAACTTTCTCCTCCCCCGCGGAACCAAATTGAGCCCCTGATTATTCAGTGTGCTCCCCGAGATTAGAGCATTGTGACCCGCACCAGTTGTTTCCAGCTGTTACATTACATCCCCCATTACGTAGACGACCGAGAAGCCCGTGAAGCCACGTCAATCTATGTCCCACAGCTCGTGTCACGTTCCCCACAAACTTATAAGCCCTCCTCGCCTCTAATACTATGCAAACACAAGCAGCCCATCAAATTCTGCTCTTTCTGCGTGTAATACACTCGAGAAAATAAATCCAATCCACGGAAAAATTGAGACGATCGAGGCTGATCAATTTCACGTAATGGAAATACGATTTGTGTGCTTTTGACACGTAAAAAAACGATATCACGAAATATTCCCAATTTTCATGGGTATAAAATTCACATGTTACGTAACGAAATAAAATTGAGGACGAACCTATGTGCACAATTTCCACTCGAGTCACACATGTCAAAAACTTGGAAAAGTTCAAGGTGATCACATACGACCAGACGGACATGCATAATTCGCACAAATTGGCCAGTTACAAAATCGTGAGGACAATTTAACCCTATAAATTTTCAGCTACTTAAAAAAGTTGGAGAAATCGTTACTCAAATATTTCGTGGGATGTGCAAAAAAAAGTGAGTAAAGTAAGTAAACATCCAAAGGTATAAAATTCAAGCCATTTTTCTTGTAAAAAATGTAACAACAAATTTACACCTACTTAAAAATTGTTGGAGAAATCGTTACTCAAATTTCGTGAGATAAATGTGCAAAAAAGCGTGCAAAAATTCAAGGGTAAATTCAAGCAATCGTAATTTCAAGGGTAAAAAATTCAATCCATTTTCCTTCTAATATAAATAGAAATACAAATAATAATCGTCTTACCGGAAATCCTTGACCCAAAAATATTATCTCAATTTCTACACAACTCAAATTTCCAAAAAATATTATCAAAAATTCCTCCAAAAAAAACAACCAGTCAGCCAAAAGAAAACAGGAGCGAGACTCGCATCGCATCAAACAGGTTGATACTTTACCATAATAAAAACACGATACTCCTGATAATAATGCATAATTCCCCTCTCGTTCAACTTTCTTCGCCTCTCCTCCATTACATAATAATCAATACCACTGTCTCGTCGACAAGCCTCCCCCGTCGTCGTCGTCTCGCTCTCTCTGCTTTCTCCCCGTATAAAAAACCCTCCGTAAAACTGGATTACTTTCCCATCGCTAAAATCCATCCATCCATCCATCCAATCCACTCAAGTTAAGTAACCTCACCCAGCCAGCCAGCCAGCTCACCTGTGTTTTCTTTCTCAAGTGTCAAAACCCCACCGGGTTTTATGCACGGTGAGGAACAAAAATCACCCATAAATCAACCAAACACATGCACCGTGCTGCTTTCTCCGTCAAAAAATACGGGGAAAATTGATCACTTTGAGTGACACTTTCACACCTGCTGCTCCTCCTCCACCACCGGAATAAGTACACTTCATAAAAGGAGAGTGAGACATTAGTAGAAGAGAAGAGAAAAGAAAGCAGAGAAATTAATAATGCTGATCAAATATTGAGAAATCTTGGTTGAAAAATTACAGGATTTGAAATGTACACCGAGCTTTCCAAAAAAAATGGCATGATTCGAAATGTAGATCTTGTTTTCTCCGAAAAATTATAGGATGCAACATTTACAGCGTGTTTTCTCTGAAAAATTATACAATTTGAAATGTAGGCCGTGCTTTCTCCATAGTTTGCAAGGGAAAAATAGAAAATTAATCACTTTTGAGTGACACTCTCCCACCTGCTGCTCCTCCTCTGGCTGCATAAATAACTAGTACACCTCATTAAATGAGAGTGTGGCATTATTAGCAAAATTACAACGTGACAATAAATAAATTCCTAATTTCCGGTCAAATCCTGGGAAATCTTTCGAATCGAAATTTTCCGGGAAAATTTTGTCCCTTATCAGACGAAAATCCCCCAAACACTGAGCTTTCTCTACTCCTTATAGAAAATTGATCACTTTTGAGTCGCAATAATTTTCCACCTGCTGCATATTCACCTCACATTGCGAGAGGACGACCTTATAAGAAAGCAGATAAGTAAGTAGTTCGACTTCTTTTTCCGCAAATTTTCCACCACCAACCACGGCATAATTACGCCTTCTCTCTCATCCGAAATTCAATTATTTAAGTGCAATTTAGCTTCCTATTCTATTCGTAAATACCAAATAGCGTGGGTGTCGGATCAATGAGGAGAAACAAAGAAACAGGGATGGGCACAATACAGTACTTATTTTGAGCCCAGTTCTTCCCAGGGTTTGAATTTCTGGGGTTGTTACACCCACAAAAGGACGAAAATCTGCACAGAGAATACAACAGTTGTACGAAAATGCAAATTTTTTATTAAATTAATTTTTTATCTCTGTCAGAACACATTGTTTTCACAATTTTTGTTAAAAATACAATATTTCGACAGCGATAAAGAGTTAATTTCTCTAAAAAATCCTGTATTTTAGTTCGAATGCCGTATTCTCTAAGTAGATTCTCATCTTTTTGTGGGTGTAACACCCCCGGAAATCGAAACCCTGGAAAAAATAGAGTTCAAAAGACTCCAGTATTTTGCCCACCAGTGCAAACCAATCAGAAAAAACAGGCAGCCCAAGCTAGACAAACAATTCGAATCGATACTTTGTATTGATTTGGACTGAAGGAAAGTATGTATTTAGGAAATGAAACGTGCAGGGGAAAATTATGCCAAGGAAATTTTAACCACGGCAAGGAAATGACGGGCAGGTTAAATATTTAGGGTGTCACGGCCTGCCTTATTTAAATGGCACCGTGTGAAGTGACCGAGTACATAATTATGGACTGAGGTGTTGCGGTCTGCTGTGGTAAATAAATATTTAGGCCATTTTTTCAACCTCGTGTCCAAGTTGGGAGGAGACAACGTGGCGAAATAAGGGAAAGGGTTGGGCTCAATTTCTCTGAAAAATTGGGTCAATTGTAGACAAAAATGTGGTGTAAATACGCTCAAATTCATTAAAATTTTAAACAACATTTCGCAAATTTGAGCAAGAGAAATTCTACTCAAACTTCTCGTCAAATTTTTCTCAAATTTCGTACGCAAAATGTTGTCTCAATTCATAAAAATTAAATTTATGCACAAAAGGTTACAAATTTCACACAATTTTGTACAAAAATATCCAAAACTTTATCTCAATTTTACACAAAATGTTATAGTTTCATCAATCGTAAGAAAAATGATTTAAACTCATTAATTAAATTTATTCACAGAATTTTGCAAATTTCCCAAGATTTTGTACAAAAAATACAATTTTTTCCAAATTTCATAAGAAATATTCTACCCGATTTTCTTCAAGTCTATTTCCCCCTTGATTCTACATTTTCTGCAAAGTGCCCACTTTCACTTTTTCCGAAAACATGCCAACTCGCCGTCCCACCGAGAAAACAGGCTTGTCACACAAACTTTCTCTCACGAATGGGTATCACATGTCGGCCAGAAATTACACACTGCTCGACTCAATATTGTCATAACCATCACCATTTCGCTCTTTCTGTCCGTCTGTCATGCTCACTTTTCACTTAAAATACACACAAAAAACTAATTTCTTTCTGCCTTGACATATGTACACGGAGCCAACCACGCCATTACGTTTCGTCCCTTTTATTGAAATCCTGTCCAGATTTAGATGTCACAATGTCACCCGACTCCCATGTTTTCTTAGGCTCACCAGAGACCCGTATATATGACACGTGAAAAATAAATATATTTCTGTCTCCTCATTCTTTACTTTCTCCACGTTTTGTCGAGGCAAATTGTGACAAAAAGATGTCGAACGGAACTAGAAAACAATACGATTTTCCGCCAAAATTCGTCCATTTACATAGCTTGAATATTTTATCCTACAAGTCACACTCCACAAACGTATGGAGAGAAATGTAATGCTGTCTTTTCATCCCGTATTCTTTATTTTCTTTACTTTTGTCCGAATCTAATGTGACAATTCAGCGACAAACTGTCCACAAATTGTAATTCTTCTACGCATGTCTTAATAAGAATGACAAATAGCATTCGAAATACTTGGAGGCAAAGAAAGTAATATTTTTCCTCGTTTTCCCACCAGAACTTCTATGTAAATTAAATTATTAAGCGACAAATTGTGGCAAAAAGTATGAAAAACAATAAGATTCTCTAAGAAAATTTCTCCCGTGATAGCTGGTTACCTCATCCACCTTTACCGTTCTACCTTACATTCCACAAATTCTGATAAAAATATGCCGAACAAGTATGATTTTCCGGGAAAATTCATAAATTCGTCAGCAGTTATCACAGCCCTGAATATTTATTTTAGCCGACACCACCGAAATGACAAAAGCTGTCAAGAAATACAAATCCGATTTTCCAGCAAAATTCCTCCCCAGCGAAAGTGAGTTAGTTATCGGAGAACCTCTAAATATTTCAGCTCCAGTCGGCACTCGGCATGTCGTGCCATTTTGTTGTATAACTACAAACTTGCAAAATAATTGCTTTCAGTTTACACTGCAAAAGTATTTTTTTCTTATCTCTGATTAAACCCTGGCCAAGAGCTTGTACATATTCCGTCACACCGGTCATTACGACATGTTCCGGTGCAATTATTTCTGTCCGGCCCCCCTCCGACGGGCCAGAGAATACATCCAACTTACCACCACCACCGCGTAAATGTAATAATTGCGAACCCACTCTTAATTCCAGTGTCATGAAGAGGAAATTACTTTCACGAAGTAATTATAACCAAAATTATGAAATAGCGCGTTCCCTAATTTTAATTCGAGGCGAAAAGGAAATGAAAAACGATGGGGAGTTTCAAGAAATGATTTTGATTAGAAGCCAGCAGAGAAGAAAATGGGGACTAGTTTTTTTTTATTATTTGTGTTTGAGAAAAGTGTCGAGATATTTTTGAAAATAGGCGATGGGAAATTATACATTTTTGTATAGAATTCTGCAGTGTTTTTTTTGAAATGTTAAAGAAACGTGCACAGATATGAAAATCGTGCGAAGGAAAAGTACACATTTTTACACAAAATAAAAAAAATTGTATGCGTGTAAACTTTAATGCAGAGTGAAATGTAATTTGCAAAATTTTGTATCTGGAAAATTTGTGTGCAGAAATATCTATGTTTGCAGAGTTTTGCAGATATTCATTATAAAGATATTCATTATAAAGAAATATGTATGAAAATATATGCGGGGAAAATTGAAGGATTATTTCCACAAAAATGTGACGAAAATTTTACAAGATTTGTATCCTGTAAATTTTTTCCGCAGATAGAATTTGAGTAGAACTACGTTTGTTTCTGGAAAAAAAATCCACGTACAAAAAATCGGAATAAAAGTTTAGCATAGAATTGAGCAGAATTTTGCAAAAAAAGGGAAAATTTTCAACAGGCGATTTTTGATCTTGGTAAATATTGATGCCAAAAAAGATATATTGTGAAAGTTTATTTTAAAATGCTACTTGAACAGATGTAGCTTCTGGCAATCCGATACAATTCTGACTGAACTGTTTCATTGTGGTTCGCACCAAAAGAGAGATATTATTTTAAAATTTGTCATACACAATTTGTTTTCCCAAAGTCTTTGCGATTAAACCCATTCGGAAGTGAGAGTAAAAGATGACCAACTCTTCTCAATAAATCAAATAAAAAATCCCTAAAATTCAGAAATTGACATGTTTCAATTGGAAATTTCCACAGATAAATTCCGCACATTTTAATTTGCGTAAATATTGTGACAATTTTTGCTATAGATCACAGATTGCCCTCAAAGTGGATATTTTCCTCAGTTTGATTCAAAAATCTACACGTACACAAATTCTCAAATTTAGTGAATAATTTCCCCAAAAAACTGTCCAATTCTGCTCTCAGATCTAAAAATATCCCGATACGAGCTTTCCTCGAAAGTTAGAAAATTGTACATTTCAACAGAAAATTTCCACCTTTAATTTGCGTAAAAGTTATTCCAAATTTATTCCCTAAAAAATATATTTCCCTAAAATGTAATTCAAACAGGTACTCTTACAGGTACACAAATTCTCGAAATTAGTGAAAAATTTTCCCCAAAATCTGTCCAACTCTTCCCTCAAATCCAAAAATATCCCGATACGAACTAACTTTCCTAAAAAAATCAGAAATCTTTATATCGCGTGATAAACGATAATAAACCAGGCAAATGTCTACCACACACCACTCGACTACATATTCAGACTGGATAAAGTGGACGGATTTCTTTAACAACAAATATTGAATTTCTTCCCACATACAACACGATACACGGAGAAGAAAAAATCATCGATTCATACTCGTCGTCGTCATCCATCCAAAAATGGGACCGGTTGCCTGATTGGTAATAAAAATGCCGATAAATTCCACCAATTCCGACGTTTTTTTTTGCCCAGATTGGAAATTTACCCGGGCACTCATTTGATTACGGAGCGATAGATTTATAATCCGGAAGGAATTTGCACACAAATCATGTAAATTTCACGCCACCGTGTAACTTTCCAAATTCCGATTAGTAAGGGAACGCTATAAATCGTGGAATAAATGAGTTATGATCTCCACTATGGAAAAAAGTGGTAAATTGATTAAAAATGTGGAGATTAATAATACCTGAAAAAACAATGCTGCAGAATCTCTCGGGACCGTGGAACCCGTTCCGTACACGGACACGCTAAATAATGTGGTAGCTAAATTGAAGATTCCGAGGAGATTGCTTAGAGCACCACGAATTTGGTAACGATTTAGTACTGACTTGATTGGTAAAAAAAATTGTACACGAAATTTTGTGGTCCCTTCTCAAACAAGTCACCTAACGAACATTGCATTCTTCTAAATAGAAATTTACTTATTGCTACTTAACTAAATATTCCTGGTTTTCTAATCGGAAATATTTTGAATAAGTCGCTTTAAATAATCTGGTAATAAAATTGTCACCGAGTGTACCAAATGTATACAAATTATGTAACGATTTGTCACCGAATTACGTGTAGCCGAAATTTTTTTGGCAACACAATTTGTCAAAACTACTGATCAATTTTAAAATATTTTTTAAAGATCCACACGTTCTACCAAAATTCTAACCACTCTAGAATTTGTAATGATCCAATTTTGCCAGAAATTTAAACTCCTAGCAATTTTTCGCCATAAATTGCATTTCCTGTTCTTTGTTTCGTCACCCTCCTAATCGTTACCCACTCGCTCTCACATTATTTCCCTAATTCCTTAGTGTGCCACCTCATCCCATCCCAACACAACCAACCTCCTCTCTTTTCCCTTCTACTCGAGATACATTTCCGGCAAAAAGCAACATCATAAATCAGAAGGAAAGTGTCACAGAAAAACAAATGAACCACAACTACCCTGCAATTGTCAGCTTTTACAATAATAATAATAATAATGGCTCCTCCACCACCACCACCGCCGCAGAGAGAATAATTCCGCCAGTGAAAGTGAAAGCCTGCCGCCACCACCGACGACCCGACTTGACTTTCACTTTGCACCCAAAGAAACAATAGGCCTCGCCAGAACAGGACAATGGACCCGCCAAGAAGAATACAATTCCGAATTTGTAAAATTAAACAAAGCACATAAATCAAAATCAGACACGACACGACGTTCGTAAACACAAACGAGTCTGCAACTTTATTAAAGAGGAAGAGAAACAATGCAAGAGAGATTTTGACGAATAGTTAGTTTCACAGAAAATCGTTCCTTGTGACGAAATATTTTAGCAATTCCGCTAATTTACTGGGAGATACGGTCTGATAATTTTTACCATTTATTGATTTAAATCGGCAAATAAAGTTTGCGAAATTTTGGCAAGAAAATAAGTATTAATAATTAAATAGAAGAAATTCATTTATAAAAATATGCGACTAAAAATCGATCAAACTTGCTACAATTTAAAGCCGAATGATTTTACAAAACCAATTTTAAACCATTGTGAATAATACCAGCACGTGGAATTAAAGTACGAAATTGCTTCCGTCACGTGCCAATAATTAGCCAGATTTAAATTAAAATTGCGTCATAATTACTTTTCCCTTGAAATTTCCATCATTTTCATTTCGCCCAACAACAACTCCTGTCATTCATGACAATACCGAGAATCTACTACAGTCCACCCAATAAATCTTTTATTCGCGAAATATTGTCAAATATGTAGTGAAGGAACAATCGAGTAATTCTGCAAGAAGATTACCTACCCACGTACATTACATACATATTCGCAATAAGTACTCGTGGAAGCGGATTACACCACGCCCCAGTGAGCACGTAACGTCCAAAATCTTGAAAACAATGGAAAATAAGCTTTATTAAATCCTCCTCACCCTTCGCATTTAATTCACCACCCAAATTCTACACTGTGGGGCCAAAGGGTGAAAATATGGCCAAAATAATTACATATACTCGAGTTGCGACTGCCGCTAGTTAAAAAAATAGTACACAAAAATCTGAGAGGCTATCTGGCAGTTTGTTAAATGGCAGAAACAAAAATTTCATTTAGAAAAACTATTCTCTATTTTTTAAAACGAACAGTATCTCAAAAGCTACGACCAAAACCTATACAAACAGTTTTATGCAAAATTCAGCCGTCCCCAGATGAGATATTATATGTCAAAATTTACAATTACAATAAAATTACATTTCTTTTACCAAGGATGTTTTTTTAATTAGCTGAAAATTTCAAATTCGCTACACCTGTTTTTTATCAACTTAATTTTTAACGTCCGGATTCTTTGGAAATTTTTAAAAAGTATTACACAATCTGTATTAGCATCAAATTAATTACGAAGCAACCCTCCAAGTGCAAAAACCTTGTTGCTAAACATTTACACATTTGATACGTATTTTGAAGATTGTACAGCAATCTTTGTAAGTTTGCAAATTTGAAGGGCAAATAAGTAACGAGTTTACTTGGCCATACTTTTCTCCTCTGGTCCCACAGTGCACTCGGTGAAGATTTTCTGTCCAAAATACTTAGATATATATAAACTGGTGGCAATAACGATTCATTCAATGGCAGGCAGGCGAGGCCAGAGATTTATTATATTTCTCTCAAAATCTGTCACCATCAAGTCAGTCAGACTTGCCGTCAAGTCGACTGAGGAGAAAGTCAAGTCAAGTCAAAATCTGGCATTCACACGGAAAAACATCCACGCAACCTGTGCACTGAAATGATTGAGGAGACGATGACATCCACAAAGCTCAACCTGGACAAAATTACGCAAATCGAAATTCATCACTCTAAATAATTCAGTCCCATAATGTGACGTTATAGGAAAGAAGTCTGGATTACAATTTGCAGGGATTTGCAAAAAATTGACGTGCGTAAAGTATTTAATTTGACAATTACAACAATTTTGTTAATTTTTGGAAGTAATTTTATAGTCGAATCTCTTCCTTTAATTCGAACAAAGCTTGAAATTTAAAAAAAAACATTTTTTTAAAATAAAGAATTGTACCAACAACGTATTGAATCAACGTCATTTTTATATTTTTAGGAATATTTCAAGCGACAAAAACATTTTTTTTATGAAACTTTTCTTAATTGCTGCCTATTACTGATTGGGAAGTTCTTAAAATCTGACATTTTCGTTACTGTTTCCTTGATGTTTACACGATATCATAATTCTAGTTTATTCAGAAAATTTAATGCAATGTGTAACGCCACTTTTCATTTTCATGAGTATTGTATATTAAAACAACTAGTAAAGATTATAGTTTATCTCTTTCCTAAGTATAATACGTACGATCGACTTCGTCAATTTTGTTCATTATTTCAGTTATTTTTTAAAAATAAATATGTAAATATTTCATAATTTTTTCTTAAAAAAACAAATATCTCCCACGAGTTTGGACAAAACCGAATTTTGTTGAAAAATTAAATTGAAAACAATTGAACGGTTAATTAATTTTAAAATATTTAAGTTGGATACAGTTTGCTAATTTGAATGTTTGTTCGCTAATATTAAAATTTGTACGATTTTTCATAAACACGTGACCACCACGTGCTCAAAGAAATTCAGTTTCCTTATAATTTTCTCTGGTCGAAATTTCCTACAAATTATTCCCACTTTGATAATATTCAATTTTCCCGGATTGTTTAGAGTGTATCGAATTGTGTCGAGTAAAGCTGTTTTTCGACGGGATCGACACACCAGGCTGAAATTAATCTCGTCCTGCTCCTCGAAAGAGAGAGAATAAAGCGGAGAAAGAGAATAATAATGTCGAAGTGGATAGATTTGATTCCATATTATATTCCATTCCCAGATTTATTCCAACATTTAGATTCGATTTCCACGGATTAAATTCACATCATCGTTCCGACATGAGTTCCTCTCCCTTCCAACCAGACACATTTTCTCCACTTTCTCCTCCATCCAACCACCCAGAATATTACCATCTTTCGCCACGACCCACTCCAAAAAAACTTGGGTATTTAAACCCGTGATAGGACCGAAAACGTGCTAAAAACGCACTTTTTCTTCTTCCACTTAAATGGAAATGATCTCCAAAAAACAAGAAAACTTTTTATGAGGTCGCGTTAAAAAAGTAAGGAAATGTCTTCCCCTCAAATTGACACCTGATATTACATCTCTACTTAAGGGGTAACCTGAGATTAGAATTCAAACCGCGGTAAAATGAGTAATCGAAAAAACTAAATAAAGCGGTACTTTTTCCTAATTCAAAAACCTTGGCTGGAAAACTTTTTATGAGGTGGCGTTAAAAAATAAGGAAATGTTTTTCCCTCAAATTGACACCTTTCTCTGGGTGAAATTACATTACATCTCCACCTATTTAGTAGGGGCTAACGTGAGATTGGAACTCAAAACGCGGTAAAATACGTAACGAACAAAATCAAATAAATCAGTACTTTCCCTTTTTTGGAAATTAAAAAAAACTCCACTAAAAACTTTTTACGGGATCGCGTCGCCTAAAAAATCTTTTCCAATATTTAAAACTTGACACCATTTCGGAAAAGAGAAAAGGCATTTCCCTTTGTAAAATTAAGCCAATTCTTATCTTCTCCCGGGGTAAATCGAGACAATAGCACGTTTCCCAGTCTCTCTTCCTTCTTCTTGGTCGTAGTAAATAAATAAATAAATAAATAAATAAATAAATAAGTGAAAGAAAGAGGAAACTATCTCGTCGAATAAAAATGAATAGACACCACTTTCTCTTCCCGATTATTGGACCAAGTCCTCAAAGAGAGATAAGATACAGCCAAACTACACCCAGAACTGGGGATAAAGTGGATAAAAGAAAAAGTGGAAAGTCTCTTTTCCTGGAACTTGTAAGATAAGAAATTGATACCCAGCCAGCCACCAAAA
This sequence comes from Folsomia candida, assembly GCF_002217175.1. NCBI lineage: Eukaryota > Metazoa > Arthropoda > Collembola > Entomobryomorpha > Isotomidae > Folsomia > Folsomia candida. Next base: position 173,590 of record NW_019091246.1, read on the forward strand.
TTCAGTCCGACTCAAAGACACAAACGATATATTTCTCTGGGTAAAAGAAGACAGCAATAAAAATCAAATCAAATCACAATAAAAGCAATAAGAGTCGAGTGGAATTAGTCGACTTCACCCATCAAAATTTCCTCCTCCACCAGCAGCACAAATCAAATCTTGGTACACACTTTTCCCCATCATAATAACACTTACGGACTTCCTGCAGGGAAAGAAAGAAAGAAAGTCGACTCATCCGTGGGTAACAAATCCAAAAAAAGAAAGCCAAAACGTGTATAGTTTCAGTTGTGTGGAGAGAAAACAAAAATCTATTAAAAGCGGATTCCCTCAACTTACTTTTTACTTGAGAGAGAGTATTCATTTCATTACGAGTTGGCATAACGCAACATATTTTTTTACTAACGAGATGTGAAAAGTTACTTTTGAAGCAAATCTGTAATGATTTTTTTATTGCTAAAAATGATAGTAATTAATTCTCAATAGGGGTGTTCATTTTGCATATATACATATTTTTGCGAACTAATTACTAGCGATGGAAATGGCATTTAAATTGTGAAGCCAATTTTCGAGATTTTGTTTTCGAAACTTGCTTTTAGCTATGAATGAATACTCCTAATATTTTTAAATGAGTAACTGTTCAGAAATATTTTTTGCGGTTTAAATACTAGTCTTAAACACGAGAAAAATTTTAATTTTTGAAGGCAATTTCTGAGAATTTTTTTATGAAACAATACTTCTTTGTTTGCGATCTAGACCAAGTCAGATCTGCAGTTTCGTCAATCATGAAAAGCAGTATCAACGAACACAATTATGTAAATCGATGGGAAAACTGGATAACTTCGTCTATAAAGTCAATGAAGGAGACAAAGGATATATGTATATGTAAAGCTGACAAAGGTAATGAATAGAGCCGATTATCAAAATAAAATGGAAACCATGATCAATGAAGGTCCATACCAATCTATTTCGCAAGATCCCACTAGCATTGAAGCATTAAAGATTGAGAATATTTGCAACAAATTAACTTCGGCACAACGTCTTACAAAGACTACTGCAGAAATGTTGAATGTGAAGAATCCTACTCCCCCTATCATTTATGGGACACCAAAAATTCATAAACCCAATGTTCCTCTAAGACCCGTGGTAGACTTCAGAAATTCACCTACGTACAATATGGCAAAATATTTATCGCAAATATTAAAAGAGTTAGCCAAAGGACACAAATACACGTTGAAAAACTCAACAAAATTTATTGAAGAGATCCGCAATATTAAATTAAGACCTGGAGACATGAAGGTTTCGTATGACGTGGTTTCACTTTTCACGAAGGTGCCTATCCCAGAAACACTAATATATATTGAAAAATTACTGAAGAAATACAAGGACTTGGACAAATTGACAACATTAACCGTTCAGGACATTATGGAATTACTCGAGATTTGTTTGTCCTCCACATATTTCAAATACAACGGTCAATATTATCGTCAAAAGGAAGGTGCAGCAATGGGAAGTCCACTATCACCAATAATAGCAGAATTATTTTTACAAATGCTGGAGAATTCAATTATAAAGAATTTTCGGGACATCATACTTTGGAGACGGTACGTAGATGATGTTATTGCAATTATAAGACAAAGGAGAAACAAAAAGATACTCCAAGAAATTAACAATTTCCACCCATCCATAAAATTCACCATCGAAGAAGAAAAAGAAGGACGACTCCCATTTCTTGATGTAATGACCTATCAAAAGAGTGATAATTCAATTGGACATCACATCTATAGGAAGCCAACCCATACCAATCAATATCTAAATTATGGATCGTTTCATCCACAAGCACACAAAATAGGGGTCACAGATACACTGTTAACACGTGCATATAAGTTATCTGATGAACAACATGTAAACGATGAAGTAAATTACACTACACAAGTATTGAGACAAAATGGTTATCCCCAGAGACTGATCAATCAACGAATTCAGAAAATGAAATATAAAATAACAAATGGAATTAAAACCGTCCAAGACAAAGAGAAGAGGATAATTCTACCCTGGGCAGGTAACGTGACAAACAAAATAGCAAGATATCTTAGACATAAGTTGGACATAGAAATTGGATATTTTCCTGGAATAAAACTACGCGAATTATTATGTAATGCAAAAGAAACAATCCCGCGACCTAAAAGTGGAATCTACTCTATTTCTTGTAAAAATTGTCCAGCACAATACATAGGAGAGACACAAAGAGATTACCAAACAAGAATTAAGGAACATAAACAGGCAATTGTAAATAAGAACACAAAAATATCCCCAGCAGCCTTGCATGTAATCAACAACAATCATAATTTGGACCCTTCCTCCTTCAGAATGGTAAATCGTGAGCCAAGAAAATTTTTCAGAAAATTTAAAGAACATATTTACATACGAAGTCTAGAAAACAAGTTGAATATTTCAAAAGGCCTACCAGTCAGTACTATATGGTCCTCAACACTAGTCCCTTTTTTAAAATTTGATCACTAGTAGCCATGACCCATATTTACGATAACAATTTGTTTAGGAGATGAATTATGATCATGATGTACAACACTTTTTAATTTTCTATCAAAAAACTTTGCCTGACGAAGTTCACAGTTTGTGAAAGAAAGCTCGCAATAAAAATATTTCAAGAAAATGTCCTCAGATGCCGATGAAATTGCTTCAATAGAAAAAAACTATTTTCATTTTTTAAGTTTTTTTAAAAGTATTTTACTCCAATTTTTTTCTTTTATTGCGAACTCTATAAAATGAATACCCCTAATATTTTTATTAACCGTAACTAAACTAAACCCATATTGATTTCTGTTCGGGAGAAAGAAACGTGATACTTTTTCGAGTAATTTAGTCCAGATCCGGGTGCATAGATAGGGCTCGTGTATGCTCAAAATATGGCTCCTTGCTCTCCTCAAAAATAATAATTTATCATTTTTCCTTTCTCTCTTTCTCCCCTCCGTCTCCGTCTTGTTTATTTATTTCGTCATTTTTCGGTGGAGACAGGAAATGCCATCCACACAAAGGACTGACGTTCTCGAGGCCAATTTTAATTCCTAAATTTGATTTCCTTTCACCCAATTGAGCCAGAATTTTGCATGGTGGGAACATTTAATTTCCTTTCAATATTTCGCCCCTGACTTTCTCCTCCCATGCTTTCTCTGCCTCCTCGTGATTTTACTACGGGACGAAAAAACTCAAAAAGTACTATGTATTACTACTGACTTTGAACCTTCCCTTTCCTGGAGGCAATTTAAAGATGAATCGTGGCTTCAACTTTATATTTTTCCTGCCTCTCATCTCATCCACTAAAAAGCTGTGATGGGTTCAAGGTGGTCTCGTCCTGCCGGATGGAGAGGAGTGACACATGCAAAATTTGAGACTGCTACTCACCGACCAGAGGTGGGCAAAATACTTGGTCAAAATACTGTATTTTGAGCTACGTTCTTTCTAGGGCTGTTACACCCACGAAAAGACGAAAATCTACATAGTCAGTATGTACATCAATCGTTCAAAAATATATGGTTTTAAGAAATTTACGTTTTTTTATCGCTGTCAAAATACTCATTTTTTAAATTGTAAAAATACGTATTTTAACAGCGATGAAAGGGTACCTTCATCGAAATGCCTACCGTATTATTCCTCTAAATCTCGTCTTTTTGGACTGTAACAGCTTAAAAACGCAAATATGAAAACGCATGTATGTATTTTTTTTAAAAGAAATTCACATTTTTATCTGTGTCGAAATATATCGGTTTCACGATTTTTAAAGTATTTTTAAAGTGGTTAATTTCTTAACTACAAAACCTGCCCATATTTACGTTTGACTTTCATATTCTCATCCTTTTGTGGCTATAATACCCCCGGAAATTCATACCCCCTTTGGAAAAACGAAGCTCAAAAATGCTGTACTTTGACCCCCCGCAGTATTTTCCCCATCTTTGCCACTCACAGCTTTGAGTTGACTTTTAAATTCAAATTCAAACCAGAAAAGAGAAAAACTTTCTCCCGAAAAAAAATCACTAATGCACGCACGCAGATTGCACGAGTAGCGGAAAATCCCAGGTGAAAGTAATGTCTCGCCGGAAGGATTCCAAAAGTCACCGGGTACAAAATTCCAATTGAAATGGAAAGAAAAAAATGTTAAGAACAGATTTGATTTTTTAGGCTTCCTTTCCTTTCCTTCTCCCAAAAAAATCTATTTGTCGTTGTCCCGCCCAATTTGTGGAGAGCGAAAAAAGTGAGTAATTCGTTTAAGAAGAAGGAGAATGTCGACAAAAGTTTGTTTCCCCTTTTTTATATATTTATAATATAATAATAAGTGAAAGTGAAGGTTGAATTGAATTCTTGGTTGTGCGGCTTCTCGGAGAGAGGAGAGAGAGCAAACAATAATTATTGATTCTTCCTTCCGCCCTATTTAACCCATTATGTTGTAAAATCACGGCCTGAGTAAACTTTCGCTCGCTTTCTATTATCTCTATTTTCCTTGCTGGCTGGCTGACTGGATGGGTGCAGGGTTTCCTTTCTACATTTCTTGCACGGAAAAAAAGAAAGGAAAGACATGGGAGGTGCAAGAAACTGGGAGAAAGTGCAAGAAATATGCGCCACCTATTTCGCCACGCGCCATATGAAGTATAGCGGCCGGGTGTCGTTTCTTGCGCCGTGCATTTCTTGCAGGTTGAATTGAAATACCTGCATAAAAACACTTTCTTGCGTTTATTTTATGCCAATGGTTACTTTGCCAGTGTTTCGTTTCTTATGCTGATCTGCTACATTTCTTGGACTGTAAAATAAGCAAATCAATAAATGCGAGATGCAAGAAACTGAAAAAAAGTGCAAGCAATAAGAGTTAGCCAGCCACGCGCCGTATGAAGTACAGCGGCGCGGCGTAGATTCCTGCGCCGTGCATTTCTTGCAGGTCAAAATAACAGCAAGAAACCACTTTCTTGCCGTTATTTCTTGAAAGTCGTTACTTTCACCCGAAACACTGGGTTGACGAGGATATGGTTTGACTCGCATTGTTCTCGCTTTTCTGGGAGCAAAACGACTGGTAATAATGGAGGAGGAGGAGGGCAGAGAAAGGCTGCCAAAAAGTGCAAAACTTAACAAGATGATGACACCAGAATAACCGATAAAACGAGGGGAACGCTAATTAATAATGATGCATACAAAAGAGCACTTTTTCGCTCATTTTTTCCTAATTGTTGCATTTGTATGACTTTGAAGTCGTTAGTTTATTTATTTAAGGTATGAACATTAAATAAATAATTGAGTTGATAAGTAAATGAAATGTAATGTGAAGAAAACTTTAATAAAAATCAAAGAAACGTTTAAAAAACTTGGTTTAAAAAAGTGTATAAAATCCCGAGAAAATTGAAATATTCATCCCATAACGGATGCATTTTAAATTGTTCACCCAAAAAAGATAATCGTAGGAATTTAAAAAATGTGATACAAAAAAGGTACACAAATTCGGAAAAGTTGTAACAATTGTCCCGTACCGGACCGGATGCACTTAAAAAAAACACGAAAACTTTGCTTGCTTACCTTGTATTATAATCAGAAATTTCGGAATCCATAAATTAGTTAGATGTCTTCATTCGTCTTCTTTTTATCACACATTTCCCGATATGTTTACTTTCGTTATTATTATTTATTTATTTACTGATTTATTAATCAGCTGGATTGGGTATTAAGGTCAACTCGTTTTTTCTGGCTAAAGAACTTAATTACTTAATCAAGCTTTGCATAGCTAAGTATTTTTGTAAAGGCTAATCGTTTCGTTTGCATAGGAGGAGGCAACTCTTTTCAGAAATTAGATATTTAATTATTGCAAAAATTACGGTGTCAGGCTAGATAAGGAATGAAATACAGCACAAGCAGCCGATTTTAATTTACGATTAAAAACTGTGTACAAGTTTGGATTTCTAATCTAACTATTTTTTAAACTCTGGATTTTTTCATGTCAATTTCAAATTCTTGACCTTCTTAAACAAACAAAACTGAAAATCGTCCAATTTCAAAAACTAGTTACAAAATTAAACCAGAATTTCACCACCACAAAAACAAACCTAGTAATTAATTAATTATCCTGTTAACTTGACATTTTACTTAATTCTGTTAGGTTTTAAAAAAGTGTCTCCAATTTCAATGATAATAAAAACAATAACAATTTTATAAAATTTTGAGCAAAAGTTCGGCACACTGTGAAATCTCGGTTTTTCTCTTAACTAAAAATAATCTCAAATTGGTTTCGCACTTTAGGCGAATCGCACTTTAATTAAATAATTAATTTTATGATTTAATATTCTCCAAAGTTTTAAAATTGTATGATTTTCTAGCCAGATTTGAGTTTTTGTTGTATTCTGGATAAAAAAAGTTGAATTTATTTTCAGCTTGATTCGAGTCTGGCGCTGTCTGGGTGGTGAAGAATCCACAAAAGTTGGGGCAGATGGCTCACCCCACTAACAAATCGGCTCAACCGGACCGGACCTAAAATGCAAACAAATGACTGCAAAATGCACGCCGGATAAGACGACCAGATAAGGTAATTCGGAGTTTGTCACTTTATAGCAACTTATCAATTCAAATAATCACACTTATTAGAAAATTCTATGAGCTTTACCTAATTCACAATTTGATACTGATATTTTATTTAATAAATCTAATTCGGATGCATACCTGCGCAAAAATTAATTGTAAGTTGCTGTATGCAAAACAATTAATTGTGAGTAGTTTTGTACAAAAAAAATATATTTGCAAAAAATCTGAATCTTGCATGAATCCATGCTCTTTGCACAAATGGAAAAAACATGGAAAATTATAATTATGCAAAAAGTTCTCTTACACTTTGTTAATTTGATTTAAATTAAATTAAATTTTCTGAGCAATTAAATGCATGCATAATTAACTCTGTAGATTCATCATTCTTATCTTGATTTCTATTCGCAATAATTTCTCCCCTTTCTAAATAAATATTTTTCGCACATTGATTTTTCCTCTCAAGTTTTTATTTGCAATGTGGCACGAATTATCCAGCGTCCATTCCATCTCCAGGCAAAAGTGTGGAGGGCAGTCCCATGCACACTTTTGTCTGCCCTTGCATTTCCACTCGTGATAAAGTAAACAGTTTTGTACCTGGAGAGAAAAAAAGATGAATTTATGCATCATCACATTCAATTCGGTCGGGTCGTGATTCGTCCCTTATCCATATCTCTGTTTATTCAGATTGATATAAAACCTCTGCAACGACACGAATTCACGATTCCTTACACACTTTCACCTCGCATGAAATGTAGGTGAGACTACCCGATAAGGAGGGGCAAGCATGGGCCAAAATTGGCTAGAAAGCTGTTACACTCTCAGCAAAATGGTATTGAATCGTTGCATGACTTTATCGGCACGGTAATACATAAAACCTACAGTGCAGACTCCATATAGCCCGAGTCAGGGGCATAGTCCCTGACTCAATAAGTCAGAGCCCGCTTCTAATTTTTTTTCTGAATTGACCGACATAATATCACCAACTTCCGCGTTGTGGATGGTTAAAAGTTTATTAGATAGTTTCTACCATTTGGTACCAAATTTTTGAATTAGTTACAAATCATGTGCCTTGACCACCATGACCAGTGGGCTTCTTTAACATCCTGAAGTTCTAAGCTGTATGCATGTGCTACCCAGCAGTGGTTTTCACTTTTTCAGCCTCCATATCAAATTTCAGCTCAATATAATGATTTTTAAAAATCAGTATGGGTCACCCCATAGGGTCACTCTGGTTGCACTTTGCTCACTTTTAACTTCATATTCTTTAATTAGAAGCCATTAAGTATAATTGTGCCGGATTTCAACTTTTTAAAGCAATTTCTAAAAATCGGTATGGATCACCCCATAGGGTCGCTCCAGATAAAAATTTTACAAATATCATCTCATATTCTTTCATTAAAACCCATAAGCAACCTCTCCACCAAATTTCAGTTGGATATGATGGTTTTGAAAAATCGGTATGGGTCACCTGATAGGGTCACTCAAGATGAAAATTTTTCCAACTGGAAGTCATTTTTATCTATTAGGAGCCATTAGCAACCTCTGTACCAAATTTCAGCTCTCTACAACAATTTTGAAATTTTGGTACATAGTACCCCACCCACTCCGATGACCCCCACCGGTCAACCACTGGACCGATCACGCCCATCTCCGAACTCGTTTCCTAACTTTGTCCAATATGTGTATGGTAAAAATTTCAGGTCAATCGGTTCAGCCGTTTTGGCTCTATCGTGCCGGACAGACAGACAGACAGACAGACGGACGGACATAACGGTTCCATAAGCCCTGACTCGGGCTAAAAAGGGAAATACCGTGTAGTAATGTTGTGGGAATGCAAAATTTACCATTCAGAAACAAACTATTACCAATCCGGGAGGAAGTTGTTTAAGTTTCTGAATGGTAAGTTTCTCATTACTGCATTGTTAAACGGATAAAATTGCCCATTATTACCAGTGCAGGTAGAGTCATATATACATATGTATAAATATGTACTCTTGTCAGTAATGATTTAATACCAGTTTTCTAAGAGTATGGAAAATATGGCTCCTTGCTCTCCTCAAAACTAATAATTTATCATTCTCCTTTTCTATCTCCCCTCCGTTTGCGTCTTGTTTATTTATTTTGTCCCTTTTTCGTTGGAGACAGGAAATGTCATCCGCACAAAGGATCGACGTTCTCGAGGCCAATTTTAATTCCTAAATTTGATTTCCTTTCACCCAATTGGGTCAGAATTTTGCATGGTGAGAACATTTAATTTCCTTTCAATATTTCGCCCCCGACTTTCTCCTCCCATGCTTTCTCGGCCTCCGGTTAATTTGCATAAATTATTTTGCATAACACCCATATCCCATAATGGGAATTTGCCTAATTTCAAATTATGCAAAATAACAATTTCGCATAAATGGTATTCGCATAATCTTAGTTTTCGTTCGATTTGTACAAATTTTGAAATGGACAGAACCAAAATGTGTACAAAATTTGTACAAAATTTGTGCAAAATTTGTACACATCTTGGTTCTGTCCATCGTTTTTTGGTGCCTTTGTTCTCTTGCACAACGCAGTGTTCCAATAAACAAACTAAATTTCAAGAATAAGGACCTGGCTTCTAAGAAATTGAATGGTCTCCTTCACAAAAAAATGGTTAGAAAAGGGAACCAAGCTTGCTTCAAAACACTCGTCACGTTTTTATGTAACCCAAAAAATAAACTTGAAATCCTAGATTGAAGGACGTTCGTAAACTTCATAACGCAAATTTTCGTTTTTTTACACCTTTGGACACCCACCCACCCCCTTTTAGCATGTGTCATTCGGCCCTGACAACCCACCCACCCCTCTTTGCCCTACGAAGTTTACGAATGTCCCCTTACCTGAGATTCATTGGCTATTGCATCAATGCACGAGTATACTAAATCCTAAAATTATGTGATATCCACTTATGTAAAAAGTACTATTATGTGAAAAGGTGTTTATTCAATAAAGATTAGACCATATGACCCTTATGCAAAATAACTTTATGCAAATCAACCTAGAACCGCTTTCTCTGCTCGTCCTGATTTTACTATTCCACTGTTCCAGATAAGAAGGGAAACTTCAGTTTTCCCCTTTTACTCTGGTCTAGTCCAGTCCACCCTCCGTTATTCCGGCCAAACCACCCTGTTCCTCGGGCTCTCCATTCCCACATATGAAAGAAACTCTGCCGTGTTAAAGTAAACGAAATCAGGTCAATCTCTTCCCCACCTATCCATCCATCCATCCACCTATGCATGATATCCCTCGACCACCACCACCACCACAACGGCTAGAAGATCGCAATCTTCTTCCCTCCTCACTCACACGCGAAAAAAAAGAAATCTAGAAATATTCACTGAACGAGAGAGAGAGCGTCTACTACCTCCGTTTGGCCGTGGTATTCGTCGTCATGTCGACATATGAATGATATCCAGCCATGTGGAGAATCAGAGACATGGGCGATCTGATTAGTCCTCCTAAAATCTTATCTCTCTCTCCGGTTGGTGCATACATCTTCCTCCTCTCGAGTGGCGGAGCTAAGCCGAAACTTATTTCTTTTCACATACAAAAGTCATCATCATGGCGATACATACATCCGTCCTCGTCCTCCTCGTCCCCATGGCAACCCACCAATAAGTAAGGCCACATAGGTAGGAGGAACACGTAATAAAAGATGACAAGTCCCCGAATCCTCTTCTTCTTCTTCTTGATGAGGATTCCATCCCAAATCAAGGATCTTATCTTCTTCATCCATCTATCTCCACATTTTTCAATACGGGCAGGATTTGCATCCAGTTAATTGAAACGGAGAAAGTTATAGAAAGTAGTATAGCCTGCCAGCCACGAGTAGGACCAGAGACCACCATCATCCTGGAACTTTCACCCCGATTGGATCAGCCAATAACTTAATTAGCAAGTCTCTCTCTCTCTCACTCACTCACTCGCTTGCTCCAAGGTGAACGAGAGAAAGTAGTCGACTGATTTCTCATTTCGTGTGCCATATAACCTTCCACCTTGCGTTTAAAAGTCGGGAGAAAGTTGAGACTGCTTCTGCAGGTAAGCTGAGCTGAACCAAACCAAACCACGGAATCCTTGCAATTTCCTTTCTCTTTCTGGTGAAGAAAGGAAAGTAAAGTAGTGGAACAAGTGAAAGTCCAAGTAGTCTAGGGAGAAAAGGAAGCCTTATACGTTCTATAAGTGCAGCTAACTGCATCATCAGAGAGGAAGAAGAAGAAGAAGAGGTGGGTAGTAATAAGAGAAGAAGTGGTGGTGGTGGTGGCCGTGGGTAAAGCCAATCCCGGCGTGTGTGTGTGTGGTCTAGTCCGGTGAAAGCAGTTGGACTCTTGACTACTCTACTACTTTCACTTACGCGATCTCTTCTTCTCTCCACCGTCTTGGTGGAGAGAGAAAAGAGCTCAATGGGTGAATATTGCATAGCTAACCGAACCCAAAGGCATAGGAGCTGGATGGATGGATGTAGTTACCGTACGTACGTAAGACTAGGCTAGACTCCCACCGAGCTAGGTGAGGATCTACGGAGAGAGAGAGAGATTGAAATAGATGAAAGTTGACGTGTAGGGACGTTCATGCCGAATAAGGGGGAATTTGAGACCGCTTTGGGTACTAATTAGGAAAATTCACACCCCCTTTTTCCCCACTTTCTCTCCCCTCCTGCATGAATTAGTGGACCTTAAACTCATCCCAGATCAAACCTTTGCAAATTTTCTCTCTAAAAAAATTCTTTGCAAAACCATACCTTAATTTCTCCCCTTTAAAAAACTCCGCAAGCTTTCACCTCGTCTCTGCCACCAAACCAAGCATTCTCCGACCATTCATACATTCAGGATACTTCGATCCATGGAAGAATACATGCTTCTCTCTCTCTTTCACCACTTGTTCCCACCAGAGATCTACTGCTGGCTGGAGAAAGCATTGTGTCTCTAGTAGCATAGCATGGAAGAATCTGTACGTTTCGTAGTCGGCATGGCTGGCTGGCTGGCTGGCTGCTGGTGGCTGCATCCTACTTCATTCTTCGTCTTCTTCCTCCTCTACATATCTTTCCTGATGGGATAGACGGCTCAGCAGCAGCAGCAGCAGACCTCTTGGTCTTGACTCTCTCTCTTCTGTTCCTCTGGTAGAGTTTCTCTCTCTCTCTCTCTCTTTCTCTCTCTCGTATCATACTTCCGTCGGGGACCCGGGTGTTGGTTAGTTCGGGTGAGCCGAGAGCGCAGGGCTGCACCCCGACAGTCAAAAATGGATTCCGGACTGAAATTGGGGCACAAACCATTCCCCTCTTAAAAACTTGCAGGTTTATAACTCTTTGCCTCCAAGTATTTTTTCTTTCGTTACTCCAATCACCAAACCAAACCAGACCACCGAACCACACCCCCTCGTCCACACCTCCACCACCACCAACCACGCCACGCACTCAGTCGTCTGTCTCTCCCTCTTGCCCCCATCCATATTCAAGTACCCTGTCTCTCTCTCTGCAAAAAAATAATCTCCATCTCTCCCCCGGAATAAGAGACCGTGTGTGTAGAAATAATATTAAAAATAATTAAGTCGAGTAATTTCCAGGTGAATTAAGCACCGCTCGCGGCTCACTTTCATTTCCGGGAGAGGAGAGAAAGAAGTCGTATTTTTGGGAAAATTTCAGTTCCTGAAAGTGAAAGCAATTTTCATTTTCTTTTTATTCTTCTTCTTCTTCCTTCTACCTTCCTGTCTAACCGTTGTGCACGTAAATTTAGTCCATATTTTCCTAATCATTGGTCCACTCTACCTTCCTGTTAATTTGTCTCCGAGAAGAAATATTTCATTCGTCTGGAAGAAGGCCAAGGAAAAGGGGAGAGAGAAAGCGGAATAATGTGATTCGTTTATTGATTATTTTCCTTATCCAAACAAGAAGTGATCATTGTGTTCGTCCATCCATTATCGAAAAGAAAAAAAAATTAGTTGCAAGTTCCCATCAGGAAGGAGACAAAGTTCAAAAAGGTGTGTGTCTTCTCTTCTTCTTCTTCATCTCGTCTACTATCCTGTGTCGTGTTTGTATCTTTGTGTGGGAGGAAGACGAAGCTCGTTAACATAATAAAAATCAAGAATAATAATTCATTAATCGAAAATTATTAAAATCATCCCGTGAAAGCTAGAAACTTTTATTTTTAAGCAGAGTCAAAATAATGAGTTGATTCAACCCCAACTTAAATTTAAATAATAAATCACGAAAAAATAAATTGCTTCATTATAAATTTTATTATACAGTCAGTAATAATAAACAGCAACGACACATCGAATTTGGAAATACGACGGATAATTAATTTAATTAATTGATATATAGAAATTTTAAAAATTATATACTTAATTAGAGTGAAAGCGATCCATCCATCCAGTTAAAAATAGTACGAAATTTTAAAAATATTTAACAAATTAAAGCTTGCAAATCACCCAGAGAAAGTAAAAAATAAAGTAAGTAATTTGATTTTTTTAGCGGTGAAAGTGGGCAAAATTTTAAGCAAAATTTTATAATTAATTCCAGATTCATCATCAAATTCATCAAATCAAAGCAGCAGCAGCAAAAAGTCAATCAGAAAACTAGATTTTTCCTTCCAGCGCAAATCAATCCTTTCCGGAGAGAAAGTACAGTTGTAAAAAAAATTACAAAAAAGAAAGAGAAAACTAACTCATCGTTCTGATCATGAACTTGAAATCATGCAGGCACCACGTCCAATAAGGAATTACTTCGAGAGGCTCTGCCAATTTGAAGTGGTAAGAGAAGTGGAATATACGTTGTCTGGATTCGATTCGATTTTTTTTTCTCTAGATTTTTTTGTCATTTCATTCCCGAAATTAAATTTGAGTCATGGATTGGCATACTTTCTCCGCTTTCTCCCCTTGTCAAATCTACCTCTCTGTTTGCGTAGTGATGGTCGGTCGTGATTTTCGGTGAAAGTAAATCCCACTTGGGAAATAAGTAGGTGAGGAGGAGGAATAAGCCGGAATATTGACGATTTTTGTTTCCAGACCTTTCCTTTCTCTCAAATAATAATTTATTTTCGTGGTTTCTTCAAATGCAGAATAATTTCGCGAATAAAATTGCAAAATTTGGCAGACAAAGGGGAATGAATTGGGCTTTCTCTCTCGAATAAAAATGGAATCATGATGGAGGCAGGAATCATTATTTTATTTATTTATTGCTATACGTGTATAATTACGGGGGGAGAAAATGGCCATGATTTTTTTTATGAGGAAACTTTATCCCTCTAATCGGGAATGGGGAAATGTAAATATTCTGAAAGCAGACATGGCATGGCGTAAACAAAGTGTGAGATGAGCCGTTAAATAAAAACCGGGCAGCACAAGTACAAGATAAGTATCTTGTAGACGGAGACACGGAATTTGATCTCTTTCTCTCCGTCGCCATGTGTTTCCTGCCAGTGTCTCCTTTCACGGCTTGCCTGCCTCCTTTCACCGTAAGGATTCTTTCCGTCGTGGTGGTGGTGAGGATGGTGAAAAGTAAAGTAAAGTAAAGTAAAATAAGCAAAAGAAAGTAGGGAGAAAGTGAGTAGGGTTTCGCTACTCGGGCAAAAGCATGATTTTGTGAAGAGAGGTGGGAGAAAGGGGTTTTGAGGGTGGGGAAAATGGGAAAGGTGGTTTTACCATGGGAAAAAGGGGTTTTACAGTTGATAAAATGTAAAAAAAGTAGATTGATTATTGCGGCTCATTTAAAATGTCGCAGAAGAATATGGCAAAATAACGCTTTCTCCTATTTATCCCATTTCCCACCTATTTGAAACCTAGTAGAAGTTGGGAAAATGCACTTTTTCAGATTTCTCCAAGTTTCCATACATTTGAATGGGTGTAAAAATAGAGAACATTCATTTTTCTTCATTTTCTACTTACTCTGAGGAGTGGTAAAAAACTCGGTAAAAATTCGGGAGAATTGTACTTTCTCCCATTGACTTGGTAAAATTGGATTTTTACGCATCCGAACCCTGACAGGGACAATGAGGAGGGACGAAATTTGACGCCAATGCCAAGTGGTTTGGTTTTAGGTTTATTTTTTCCTTGGTCTCCTGCTTGGTCAGAGATGATACTGTGGCTGAGGAGAAATGAATCAGTGGTGCTGGGGAGGGAATTTGTATGGGAGGGCCGATCTGGTGAGTGAAAGCAGGTAGTTGAGTGAGTAACTAACTCGGAATAGATACGGACAAGTGGGTTTAAAGAGGGAGAGCCAAGTAGGAATATGAGCTACTTGTCGAGTAGCAGTTTCCAGTGAAAGTAGTGCAGCACAGGGAAGAGAGAAAGGCTCCAAAGTAAGCGAATGGAACGGATTTACGTTACACTAAACTAACTTTCACCAGCCCACGTACTTTATAGTAAGGCGTCTTTATAGGCACCTTGCACCCTAGTTAAACTACTATAACTAGGGTGCAAGTTAGTGAAGTAGATATATTGGCAGATTCAGATGAGTCATATATTCTATTCTTTGCAGTAGATAAGTAAATGGCGTAGATTTACACACACACCTTTCAAGAGAAAGTTATCCTATTATTTTTACTTGGTTCGTTATTCGTAGCTTGCGCCATAGTTGAATTATAACATTGGCGCAAATTAGGAAAGTACCAGATTTTTAAAATATTCTTCATTTTCACCAATTTTATATGATTTACACGTATTTATCAGATTAATTAATTGATTTCTGCACTCTATATTTCCCTTCGTACTCGTAATTTGTGCCAATCTACATATAACTAAGGCTCAAATTGGTAAATGAGTAGTAAACTGTCTAAAAAGTCAGCCTCCAAAACCATAAAACGTTTTTTAGGAAATTTTCTCTTCGATTGAAAGCCTCAGCATTTGATTGACTCTGTGATTTGATATTTTATTTCAGGATTGGTGTTGAGTGTGCGATGCTTTGGGTGTTGGAACAGGTGGCGGCATGCCTCCGCCGCAGCGTTTGCTTTCACCCAATACGGAGAGGGTGTCTCGTCGCTGTGCTGAACGTCCATGGGGGCTCCGTTTCTCCGGCACCCTCTTCCTCCACGTGGTCATCCTCGCTCTCCTCCTCCTGCCTCTGAGTGCCCCCTCGAAAACTGCCGCCGCGCCGGGGGAGTCGTCCCCACCATGGGCGAACTCGTCGTCATGGTCCCACTGGGCAATCCCAGACGACGAGGTGTGTCCGTCCGCGCGGGCCTGGGTCACGAGGCCGGGCTCCTTCTGCACCACGCTGTGGACGTCCCCCTACCTCTCCAACAGGACAGAGCTCGAGTCGCGCGAGCGGAGAGCCGTGCAAATATACTGCGAATTAGACGTCATCCTAGAAAGGTTCGATTGTGGGCAGGAGTACTCGGTCAATGTCAAGAGGGGACAGTGCCAGTTGTGTCGGGTGAGTCCCATCTCTCTGTTTGCTGAAATACTTCAAAAATCCTTTTACTTTTTACTTTCCTTTGTTTGTTGGAAGTTGACACAAAGTTGACACAATTTGTGATCCACTTTGTTCATAAGGACAGAGTTTTTGTAGCAGAGACTAATTTGGGGCAAAATCGAGATTAATGGATTTTAAACCCTTTTTGTTAAATATCTTTCTCCTAAAAACTGACTCGATTTTGAGTTTCTCTTCATTTTTGCAAAGTGTGTCACAGGTTTTTGCAGACTGACGCTAAAATTCTATTTTTTACTAGATTACTAGGGTACTAGATTTCGATTCAATTTTCACATTTTTTGATAAAACTTGGATTCTTTTTGTACACTTCAAGCCGACTAATTTTTGCCCGATTTTTAACAACTTTCTCCCAACAACTAGATCAATTTTGCCGTTTTTTACTCCCTCGGAATTTTATAAACCCTACGAGACCGTATGACTAATTTTTTTGCATGCAGTCCATAATTGTTTCCAATTTTTTATCGAAATTTCCCCAAAAAACTAATTTTCTCTCGTTTCTTCTCTCCCCTTGTGCAGCAAGCCTATCGGGAATGGGTGTGCGCCGTGGTGGCCGACACGACGGCGGACGGTTCTCTGGACTGCGCCACAAAGTTGATGCCGTGCCCTAGCTGTGCCTCAATTTGTCACCAAGTGATGCGACTCTGCCCTTACTTGTCCCCCGACCGGATCCAGTTCGACCTGCTGGGCCAACCCTCACCACAAGTGAGTCAATACGGCGGCCACCCCGCGTTCTACTGCCCCCTCGAGAATGACGACCCTTCCGACCCCGCCTACACCACGTCCCTCTGCCTCGCCCCCCAGGAAGACGATGACCCCGACCACGTCCACAACATCTGCACTAATCCCCCCCTCGGACTCAGTCTGGGCGGGAGGATCCACACCCACCAATTCCACCACCTCCATCACCACCACCACCACCGACGGACGAGACGTGACCAAACCTACGACGACGACACAGACTACACGACCCCCCGACCGAACCATCACCCGCCCCCCTACGACTATGGCGGCGGAGGAGGCGGCGGCTATGACTCCTACGACGACGACACGGCCACCTCCTCCTCCCCCATCCCCATGCACTACACTACCTGTTGCTGGACGTATGCGTCCTCCCTTGTGATTTTCGATGCTACAAAAGATTACCCAAATTACGGATCGGATGCCTTTTTCAGCACGACGTTGACCATTTTCGACAACGCGACGACAAGAAATTCTTCCAATTTGTCAAGCACTACGACGACAACGACGACTCCTTCTTCGCCCCTTTTTCCCACCAAGAAGACTGCCACGACGAGTAGGAGACCTACCACGGGTCCTCCTCCCACGACGACATCACTGCCCACCACCAAGTATGCAAATTCGTCTTCCGCCGAGGGGGCCGACGACCCCACGGAAAACCGGGTCATCCTGAACTGTTGTAATTCTCACGGGGAGTGCAGCGCGGTGGACGGAGATGAGGAGGAAGAAGACGGCGGTGGAGAGGACCTCTCTTCCTCGTCGCCTCCTTCTCCTCCCGATGACGACGTCTTCCCTCCGCGGCCGCCCATCCAAGAAATCAAGTCTGATCCGCAACTTGTCAAGTTTTCTGTGAAAAATAGGAAACGAAGTTCAGAACGGCGTGAAATCAGTGAGAATGACAATCAAGAAGACGTCGGGTCTGGTCTCCTGCTGGAGGGGGATTTGTCGCCGTCGTCGTCATCTTCGTCGTCGTCGTCATCCCCGCCCGCCTCGTCCTCCGTGTTGTCGCTGCCTCCCCTCTTTTTTAAGACAATCGACCTGCCGCCAAACCCAACGCACATTTCCCAAGTAGAAGAAGACGTAGAGTATGACGAGCATTACATGGACACGGAGCCAGACCAGCAGCAAGGGGAGGGCTCCACCAGCACGGAACGTCTCCTCGAACACGTCGTGCTGGACGACGAGCTCGAAGAAGACGACGATTTGGAGGAGGACATTGACGACGAGGAGGAGGTCAGCGAAGTGGAGGATTTGTTGCGGCAGGTCAAAAAGAAGGTGGTCATCAAGGCTACGACGGGCAGGCCGGGGATTCTTTTGGGGGGTAATAAAAAAGTGATAAAAAATCGTGCAAGTGTTCAGCTATTCCCAAGTAGCAAGAAGGACGCATTCATGTCCATCGTGATTGGTCATCGTGGCGGTGGTGGTGGTGATGAGCACGTGCTGGACCGTGCTGACCATCACCCCCAAACCGCTGCGGCTCTCCTCCTGAAAAAGCGGATTATCCCGACGCGACACTTCTTACATGGGGAAATTCCTCTGAAAACGCGTCACAACGACGACGAATCCTTCACCTTTGCCGATAACACGATATCATCATCCCGGCAGCAAGATAACCATGTCGCGGAGAGAGTCACCCGTCAAGAAAGATCTTCTTCTTCCCCCCCGGCGAAAAGACCCCCCACTCTGCTCGAACTCTTCACTTATTTCACCTTCCTCTCCTCCTCCAGCCTAGTAACTCCGATAAGTTTATTAATATTTGTATTCACCGTGGCCACCAGTGTCGTAGCCGTGGCGCACGTGACCCTCATGCTCGCCAACCTCGTGGCGGCCACCTCGCCCTGCTCCACCACTACCAGCCTGTGTTGGGGCACTAGTTTCCTCGTCCTGCTGATTTCCGCCGTGGTGCTCTGGATTTCCACGAGGTTTCATTTCCTGTCCGACTGGTGGGGAGGATCAACTCTAAGTTGGTGGTGGAGTGGTGGTGGTGTTAAATTAAAAAAATATTGTGTTCATCGATTGTTGTTCTACGGGGAGGGTGGCGGCGGTGGCGGCTGCTGGATTCCTGAAAAAGTCGCGTCTTTTCTCCTACTCTTATTTTTCTCGGGCAGAAATCAGAAACTTTCTCCTCCCACGACGAAGACGAGACTTGACTCCTCTGCGGATATTGCTAAAAAGCTAGGAAATAATTACGACTCCAATTCTGCTTCCGTACAATCATCACTACAACTTTCTTCTTCTTCTCGTAGGAGGGACTACTACTGTTTACTCTTTACCAATAGGCAGGATAAGGACACTAATCGTGACGTAAAAAAGTATTGTACAAGTAAAAAAATTAGTAGGTTAGCCATGGAAAAGTATCAGTGCTGCTACTACTGCCACCACCGCCACGAGTGGGGGTGTGATCCTGTGGGGGACGGGCGGCGGCGGGGGAAGGAGAACGATGATAATAATTGTACCAGTAGAAAAAAGAGGAGGAGAAAGCAGCTACCGAGAATTTTTAGGGAGAAAATCTTTACAATTTTTGTAATAGATTGTTGTCGTTGCCATCAGAAGAATTTTATGCATCGTACTTGCGTACTTTCTCGTAGTAGTGAAGGTTTTCCCTTGTTTGGGGGAGGGTTCAATTTGAAATTTCTTAAATTAAGAAACCGGGGTACGGCGAAAAAATTTGAATTAAATTTAAAATTGCTACTACTGTTACTACTTCTAATCCAGGCCAGGTTGTTGATAGTGTTTAAATTTATAAGGGTGGTGGTGGTGATGGGCACCTTATCTTATCGTAGCGAGGGTGGAGAGAAAGTTGGTAGGATTTTCACCCCCGCCACCACGTGTTCACCCGGCACGTGGCAGGAGGCGTGGGTCAAACTCAGAAGAATTACTAGTCGACCGTGTAGCATTATTATTCTCATTGTTCTTAAAAAAATTCACGGACAAAGTATGGACACGAGGAGGAGGAAAAGAACAAGAACAACATCCAACTTACAATTATTACTACTCATGAAAAAGAACACGTGGACACGTGACACGTGGCCGAGTATAACAATAACTACAACATTAAGTGATTCTAGGATTACTACTATAGTTAATTATTTACTAAATATACCAAGTAAAAAATCTAGGGACAAATTTCTCGTACAATTTCAAAAACAACAAGAACAACTCGTAGAAAGATTTATTATGCTAAGATTCGTCGTCGTGTTATTAACTGTTAAAAAAAGAAGGGAGAAGAAGGAATGCTGCCAAAAACTTATTGCTGCATTATCATCATCATTTCAAAAAAATTTCCAGAAATTATTACTATTATTATTAACGTGCTACTACTACTACTATTACACTTATCGTCCAAAGGGGTTGACTAGTTTTAGTAAGAAACGTAAAAAAATGATGCTGAGTTCCGGTTCACTTTCACGCTCGGACAAAAAACGGTTGCTAAAATTTCACTTTTCATTTTTTTTCCAAGTACGAGGACAATCTGATACGCTAGTAGAATTAGGGGATACAAGAAAACGGACAAAAGATGGACACAAATTTTTTAAAGTTGGTCAATTTGCAAGGGCTCCTTTAAAACTTTTGTGGGCGGAGGAAATCATCATCAAGGGAGAAAGTGAAAGTAAACCGATTTTTGAGTTACCTTGTCCTTCTTCGTGTTCTAAGAGAACAAGGAGGACATCATCAATGAGGACAAAATCAGAAATTTCCAATGTTCTCCTTGTTCTTAAAAAATGGTGCTCTCGTTCTCATACTTGTAACCCAAACTACTTGACGAGAAAAGCCGCAGCAGGGTTTGAGATTCATCCGCTTATTAAGTTATAGCTGTCGTCGAAGAAGAAGAAGAAGAAAATTTCAGACTGCTGGAGATTTAAATACACACACAACACAGAAAAATATGTATGTATTAAATTTAGTGAAATAGAAATGATGAAAAACGAAGGAGCTGACTAATTAACTTTAATTGATAAGCTACATAGTTAAGATAAGTAAGATATTTAAGTACCTAGTTATCGATAACTAAGTAAGTAAATAAGTTACGTAAAAATTGCTATTATTGTTAAAAACCAGAGAGAAAAGAAGAACATGGAAAAATGGACAAATCAATTCTCATCAAAGTGTATTTATCAATTCTCTTTGTCATTCCCAACTTTTTTTTGTTGAGATCAAAGTTTCTGAGACTCATTATTTTATTTCCAGTATTTTGATTTTTTGTAAATATCTTTTTCATCTTTGTTTTCTCGCAATTAGATAAATTTGAATCAAAGCGATCCTGTTAAGTTTGGTATCTGTTTAAAAAGGGTAATATTTTTCCAGGAAATTGGTTAACTTTTAAATTTTTTTTATGTCTGTACGACCTACGCAGTTTAGTTTAAATGTCATTTATTATCATCTTTTTTTGGGTTTTCCGAGGGCAGATTTTTTCTACTGAAGGAGAGGAAACTACAAAATTATTGCAAATCTGTCCATATTTTTTAAAAGGAAGAAACAAAATAAAAAATCGGCCCTCAAAGTTGCAAAAATTATTATTTTTTCTCAATTTTATTTTATGAATCTCAACCACGTTTTTTTATTCCGATCCCAACAAAATTTTACAAATTCATCTTTTAACAAATTTTTAAATCTATAAGATCAAGTTTTTTTGCTACGTCGTCCAACTTTACCAAATTGTAATAAAACTCAGTTTCAAAATGTATGCCCCTTAATTTTTCATACTTTACTAAATAATTGTTGAATTGTGATTATAATTAAGTTTTTTAGTTGACGAAGAGAATGAAATAAACAAAAAGAAAAAATGAATTGATACGTATGTACCTACTGCGCTAAAATTTTAAGTAAAATGAATAAAATAAAGATTAATACTGTGAAAAAACTGAAAAAAATCTAGCGTCTTCAGAAATTAATCGAAACAATTTTTGCATTTTCGTAACACATCCCTTTTCATTATTATTATGTACTGTGAGAAAACTGAAAAACATCTAATGTCGTCCTCCTTGTTAATAATTCGCATTTTTTTCCATTTTTCGTAATACATACTTTTTCATGATTAAACAAATTGTATCGTCCACCACATTCATCACATTATTTATCATCATTAGCTGCATAAATATGTTTGGTTAAAAATAAATCTCATAAATAATTCGCAACAATTTATGCACCATTTTTTGCGAAACGTTTGCATTACATAGGTGCTCATCAATTTTAAAATCGGCTTCATCCTCACCATCCTATTGTTAATTTCGCAACATGTTTGCATAATTTTGCATATCATGATTACTTTCTCATCAATAATTTGCACACTTTTTTGCAACACATCCATCCTTTTTTCATTAGGTACATAAATATGATTTATTACATCTTCATCTTCATGATCAGAACATCAGATAATCGTTTTTTATATATCATTATCATCATCATTCTCCCACCTCCGTCCGAGATTATTTAGTAACAAGTATAATATAATATAACGTCTCTCATATCAAAAAAACACGAAAACACTAACTAAACTAAATCCGTAACTAATTATACATAAGTCTTAATATTAAATAATTAACTAAAAAAATCTGCTTAATCTTAGTTTATACTTCACATTTATTGCTACCGTTTCTTCTTTCAGTGCTGACAACACTGCGGCTGCTGCAGAGGAGAATAATAATCTTCCGCAAAATTCTTATCATGATAAATATGTAAATTCGCTACATAAAGAAGATCATAATATAATTAAATTTTGCCCTAAACTGAAATTGAGATAGGAAAACAAAGTAGTATTTCAAAAGATTTTTTATAAATTTGAAATTCTAGGCTTCTTTTTTATAAATTTGAAAATCTAGCGTTCTTTTTTTCTATAAAGTTTTAGGCACCAAATATACACTGACTTTTATTTCATTATCTTCTTAACCAGCTCACTTAAATATTTATTTATTTTTGTAAATATAAAAGGTTTTGTGATAAGACACTGAGTTCCATATAATATTTCTTACGTTAATTAACTAATTTTTAATTAATTATTATAATATTGTACATTCATGTTACCCTTTCCTGCCCGGAACTCTTTTCCAATATTCTATGTCGTGTAAATAACTAGCAAAAAAGCAGAGTTTTTACACACTTACTTAATTAATAATCTATTTAGTTAGTTAGTTAGCTGTCAATTAATGGTAATAAAGAAACAACGGCGACAACAACAGTAATGAAAAACTAGTATAAATATGTAATCTCTGTCTTTTTCCTTATCCTATAAAATTCTAGGCTTAATTTTATTCTCTGTGTAGGCAAAAGTTTGATTTTTAGTCTTTGATTTGTAATCATTATTTGTACCAATTTTTTCTTCTTCTTTTATCCGCGTGGTCACAAAATGTAAGGAATTCTTTTATGTTTCGATTTGATTGATTGTTTAGTTCTTTTGGAAGCATGGTATTTTCGGATTTTTCAGGGAAATATAAAAAGTTTCGGGAAAGAATTATTGCTGTTTCGCGTATTTTCTCAATTCGTAAAAAAAGCAGAGATAAAAAGAAGGACTTAAATCTACAGACAAAAACTAGTCATTAAAAAGACGAGAAAGTTCTCCAACTCAAAAAATGAGGACTAAATTCTAACAAAAAACTAACTTATTACTGTCAATTGACTAATGAACGAACGAAAATTAATTATGAAATGAAAAATACTTTCACTTTTCGATTTCACCCGATAACATTTTTTTCATACACGTGGCCGGGTAAAAGATCGTGACAGAATTGTGAAACATGTTATCGGATTATTTTCAAAAAAAATATTTAGTCATGAAAAAAAAGTCGAGGAAAAAGTTATTGAAAAAACTAACGCCTATG
This sequence comes from Folsomia candida, assembly GCF_002217175.1. Lineage (NCBI taxonomy): Eukaryota > Metazoa > Arthropoda > Collembola > Entomobryomorpha > Isotomidae > Folsomia > Folsomia candida. Next base: position 197,161 of record NW_019091246.1, read on the forward strand.
TAAATTCTAACAAAAAAACTATGCAACTTATTGGTCAACTGACTAATGAACGAAATTAATAATAATTATGAAACCAAATGAAAAATACTTTCACTTTCGCCCCGAACTACATTTTTATACACTTTTTTTGTCTATTATTTACTGCGCCCGGGTGAGAAGGTCGCGATGGAATTGTGAAATGTGTCGTCGGATTGCGTCCTTATTTTCGAACGGTTCACCACAGAAGCAGCACGAGAAATCTTCTTTGCCTCCGGGAAGTGGGGAATCGGCAGAGTCGGAGAGTTCGCCAGAACCCACGCCACCGGACGAACCACCACCACCACTCCCGACGGGCTTTTCACGCTTGATTTTTGGCGAATCTTTATCCCCCTCATAGCGATGGACGGAGGAAATGTGTTTGATCAAGTGAGCCTATAAAAAGTGGGGGTGGAAAAACGATTAGATTTAAAAACAGAAGTGTATGCTGCTAGATATGTGTTTCCAGTTTGGAAAATACGTCCCCTGAGATTTTTTGTTAAAACTTAACTCGAAAATTGGATTATTTCAAAAATAAAGTTAACTCGGTAGCTCTGCCCGTTCAAAAGTTATTGAAGGTCAAAGTTTGATTGAGATGGTATAGAAATCGGGATTTGGGAGACTTTGACATTCAATAACTTTTGAGTTTATTTTTGAAGTAATCCTAACTTTTGGGTTGACTTTTACGACCCTCGAGCCTCGAGGGTCATATTTTGCACACTGGAAACACCGACCAACGCCAAAGCACGGCAATTGAGCCACTTTACGTACCTTTTGACGGAAGGAGCCCTTGCAGAAGAAGCAGGTGAAAGGCTTCTCGCCAGTGTGGGTTCGAAGATGAGCAATTAAATTCCACTTGATGAAGAATCCTAAAGAATTAAACACGATATTTTACTCCTATTCCATCAAATAAGACATCAAATTCCCCTTAAATTTTAGCTCACCCTTTCCACAATACTGACACGAAAAGTTGGGTTGGTGCACTTTCTCGTGCTTCTTGTAATCATCGTACGACGCGCATTCATAGTGACACATGGAACAACGGAGCACACCAGATTCCGGGATGATTTGCAGGTGTGGCGTCTTCGTGCGAGTGTTTGTGATTTTAGTGCCAACTTTCGCCAAGATGGAGACCTAAAAAAAGGTAAAAAAATTATAATCCCAATCAAATTTTGATCTTCAGAACGCGTAGAGCTACAGAAATAATTCTATTTTTGAAAGAATTCTAATTTTCGAGTTGATTTTTCCCACGAAAAATCTCAGTCTCACAAAATATTTCGCAAACAGATGACCCGCTTGTCAACTATTCCAATTCCACCACTCACCGAACTGTTTGGAGACCCTGCACCACTCTTATCCTTGGAATCCACACTGCCTGGTGACGAGCTATTGCTGTGAGATTGTACTGCCATCGCGTTTGTGACGGAACGAGTCCTCTTCGGCGGAAGAGGGGGCGATTTCTCGTGATTATTGTTATTATTATTGGCCACATTGTTATTATTAAGGGTAGCAGAGGCACCCCCGGCAAGGTTGAAGGGTCGCTTTCGTCCACCACCGCCACCTTCACTGCGGGCAAGACGACCTCCATTTCCACTGGAAGATACGTTCCCATTCTTATCGCGCCGTCCGACGATGTGCGTTCCGGTATAGTTCTGTGGGGTTGCGGCTAAATGGGCGGACCGGAAGAGACGGCGACGATGCTCTTCACCACCGTGACGACGACTGCCTCCAATGCTCACTTCTGAATCGGACTCCATCCCAGAGACGTGGTGTTTCATGTCGGATTCTCCATCTGGGACAGAAAAATACAATAAATAAGTTTCCTATATAAAGTTCCCAAACAAATCTCACTACAGATTTCCTAAATCGAGTCAATCATAAGTTTCCTTATGATGCAAGTCATGCATTTCCTATCTAAAATTCCCCCCAAAATCTGCTTACCATCTCCCATCCCACCATCCACGTCAACCTCCTGATCCTCTCCGACCACATCGACGTCAACGTCTTGATCCTGATGACCGTGATGACCCAAATGTTGCTGTTGTTGTTGATGGTCCGCCGCTGCGGCATTAAGCCGCGCCAACATGGCCGAAGACGACGCGGATCCAGGGTCCTCGATCCCTTCGTCGTGCACAATAGCCAAGCAGGAGAGTGGATTGTCACCGTTCGCCGTTTCCATATCGCCATCCATCCCACCCGAGGTGAAATCGAGTTCGGACTTGACACGAATCTCGCCACTCCCACTCAGCGAGAGATCTTCCGGTTTGGGAGAACCGGCCGCAATGTTCTGTGGGTCATCGTCGTCCTCGTCGAGCTGAGCTGTGGCCAAACCCTGGAAAACGAGGATAAAATTGTCATGAAATTTCAGTTTTCATACGATAATTCTCATAAACATTTTGCCAAAAATCTCCACGATTTTCACAAATATCGAGCTACGCAGTCGCCAAACCATGAGGAAAGAATGCAAGAAAATTTCCATGAAATTTTTCATATCACAGTTATGTATTTTCCTAAATATCGAACCGATCTCAAGAGAATTTCCATCCAATTTTTCATACCACAGTTAAACCCAAATTTTCATAAATATTCATTTCTCCGTCCTCATCACTCATTTCATTTCATCATAATTTCCAGCATCCTTTCTTTGTTTTCCTTTCTCGCCGTGGGAAAGGTGGCAAGCAGGCAGGCAGGCGGATATTTTTTCCCCTTCACTCTGACAATGAGTGAATGTCTGCGTGCGTGGGGTGGGGTCGAGAATTTACTTTACTACAAACTCCCCTCTCCTCTCTGCCTCTCTCCAAAGGAAAGGAAACCTTGAAACCATCCACGGCACCACCACCACCACTGAGTGAATAAGGGATACCGAATAAAGGGTCCATTTTCCTACGAGTGGAGTGATCCTTCTTCTCTCCACCACCACCAGCAGGCCAGCTTTCTACCGTTTCCATGCTCCACTTTACTGCTAAACTTTCATCATGACCCGACCATTCCCGACGCCACGTCCACGTCCACATCCACGTAGCAAGGAAGTACGGTAAAGTGGACTTAAATCCTTCAGCAGAAAGTCTATCCATCCATCCATCCATCCGCCCGCCTAGTGAACCGAACCTTCAACTTCATTTCATCTCATCAACCCAAAACGCGGTACATTTTTCTCCCAACTTTTTACTCCTTCCTTCCCCAGACCAGACATACAACCGAACGTGTTATCGACATGTGGAAAATGGAAACGTCTCCACATCCAATCCACACATGCAAAGGTTTCGCTTACACCAGAAGAACCCTTCTCCATTTCCATTTTCCATGTCCTCCTTTCTTCCATTTTTTTCCTAGTCATCTGCTTACTTAACTTATGGGAGAAAAAAAAAATCATTAAAATCTTATCTCCTAGTCAGTAGTCTTCTCCTCCACCAACTTGACACCCACCAGCTCATGTGCATACGAAACGAACTAATAAGGAAAAAGATGGCCTGGCCGACCGACCTGCATCTAAATCCGCACCATTTTAATCCCTTTCTTTAAGAGAGGTTGACTTAGCCTAGGAACGAACGCGATACCATCCTGATCGTCGCTCTTTATTATCCTTGACGCCCAAGAAGACGGATTCATGAAAGAAATCTGAAATGCTTCTCCGCTACGTCGTGCCCTCTACTTTTCTGATAAGAAAGTCAAACCTCAACCCCCTCACTCACTCACGTACATTTACAATTATCGTCGTTTTCTTTAAGAAGAATATTCTTCCACCATGCTAAATATTTTCTTTGCTATCTCTCACATGCTTTCTTAACAACAACTTGCTTAAAGAAAAACTAACGAACCACGTCACCAAGCATCATCATCGCCGTGGTCTCATCCTGTGCCATGAAGACTCTCCCCTCGGAAGTCTTCTTACTTAACGTGCCACCTTTTACTTGGAAAGACGCCCATCCTGGGGATTTTTCCCTCTTCTTCTATTCAGCCTTTCTTAAACAGAAAGTAGTCAACTCGAGATATGTACGACTAAATAACTGCTCAAGTACAGAAAGTAGTCGACATACGATGACGACTTTTGTCCTCACAAAAAGCTCTGTAAGAGGAAAAGAGAGAAGAAAACAACAAGTATGTGCTCCCTACCACGACCAGCCAAATATCACCCCCACCACATTATAACTTTACTAGTAGCAATAATACATACGTATACACATACATAACACAACCACTTCTCACAGTTAGCAGAGCACGAAGCAACAAGTTGACGAGAAGAGAGAAACATTCAATTCAATGCAAATCCTATAAGCTCGACTTCTTAAAGGAAAGAAGGCCACTAAAAAACATGCCATTTTACACACATGAAAATCCAGTACACACATTTCTCGAGCAAATTTAATCATAAATAAGTACATATACACACATATTTCTAACCGTAATAAAATTGGAACTGCAATATGAATCCTTTGAATAAAAATACGGCTCAAATCTCATCTCCCGAAGCTAACTAACTATGCAATGCAACCCACACGGGGCAATTTTTCTCTCTCCTTAAATAAAATCGTCCCGTTTCTTTTGTTATGCTGGTGCATTTTATTTTATTTTATTTTCCACCACTCTATACATACGCCAAGTAAGTCGAGTTTCTTCTCAACTTTCGACTCGTTCATTTCCTCGCCTGCGGGTGTAAATGTTCAACCTTCCAAGAAATCAGTTTACCTCGGAGTGCATCACATCGCATCTCGAGTGGAAATTCTTCTTCTCTTTTCAACTCTCACCAACCAACCAAGTAACTAACGAAACTTCTCTTCTTCACGTGCCTCCTGTCCGTATTTTAAAATATACGTAAGTAGGATACGTACATACGTACGCGTATGTAAACCAACGCCACGTAAAAAATTATCTCTCTCTCTCTCTCTCTCTCTCAGAGAGAAAAACGAAAAGGAGGAAGTATCCACTTCCTTCTACTCTACACTTTTATAATTCAACTCGATCACGGCACAGCCACCACCAACCAACCAAATGCATACAATGCCCCAAAATTGACTATAAACTTAATGAAATTCTGCACAAATCCGACCCAACCTTTTACTTTGCATGAATCCATACGCCAGGATTAGACAGAGAAGAATAGAACCAAATATTAATAATATTGCGATACAAAATCCATATATTTGATCCAAAATTGGCTGGATTCTCATTCTCGGAAACAAAGGAAATGGAAATGTATGGAAAATCAGGAACAGAACAATACAATTCTCTACAAGTCAAATTCAATTCACAAATGAATAATAATCTCGACAGGATGGAGAGGATTTCTGATTTGACAAAGATCCAATCCAGGTAAGAATTGCTTCCTGAAGAAAATTGATTGGGACGTGGAGTAATCCTATTTCTTCATAACAAGCCATTCAAATCTCTTCCCCAGCCAAGAAAAGAGGAAGCGACGAAATCAGGGAAAGACATCCTGCTCGGCTGATGAGATGAACTCGAACACACAAAAAACGACAAACTTTAAAGAAGAAGAAAACTAGTAGTGCTACTCGTTAGCTCGGAATTTTCCCCGGGCAAGAAAAATCCTCAGCTTTTTCCGATTTTGGCAGCACAACCCGTATGGAAAAGTGATGACTTTTAGACTTTCTATCTTTAGACAGCATCATCATCCCGTTTCCCACCAGAAACCGAATCACTAACTAACTCAAACCAAACCACCCTAATGCTCCGAAAATAGAAAATTTTTTGAGAAAGCTGTCCCAGAGAAAACATCTCTCGGCGTCTCGCTCTCTCTCTATCTCTCTCTTGCTGCAAAATTTTATATATATTTCTTTCCAGGGGTGGGCAAAATACGGTATTTTGAGTTTCGTTCTTCCAAGGGCTTGAATTTTCAACTCCAGCCACAAAAAGCTAAAAATTTACATGGAGGATACGGAAGCCAACCAAATGAAAATATGCACAGGACTTGTGAAGAAGTTAACTTTTTACCACTTTCGAAATATGTTTTTTAATCGTGAAAACAATGTGTCAAAATTGATGATTTTGTAATGATTTTGACTCAAAATACAGTGTGTAGATTTTCAGGGCTGCACCCAATTACATGGAGTATAAGGTACAGGTCTTGCGAAGAAATTAGTATTTTTACCACTTTCAAAATTTTGAAAGTGGTAAAAAGAAAGTATTTATACTTTCTTTTAAAAAAAATCTTGAAAACAATGTATTTTGACCTGGATAAAGACGTGAATTTCTTTACAAAAGCTGTATTTTTGTATGACTGCTGCAGTTTCTCGTCTCTTTGCGGCTATAAGACCCCCGGAAATGCAATGCCTAGCCTAGAAAGAACGGAGCTCAAAATACCGTGGTATGCATTATGCCAAACTATTTTGCCCATCCCTGAAATTATTTCTCTACGACTTACGTGAAGTCCAATATCGTCCGAGGGTGATTTCGACCCGTGGCGAGACGGAGGTCCGACGACGGTTACTTTCGTCCCTCCAGGAACGGTGATACTCTTATCGTGTATATTTTCAATGAGGAATTTCCCATTTCCGTGGCCAGGTTCGAGCCCCAGAAGTTGGATGAGGTCTTGCAGTGTTCCGAGCTGTTTGAGGGGCACGGTCACCTCTCCTCCGTACATGAATTTGGTCAGGAGAAGCATGTCGGGGTATTTGACGTCAGGCAGGACGATGGTATACACGTCGAGGGGGGTTTCCATCTCGTCAAAGACCTGGGGAGAAAATATGAATGAATAGATTTTTTTAAATAGATGGGAGAAAAAGATGACAACAGCTTTTTATGATGAATGATGGCGATATGCGATGAATAATTAACTAACAGCGAAGTGAAGGCGTATACTCACAGATTTTGACTAAACTACGGTCAATAGATCACAAATTTAAGTAATACAAAATTTGCAAAAGGACACTGCCAATGGTCACGTTTGGCGGAGATATTTGTTTCCGAAGAGGAGAAAGGGCGCAGTAAATTTGGAAAGCGTAAATTTTGCCAACTTTGGGGTGTGTTTTCTCCACTTTTTATGTAAATATCTCTGCCAAACCATATCAATACGAGATTGCATCCTTGGGAAATTTCATATTAATAAAATTTGTGATCGAGATTGACACTAATTTCGTCAAAATCTGAGAGTATACGCTGGCAGACCTCCATTGTAAGATTATCCAACTTTTTCAATTAGTAAAACTATGCACGTAGGTGTTTCCCAAGTCGTAGATCGCACAAATTTCCAAACATTCATACATATTTTTCATACATACAAGTATTTCTTCCCCCTTAATTAATTAAACAAGGCTCACACTTACCGCTTTCAACCACGGACTCGCCGAGGCCAAGATAAGCCTGTGGACACTGATGGATCCCCCGTCACACACGATCTTCGCATCGGAACATGCCTCTTGCTGAAAAGCGTTCCGAATCTCCTCCCCAATCACGTTCAAGTGTTTGTTATACTGCAGGAAAAGCCACGCAGCTCCTCCCCCCGTCGCCATTTTGACTTTCTTTCTAAAAAAACTTATCTACCAAAAATATCCCCTCTCTCTCTACAAGGTCGACCAATAAGGCTCCACTTTTTCCGATAAGGCACTTCTTTTCCTCCAATTCTTTTAATTTAACAACCTGCTGCTGTTCTTAATATGTTCCTTTCCCTCCCTCCCGTTTTTCCAACCTTGTTTATTTCTCTCCCAACAAAAAAACAAAGGAAAAACAGAAGAAAAAAACTTTCCCACTTTCACCTCGTCTAACTCGCTGCTTTCGAAATTACGAAATTTCCAGCCAACCTATTTAACTTGATAAATAAAAATATAGTTATTTTCCGTCACTCAGCACAGCATAGCACTCAGTCACTACGAAATAGGATGGAGGAGAGAGAATAATTGTACAACGTCAGAAGAGAGGGGAGAACTTTCTAATTTCTATTTGCACCAGAGAAGAGCAGAGTTTTTCTCTACCTCGCTCGCTGCTTACTCGCTGGCTCTGCTTGGGCATTGCGGGATAGGCGAGGCTTTAGTGGTGCATGGTGCATGGTGGTGGGATACAGAAGAAAGGATACATACAAGCACTACTAACTATTTATTTCATTTAAGCATTTAAGCATTGAGACACGTAGTTAACTTTTAACTATAGATAGAGAGTTGTATAATAATCAAGTCTACATGCATGCACGGTATGTATTTATGTGTGAAGGCTTTTATTCCATGTAAAAATTTATTTAAGTGCGATAGAATTCGAGGAATTACGAAATTTAGTAAGTTGCTCACATTCTTACAGGCTCACGGTTAGAGTACTTTTTTGACATGAGTTAATAATAAGTCGGTCATTCCACTACTGGACAAGTAAAGTAAGGCATTATGCATAACAGGTCTAAATACTAGTATGAAGCATGCTCTTATCATACCAACTTTACCATGGCGGAAGGGGGGCAAGGGTCAAAATTCTCAAATCTCATCAATTTCTGCCAATTTCAACGCCACCAACTTATCATCCTTCTGCTAAAATAGCCAAAATATGAAGCAAGTTGCTCATTTCGTCTCTCATCAAGTCATATTAATTTCCTATTGACTACAATAGAGTGAAAAGAACACGCAGTTCCCATGATTATCTGTCTATGCACCACAATTTTCCTTCTTTCCTCATCTCTCTCTCTGTCTCCCATAACTTTCATGCATAGCTTTTAATACGTACATATTATTCGCACCAACCACGTAATAAATAATCGCACACATGCAGCCTTCTCTCCCAATAAAAGCCATCACTCCCCCATAATAAATACAGATATTTAACTAGATTTATCCAACATTTAAGTAACAGCCAGTAGTACAATCGTAATGCATATATAATAAATAGTTTGGGGGCTTTTTCCTCTTACTAACTTCACTTAACTGGCTCTGCACTTTACACCCAACCAGCAAACCATATCCTCCTCACAGTGGATGGAAAGTTACATGCACAGATAGCATATTTACATACTCGAGGGGAGGCACGAGTGGGGGGATAAAATAAAAGCTGGCTCTCTCTCTCTCTGACGAAAATCTTCTCTCTCTTTTCCTGTCTCCACCAAGTAAGAGAATTTCCCATCCAGCAATGCATAAAGTGTAAAGCGATCATCATCATAGTTGGTGGAGGAAGGTTTGTTTGTGGTGGTATTCTACATAATATGGTCATGGTTTGGTTCGTGTAAATGATCAAGTTTCCCTTCACTTCTAACTCGAAGCTCTTATATATTTCAGTTTGTTTGTATCCTTTGCTTGGTTTTATTTAGTGGTTTGGTTAGGTTTGGCATGCATAGACCTGGTGCATAATGCGATGCAAAGCTATGCTATGCAATGCAATGCAATGCCTGTTGGAGGACATCTCTCTCTCTCTTTTCTCTCTCTCCCTTTCTAATCTGGCGAGGATGATGATGATGAAGGGTGAATGTAGGTTGCTTTGCTCTGTGTGGAATGGATTGGGCGAAAATGATGCACCTTTCCATTTTATTCTGTCATTTACTGCTCTCCTCGACTAACTTGCTTACTTATCGTATCGTGTGTAGTTGGTTGGTTGGGAAATATAAAATTGGTGAAGAAGGATGTGGTGGTGGTAGCAGAGAGACATAGATGGGCGGCTGTGGAGAGACAAATTCTGTGGTGTCCGGTGTCCAATAAAAATCTTTGGCGTTGGTGTCCTACAATTTTTTTTATGTTGGGTGTTCAGCAAATTTTGTGATGTCCGCTATACGACAATTTTATGGTGTCCTATGTCAACCAAAATCTGTGATGTCCGGTGTCCGAAAAATTTTGTGATATGTGGTGTCCGGGTTTGTTGTTTGGTGTCCCACAAATTATGTGGTGTCCACTGTTCGGTGTCAGGCAAAATTTTTAGCGTCAAGTGTCCGGATAACGCCCATCTATGATCTCGCTATTTCGTGTTATGCGATGCATGTATGTTTTTTACAGTGGATGAAATGAATGTCCTTTCTTTTCCTACACGGAAATTAGACAAGTGTAATACAGAGGACGGCTATATATTGTTTTTATTTTCGAATTTTTTATTTGTTGATAACCGACTATCAAATTTTGTGGGTGTGTTTCCTAACTCGCATAGATCACTAAAATTTCAAAATATTTTTGCATACTGTTACATAAGCATTTCGAGGTTTTCAGACATATAAATACTTCCGCTATTATTTTAAAAATACTTAATACATTGGATATTTCATCAAAAATAAATACATTTTGTAAATAGTTCAACGCCTTTATATGCAATTTTTTGTTACAGGAAGTTTGATCACAAAAGCCTTTAGAGTGTTAAATTCAAGAAAATAATTTTACAAAAATTGTTCTTTCTGTTTTTTCTCTTATATTCAGAAGCCATAAAAATTCCCCACTGACAATATCATCATAAAAACCCCTCCTACATAAATAAATGCGTAGAAATGGTGCGAAGAGATGGTAAACCTAGTTAGTTAATGGTGGTGATTAACAATTCTCTAGAAAATTCCATAATTCGTGGATGAAAGAATTGTAGCCTGCGCATTATTATACGGCTCACAACAATCACAAAGAAGCCATTATTAAGGGGTGAAAGCCCTTTATAAGATCGTTATGTCCGTCTGTCTGTCCGTCCGTCCGTCCGTCTGTCTGTCTGTCCGTAGCTCCGATAACTTTTGAACGAAAAGACATAGACACTTGAAATTTTGAACGTAAACTCCTAACGTCAATGGACAGGACGAGTTCGAAGATGGACACTGTGACATCGTCACCTGTGACGATGACGTCGCCACAGTGACGAAAAGTGACGAAAAAGTGTCACTTGTCAGTTTTGACATGTGACACATCATTTTTAACTATTTTTCAATGAGGAATTCGAAAATTCATGTCATTTTGTGTTTGGACGTCACCTGTGACGATGACATCGTCACGGTGACGAAAAGTGACGAAAAAGTGTCACTTGTCAGTTTTGACATGTGACACGTCATTTTTAACTATTTTTCAATGTCAAATTCAATGGTGACCTCCATTTTGACCTCAGAGGTCATGTAAAGGTCATAGGACATATCTATTTCAATTTCAACTGAAATTTAACCCCGAATTCAATGGTGACCTCCATTTTGACCTCAGAGGTCATATAAAGGTCACATAAGGGTTATCAACTGTTAAATTTGACACAAATAAGACACAAAAGTCGAAAACACGTCAGAAGTGTCAATCTTAACAAATTTTCGAACAATTTGATATTCACATTGACGTATGACACTCCTTTCACCCCTTGGTTACATGCGTTGTAACGGTTTATTTTTTGCAGGCAGCGACGTACGTACGTAGCATTGTGAGTAACGCAGTTATTTAGTTGTGCAGTACTACACTTTACTACACATTGGTTAGTTCATATAAGTAGTTAAAGAAGAAGGTGAGCAGTTAAATGGGCTCTTCTAACAACGTAGATATTCACTACAGTTAAGTTACTTATATAGTTAACTGAAGTTAGTTAACTGTGGACGAGATACGCTGATTGTTCACTCACTTACTTACTCTTCAGCGTGGTTGGTGGTTGCATTGTTAGGGAGAGAAATATGTAATGTAGAAGTAGGAATAGACCTGTTTCTAAAAGGTGAGTGAGCTACATGAAAAGAGAGAGATAAGAAATTCCTGGGAAAATTCGTATGCGAAAAATCTACCAAAATATGACACACACACACACAATTCAATTAAACTTTAATTGCGGTTTGTTTTACTTTAATTGGACGACTTGCCATGAAATGAATTACATACTGCGGATATGCTCCATTTCATACAAGGTTGCGTAATGCACATAAGTATATCTGCATATGCAAATTGTTATCCAACCTTCCTCGAGAAAAACAAACAAAGCACTAAATTATTTATGAAATAGTATGTACAACATGGAAATTATGTAAAGCGTTTCTCCAAAAACAAATGTCACGTCAGTCAGAGTGACACGGTGTACGGTTGGCTGCATCACATAACATGGAAAAATCGGGGTTTTTGCATATTTTTATTACCATTTTGCGAATCTCGTGGGCAGTGTTTCGGGGGCAGGTAACCATTTGCAGGTAACCAGAAGAAATAACGGGTAGAAAGTGGTTTCTTGTGGGTATTTTGACCTGCAGGAGATGCAAAGTGCAAGAAACTACGTCCCACCGCTATACTTCATATGGCGAAAGGTTAGATATTTCGTGCACTTTCTCCCAGTTTCTTGCACCTCGAATTTCTATTCAAGTGCAAGAAATAGCGGGAAGAAAGTGTTTTTTTGCACGTATTTTGACTTGCAAGAAATGCAAAGAGCAAGAAACTACCCCCGCCGCTGTATTTCATACGGCGAGTGGCTAAATGGCACATATTTCGTGCACTTTCTCCCAGTTTCTTGCACCTCACATTTCTTGCGTTGCTTGCTTTGAAGTGCAAGAAATGTGCAAACCTGCAAAAAACGCAGCACTGGAAAGTAACTACGTATAAGAAATAACGGAAAGAAAGTGGTTTCTTGCAGGCATTTTGACCTGCAAGAAATGCAAAGCGCAAGAAACTACGTACCGCCTCTGTACTTCATAAAGCGCGTGGCCGGATGGCGCATATTTCTTGCACTTTCTCCCAGTTTCTTGCACCTCACATTTCCTGCGTAGCTTGTAACTGCAGTGCAAGAAATGTGACAAACCCCCAAGAAACGAAACCCTGGTCGTGTGTCTCCTCTGCCGGTATATGTGTAAGAGCGATAAATTATTACACGTGGTCGTGATGTTAATACAGACAGGCAATCTCCAATACCCACCCGGGTATTCTTACTCCTTTCACTTTCCCTCCCTAATACCCGGGTAGTGGTGGCGTAAAAGAGAAAGTCGGTCGGTCCGTGTTTCATTTTATTTATAAAGTAAGTAAGTAAAGCTTCCTTTCTGGATGGATGCAAAGTGTGAGACGTCTGGACAAACTTGTAAACTTGGCACACTTTCCAGCCCACCCAGCACGAGATCACATCACAGCACAAATTGTGTCCTTGGGATAAGTGGATAAAAAATAGAGACCAAAAGTCGTCTCGTTTAAAAAAAATCTAGACATGAAACTGGTCCCATTTTCTGTTTTTTTTTAATTGAGAGATAAAACTGGGCCAATTTTACTATCGTTTTCAAAATCTAGATATGAAATTGGTCAGATATTCTATTTTTTTATTTTTTATAGATATAATTCGTCCTATGTTCTATCTCCCAAATTAGAAAGTTGTCCAGATTATTCTATATCCATATTTTTAATCCAGACATAAAATTCAGCTACTTTCTAATTATTATTTTAAATGCGGAGATGAAACTGGTCCAACTTTCTATTTTTCAAAATCTGACCAAGCTTGATTCCATTTTCAATTTTTTGTAAATCCCGACATAAATTTCACCTCATTTTCTTTTTTTTAAAATCCGGATATAACCTGGTCCACTTTCTCCTTTCAAATCCAGACATAAAATTCCTCCTGTTGTTTTCATATTTTTCCAAAATCCAGACATAAAACTGTCCCAGTTTTTCTCCCTAAATTACAAATCTATCCAGGTCATGAGATCCATGGTCACAGAAAATGTGGAGGACCTCATCGCATCGCCCACAAAAAAGTGAAAACTTTCCCTCTCTGGAGAGAGTGGAGGTCGTATTGTCGTCGTCGTGGTGGTGGTCGTGGCATGTGAATGAAATGGACACTCAATTCTCTCCCTCCACACTCGTACTTATTCTTGTCCAGCCTCCAGAATTTGGAAACGCTGACTGAGCCTGATGTCGCAATTGCAGTGACGACAAAAGCCACGCTGGAGACAGTTGAGTTGTCCTGCTTTTGGGCGTCATTTGGTTTCGTGGTCTCTCTCACCTCACCGTCGCACATTTTATTACACACGGGCATTTCTACGTATGTACATATCTGGATACGTAGAAAGTGGGACAAGAGAGTGAGAAGGAGGAGGAAGAGACAACGTCTTCATGTAAAATGCAGAAGTGCGGCTGTATAACGAAACAGAATGGGTAATTTTCCAAGTAGAATACAACAAACCGTAGGAGAGAATTGGATTCCAGATGGGGCAGAAAATAGTCAAATTTCCAAATTTGACATGCTTTTTTTCAGAAATATGTATAGTTCAGATCAGTTTAACCTGTCAGAAAAAATAATTAGGTACGTGGATTTCAGCAACCAAAATTCATTTAAAATGCAAAAGTCCTGCTACTAAAACCAGCAGAATGAACAAGTTTACTTATGTTACTTATTACTTACAAATGTACGTAATACAAAATCCACACAAGAAGATTGCAAGCGTAGTGCATAAATTGGTAAAATTCCCACATTTTTCCAAGACTGTCCAAGACTTTTTACACTTTTTCAAGATTGTCACCTTAACCGTAATTCGGATAAGTTTCACATGTCATAAACAATAACTGTGTGCAATTCATCTCCCAAATTCATTAACAAATTAAAAAAAAACATGCAAAAACTATGAAACTTCGTACACTTTTTTCCTCGCCAAGTTCAATTCGGATAAGCTTCAAGTGTCCCTACGAAACAATTATGCGCAGATCTGACCCCAATATTCATGCAAAAATGGGAAGAAAATATGCTAAATTTACGAAATTATGTCATAATTCTTCCTCCAGATTTTGTCTCGGTGTTATTATTTTACATTGTCTGACTTTCCATTGTCGCCATCTTTTTTCACTTCCGTCTCGGATTCCTCAGCTCCCTCGGCGTGGCTTCCACTTCATTAGCTCTTCCACATACGTGACGGAAGAAAGGAATGTGATCTGATCTGATGCGATGGGAAGACAAAAACTCGCGAGAGCGAGAGGACCACTATTTTGCAAAGATATTGATTTCCACTGTCTCGTGCACCACATAAAATGCTGTCCTTCTAAAAAATTCCTTACTTATACGCATCCACGCTTCATATTTATTCCGTGTATACAAATAAAACGCAAAATTGCATGAAAATTTGGACAAATGCTTCAAAGAAATTGGTGAATTTTGGACAGAAACATGCACAAAATATTTCTTCCAAATATTCAGAATGGCATAATGGCATGAAAACGAAAATAAATTCCATGAGTTTTTACTTTTTAGACAAAAATGGGGAACTTATTGATTTAAATGGGGGCATTAATTTGCAGCAAAAATATATTTGTAATCCATTTATCTCTTTGCAAATTTGCTTACAATGGCAAATATTAGTTTTACCACAGGTTCGTCACTTCACTAGTTATAAATACAAACATAAATATGTAAACACGCCCCTATAAATTAAGTAAAGGGGAAATATTTATGTTTCCAGAAATTTGAATCATATGCAAATATGGCACGTGCCATAAATGTCAAATATCGACAACTCTAAGGTCACCAAATTTGACGTGAAGTGCCAATTTGTCACACGCAAAATAACACTCGAGGAAATAGTACGAGTAATAAAACAATTTTTGCAGTAACGTATTTATGTATTTATGTGCGTACGTCTGCATATCTGATACATACTTCTTCTCGCCAACGAATAATTGGCGTAATGACCAAACTTTGTGCAATTAGGCTCCTTTACTCGATTCGTGGACTCCATGTCAATAATTAGTGGGTTGTTGTTATTCTCCTCGACACTGCTGCATAATGCAAAAGCCAAAATGGTAAACCTCATACACACATAAATTTCCTATACGTTTCCATTCTCACATTTTGCGATTCAGGTATAATTAATATTTCGTAAATACCCTTATCCAAAAAAGCTCAAAATAAGTCACTTTTGATTTCACACGTACATATATTTTGTCTATTTCAGCTATTTTTTAAATTTCAGCTACCATTTCTGGACAGGGATCTCTTTTGAGAATGTAGTTTACTATTTTTTTCATAAAATGCGCACAGTCTCGTCTTTGCGAATTGTGCATAAAGCGTACAATTTTTTATTAGAGAGTGAAACTCTCTTATAAGGTAGTTATGTCCATTCCTCTACCTGGTGGTTGGTCCGATAACTCGTGAAGGCATTGATATAATCATTTTTACGTAAAGTTTCACTCCCTGGCTGCTTGCGTTGCAACGGTTTATTTCACATGTACAAATTTTCAATACAAAATTTGAGACGAAAATTCATAAATATGACGCTCCCATTTCTGGACAGACGTAGCCTTTACCGTTGCCCTTTTGTGACAGTGGTTTCGCAAAATTTTATCTTAATTCACTATCTCCGCCGGTTTTATATTAAATTTGCACAATCCTCACTTTCAGAGCTGTGCATAAAGAATGTAATCCATCTGAAAAGAGGGTCCTGAACTTTAGCGTGATGCACATTTTCGCCAAATTTTCTCATTTTTATTTCAATGCAATTTGCACAATCTCGTCAATGCCAGCCGTACTATCATTGCAGGATCCTCGTACCTGTTAACTATAGTGAAGTGTGATGCACATTTTGGCCAAATTTTCTCATTTTTGCATACAATTTGCACAATCTCTCTCGACTGTGCAAAAAGAACGTCATCGATCTGAGGAAGTCTTATCTTTCTCATCTTAACTCATTCATAGGGTCAAAATCCTCCCAAAATCCTCCCCACGTCCCATCTGCCCGGTCCCCATCTCAAACAAGTCACTCTTCTTCTTCCTTCTTTATAAATACACCTTAAAATTTACGGCTAAAAAGCCCACTAAAAAATGCATCCATCCGTCACTTCATTCCGATCCATCACCTCGTTCTCGTCATTCCCATAAAACTGTGCAATTCCTCTTCAAACAAATTATCAAAAAATTCACTTCGGACACGCTATTTCGCCTCGCCAACATTTTTTTTCACCAAGTATTCGGTTTATCCCGGAGTTTTGGGAGTGTACCTCTGCAGTAGGGGAATCCGTCCCGTGCTGGCTGGTTGGTGCAGTGCAGTGCGAATATTGGGCCCACCCTACACTACCCGGGTATTCTGGTACACCACGGATGGAGGATTGTGAATATACTTGTGTGTGTTTTTGTGTGCAAAAACCTACACACATATACGACGACGGAACGAGCTTTCTCTTCAAGTTTGGGTATAAAGCGGGCCAGAGTTTGTCACTATGGCCCAGTCTGTGCCTGCCACGGCGTGACATGGCTGCGAAAACCCTGCCTCCGACGAGACCTATTTTCACCTCGCGGATTCATAAAACCTTACCCCCCACAACGTGCAAATTTTCCCGCAATTTAGACCTACATATTTCCATTTAAGCGCCCCCTTAAAAAATTATGGGGACAGAAAACTCGTCACATTTTTGACAATCTCCTCATCGCGAGACTAATCATTCCACTTGAGTGACGAGGGAACCATTGAGGAGTCAAGTGAAGGAGTCATCCCGTAATCAGAGCCAATCTAGTCAAGCCAGGTGAGTGAAAGACTCATTTCGCATATCACACTGTTCATCCATCTCATCGGTTTGCGAATAAGTGCAAATCTCGAGATCATTTCTCTTCTCATGTGTCACACGTTATTATTTGCTCACTCACTCACTCACTTACTTGTCTACGTGGTTCTCTTCTCACTTTCTCCAGAACTTTGACAGGTAGTACACTTTCTCACAAGTTTTATTGTGTTATGTGCTGTCATGTAAAAAGTAGGTGTCTTTGTTTTCGACGGGATTTTCGAGAAGATTTTGTGACACATATTTTTGCATAATGTACATGTATAAATTTAACGAGATGGTATCAATTTGGGCTAAACGGTGTTTCATTTTGTGTGGATTTGCTGTAGTTTTTGCAGTGCAGAGAAAGAAATGCAAATTGTAAGAAACTTCAAGAAAGTGAAAGAAATGTGTCAAAATAGCTGCAAAAAGACCACTTTCTCCCCATAATTTCTTGCACGTGGTTACTTTCACCCGAAACACTGGTACTAAAAATATTCACACATTTTCGAAACTGTCATGTAAAAAGTTTGCTCGTTTTTTTGACGAGATTTTCACCCAGATTTTTGTTTCACATATATTTAACATATATTTACATACATATTATGTAAATTCAATAAAATGGAACATATCAATATGGACCCAAAATAATCCAGATTTCCGAAATTAATGAGATTGCAGAGCCACTTTTTGATAGATTCAAAGTGAAAGTGACACCACGATCCAATTTTTTTGTCCACATGTCATCTCTTCTTTTTCTTCTTTCTAAAAAAGAATTTCTCTAATTAGATTACTTCCGGATTTTATGTTCCTTTCAAATCGGGCCTGAATGAAATGAGGTCGCGAAATAATCTCCTCTTTCATAGGATCACCACCTCGCCCTCAATACCACGTCAAAAGAGAGACGAGGTAGATACACATAAATAAATAAAATAAGTCGGGATTTAGTTTCCTATAGGTACATACGAGATACGACTTTCCGTCACTTTTCAGGATGATGAGATATTTTTAGCAGTGTTTCGGGTGAAAGTAACTATATCCAAGGAATTATGGGAACAAAGTCGTTTTTTGCAGGTGTTTATTTTGACCTGCAAGAAATGCAAGGCGCAAAAAATGTTATAAAAATGTTATATTAAATGTCCGAGGTTATAGTTTATATACGAAGCGTGGGTGGATGGCGCTTATTTCTTGCACTTTCTCCCAGTTTCTTGCACCTCGCATTTTCTGCGTTGTTTGCTTTCCAGTGCAAGAAATGTAGCAAACCTGCAAGAAGCGAAACACTGGGTATTTTCTTCCTTCTGGTGAAAAGTTAATGATGGTGAGAGAGGAAAATCAGGTATTTAACTGTGGTCACATTTACTCTTGACGCTATAAAATTGGCGCAAGGTTGCTAAAAAGTGAAGTATGATAAATAAAAGCTACTTTCACCTTAAATCTGACCCAAAATATTAAGTAAATCGTATTAATTTTCTGCACCTATTCATTAAAATTTGTGGGGAGCTACTTTCACCTGGGCATAATTATCTGTAAGTACTTATACAAATTCCATCTATTATTGGAATCTGCGACTTTCCCTCACTGTAATATGATGAAGTAGGTTGGAAAAAGTTAATCAGGGTAAAAACCACGGAAAACCGTGTATTTAAGTTTGATCATATTAGGCACGACGTATGTATTTCCACGTTAAATATGACTCAAAGAATTAAACAAATCCTATTCAAATTTCTGCATGTATATTCATTCAAATTTCGGAGAAAAGTTAATCAGGCTGAGAATTACGCTATAAAATCGGGTATTTAATTGTGGTCATGTTCATTCATTCTTTGCTCTGAAACATTTCACCTTAAATATGAGTCAAAGTATTAAGTAAATCCTATTAATTTTCTGTACCTATTCATTAAAGTTTGCGGGTAGTTACCTGGGCAGAATCGTTTGCAAATACTTATGTCAACAATTCAATCTAGCTATTATTGGAATTCGAAGACTTTCACCGCCCACTTTCCCCGCTATAATCTGCATAATGAGGCTTGTCCTCCTATTGGGAAAGCAAAATCAGGGTAAAAAACAGGGAAAATCATGTATTTATGTTTGATCATATCCACTCTTTACGCCATAACTTGTGAAATATGAAGACAAGTAGTTTCCCCTTAAATATGAGTATTAAAGTATTAAATAAATCCTATTAATTTTCTGTCTCTCTATTCATTCAAATTATTTAGAATGATGAGATATTACCGTTCCGCGGAAAAGTTAATCAGGGTGGGAACCTTAGAAAATCTGTGGTCATATTAATCCTTTGCGCCATAACATTTCAGCTTAAATATGAGTCAAAGTATTAAATAAATCTTATTAATTTCTCTGCCTATTCATTAAAATTAGTGGGTACCTATGTAAACCACGGACAAAATCGTGTACTTAACTCCTCGATGAAGACAAACAATTGGTAATAACGAGTCAAATATTAAGGCAACTTAAACATGAGTCAAAGCATTAAATAAATCCTACCAATTTTGTGTTCCTATTCATTAAAATGCTTTGAGCAGAAATGACGAAATTATGAATCTGGGCAGAAATGACGGAATTATGTGTGTCCCAAATCCGATCTATTGTCCGGATTCGGAAACTGATTCAATGTGACAACAACAATTCGAGGAAATCGTAATCTCATATTGATAGATGAGGTATTTGTGGCGTGCATTCAAATTTGATAAGCTCCTTTCGTCGGGTTGTCTTGATAATAAGATGGAAACTCGATTTACTTAATTTTTGTCGTCTTTCCTGGAGGAGGAGACTTGCAGATTGGTCTGGGAGAGAGAGATGCCAGGGCCACTTAAATAAAATATGGTGTGGGTGACATTCCGTCCGCGTGTGTCATGATTTGCGTCTGTTTTCTTCTCTCCCTGAATAGCGTGGTTATTTAGGCAGACATAGGTGGGCGAGGGAGGAGACTGTGAGATGAAATTGGATTTCGACAGACATTTTTTTACGTGTGGAAATAATCTAGGCCGAAAAATCGATTATGATTTCAAACTACTCGATCATTCGAATCTTATAAGTTTTTCATATTTACAAAAATTTTCATATTTTCCGATTTGCACGACTTCCGAGCTTCTTCAAATTTACGACGTGTGACTCATGATGAAGCGATTTTGATCTCCGGAAACCTTAGATTTTAAATCAACTCCAGGGAAACAATCAATTCTGACTTCGAACTTCTTCACCTTCCAATTTCCTTATTCCGCAACTTCTCCATGTCCCTAAAATTTTAACTTCCGACTTTCTCTAAATCGTCCTTTACCTTAATTCGGAATTATTAACTCCCAATTTCTCGCCACATGTCCATCCAAAATCTAGACTTCCTTCGTCCCTTTTTCGATCGACTGCACACCCATGGCCGCCGCCGCAGCATTATAGATTTACTCGAAATGATGATGATGAAAGGACAAATTTCTCGTGGCAACGAAACCACGGACCAACCAACCAAGCTGATCACCTTACTTCTTCTTCTCGACTCATCATTTTCTTTCTCCGTCTCTTTCACTCTCTTCGCTATAAATAAATAGTGAGCACACAAATTTGCGCAATGTACAATTTGCACGTATTCACAAAAATAAAATAAGCAACTGGCCAAAAATCCATCCAATTTGAACAACGACGACATTGTGACATCGCATTTCGACATCGAGATCCACACCGCATTGTTCGGTCTCCTCCCAAATTTCTCCTTCGATGAATAAGAATGGGGAAATTAGAGTTGCGCAAATTTTCGCAAACTTTTTTTTTCTACACAACAAATTACATTACTTAACTCGAAAGGCAAAGAGTAGGATTGCAAATTAGAAAGTAAGATATTTCGTAATCTCATTTTAATGAATATCGAACAAACGTGGGGTAATAAGTTAGTTAACTTATTAAAGGTTGCTCATGTAAATTGGATTTCTAATTAATGTGCGATATGCATCTATGTATCTCCCCGAAAACCGATTTCGGGGAAATTCCAAAAATAAATGTAATTTCTCAAGGTCGTTTTTCAGTTTAATGATTATTTGTAAAAAGTTAGAAATAAAAAGATCACAGACAATGATTGGCTTGTTTAGAATTAAAAGATAAAAAATTTCGCAATATTCTTTCCTTATAATAAACATGTACAGTTTTGCAGATAGATATTCATATCGACAAATCGCAATTTGCAGAAAAGTAGGAAACTTTTGAAAGTTTTTATGTCTAAATCCTATATTAAAATTTCTGTGAAGTTGTATAGATTGCAAAATCTAAGAATGTAAGTGTAATAATTTTTTAACATATGTTTATTTTATTTTAATGAACATTTTATACAAACTTAGTAATAAAAGATGTATATTTCCTTCCGAAGTCGAATAAATTGTCACCAAATTTTGCAATATTTCTAACTTTTAAAAAAATGGATATGTAAGATTTTGCAGTACACTGGCAAATCTTAATTTGCACATTAAAGGCTAATTGCAGACAACCTTTCCTTCATTACTACTTCGATTTTTGCTTATCTGAGTAACTTGAAAAATTCTCGAAATCAAGGAATCATTTCTTAGCAGGTAATAAAGTAGTGTTATTATTCAATGCCACTTTTTACTTTTTAACGATATTTCATGTAGAAAAAGTTAGTTAAGATTGACTGAATCCTTTGCAAGATGTGATTGCAATTAATTATACATTAGATAGATATTTATGTATTTTAGGCATTTTTGTGTACTTTCTCAATTCGGATAAATCACAAAAATTTCAAAATTTGTCAATATTTCTGCTACTGTTCTCAAAACTGTAACTGAAGTGTAATCTTGATCTGTATTTTGTGGAATTTTAAAAGAAAAATTTGCACTCTAAAAATTTGAAGAATTTCCTAACCGAGAAAAATTTTGCAATAATATTTCAAATCCACTCTTTACAAATATTTCAAAATTAATGCTATTTATTAACCTCGTTTTCAATTTTAAACTGTTAAATTAAACGTAGTTGTTCAACGTCATTTTTAATTTTAATGAATATTTCATAACCAAAAGTAATAAAAGATATCACCAAATCCATTTGCAAAGGTGGGAAAGGTATTTGTTTTACAAACTAAAAAGCAGAAATTTCATATTTTTGTTGTAAAATAATTGGTTACACTTACACTCCCAAAATTGAGTCTTCTCAATATGTTCTTATCTTCAATTATATTTTCGACATAACAATAATAAGTCTTTATTGTCAAAAGGTAACAACGTGATAACATGCTGATTTCCAACCATTGACATTTAACTAAATACTTAATTAGTAGTATATTTAATTTCAAGCTTAAGATTAACATCTCCTTTTTAAAATATACGCCGTCAACTTGAATTTGTAGACATCAAGATTTTTTTCATCTTTAATTTCATTTGGTAGTTCATTCCAAAATTTTATTAACCTATATTTAACACTTTTTTCAAAGAGCACAGTTTTGTGTGGTGGAATAACGAAACAATTTGTGGACCTTGTTTCATGAACCGATCCATGAATAGTAACAAAATTTTGAAGTAATTTAGGAATATATATTTTATAATCATTTGTAAAACTTTTAGCAAAAAGGGAAAGATAGTAGTTTGGGTATTCATCTAACTTAAGTAAACTAAACATTTCATATAATACATTTATGTTAATAATACGTGGAGAAACCCAAGATCTGAGACAGTTATTTACGACTTTTTGGACGCGTGTTAAAGTGGTACTGGAAGATCCAGCCCATATTTGAATACCATATTCAAGACAAGACATTACAATTGCGTTGAAGATTAGATGAAACTTATCGGTAGGAATTTTCCTTTTGAGTTTCAGCAGATAATGAATACGAGGTGTAATTTTGTTAATAATTTTATCTGCATGCACGTCGAACCTTAACTCCTCATCTAACCAGACCCCTAAATATTTAAATTCAGAGACCCTGGTTATTTCAAAATTTACCGTTTTTATTGAATCCAAATGGGGTATTTTTTTCGTGCGACTATTTCTACAAATCATAAAATGGGACTTAGTCCAGTTTATTTTCATGCAGTTTAAGTTACACCATGCATGCAGGATTTCAATCCTTTCAATTGCTATTTTTTGAAGTGTGTCAAAGTTTTTATGGGACACTAATGACGAAATATCATCAGCAAATACATCCTTGTGACCTTCAAGTTGGTCAACGCCGTCGTTTACATATAAATTAAATAGAATTGGTCCAATTTTTGACCCTTGGGGGACAGATGCATATATAGGGAAAGAGTCAGATATAAAGTTCCCTAGTTTAATTTTAATGTGTCTGTTTTTCAGGTAATCCGAAATTATGACTATAAGGTATTCTGGGAAATGATAAATGTGACGCAATTTATCAATTAAAAGCTTGTGGGATATCGAATCAAAAGCACGAACCAAGTCAAAATATAAAACTAGTGTGTAATTGCGTTTTTCAAGTGTGTCATAAATTTTTTGAGTCAAATGAGTTAGTGCATGGAACGTAGAGTGCTTACTTCTGAACCCAAATTGTGATTCTGAAATAAGTTTTTTTTTTCGTGCATATTGTTGTGATTCTAAATGTTAATATGTGTTCATAAACCTTACTGAAAAACGGTAGAACTGATATCGGACGGTAACAGTTCGGATCCGTTTTTGTGCCCCCAACTTTAAAGAGTGGAGTGACTAAAGCTGTTTTCCATTGAGATGGAAACCTCCCCATGTGTAAACTATTATTAAATAGAACTGAAAGTATGGGAGAAAATTCATCAGGGAATTCCTTTATAATGCGGGTGGGGATGTCAGATATGCCAGGGACTTTTTTGGTTTCATTTTACGAATGGTTTTGTTTACTTCAAGTGGAAAAATGGGAGTAATTTCCTCAGACGAAGGTAACTGAGGGATGTCAAGGTTGTCCAAAGTCTCCGGTTTAATAATTACAGATTCGGCAATGGCTTTACAGATTTTTTTAGGACAATTAGTTAGTTCGTCGTCCACTTGTAATTGGTCAATTTTTGTGGACTTATAGTTTGTACTTGTGAGTTGCTTGTATGCAAACCATAAGTCTTTGGATTCGTTAGATTTGTTGAAAAGGTCGTGAAAATGTCGTTGCTTATTTTTCCTACACGCAATGTTTATTGCATTTCTCAGTGCCTGGTACTTTTTGAAAAGTACTGGGCATTTAGATTGGTTAAATTGTCTCTTTAAATTATCACGAGCACGCATTTGCTTTTTAACGTCCTCACTTAACCAAGCCGAGCGTTTGGCTCGAATAGTTTTTGTAACCGAAGGTGCATGACAATTTAAAATGGAAGAAAGTGAGGATTCAACAAAGTTTACTTGATCGTCAATTGTCTTTAGGGGAAAAAAGTTATGCCAAGGAAAAGTTCGGATGTCCTTGGAGAATGCTTCCCCATCGAATTGTTTAAAATTTCGGCTACGAATTGTTTTTACATGGTAGAATTGTCGTTGCCTTTTTCTAACTAAATAAATAATATCATGATTAGAGATACCAGAAGTGAAAACTCAACTGAGTTAGAGTAAATGTGATCAATGAGTGTATGTGAATTTTTAGTGTGATGGGTAGGTTCAGTTATTAGTTGACAATACCCATACTCTTGTAATCCCCCAATCAATTTTTGTCCAATTGAAGATTTAACTAAGAGATCAATGTTAAAATCCCCAAATATGTACGATTCCTTATATATTGACGAGTAGTCAGAGATTTTGGACAAAAAGAGATTCAATTCTGGGAAAAAGCATGCCAGATTTTTACTGTCTGGTCGTCTATATATACATGAGATAAGAAATGGACTTGAGAAAGGGAGTTTTAGAACTAGGGCTAGAGATTCTGTTTCGTATGTAAATGGTGGAGTGTCAAGTACGGTTATGGAGAGCTGTTCTTTATAGAATACAAGCAATCCTCCCCAAAATCTTTCCCTGTCTTGTCTTACAAACCGATATCCAGGAATATCAAGACCAGGGTAATCTTCGTCCAAATTTAAATGTGTCTCTGCTATTAAACAAATATCAGCTCCTAAGTCATTAAGCAAATATTGAAGTTGGTCAATTTTACTGTAAAGACCATTTACATTTAAGTGAATAATTTTAAGACCTTTTGGTAAGCTGGGAATATTATAGGGAATGGATAAACTAATATGGTCAGACAAACTATTTCCAGTGTAAAAGTCGTCCGGGTCATTGTCTTCAATTTGACTAATCGGAAAAATGCAAGACATACACTGCCAGCTTCCCCTTTTAATTTCTTTGACAGTAGTCGTATGATTTATAATACAAGCACGGTGGTATTGCTTTCCACAAAATATGCACGTGATTATTATCTTAGTTTTATGAGTTTTCAGACATGCATTACAGTCGTTTGAGATATGAAAACCACGAGATGAATGCGTAAAATCTAAAAATTTAGATGAGCTTCATTTCAATTCATCCGAGTCGATAAGGAATGAATATTCACTATGATTAATATTAATACAGACCTTATGATAATATAATCCGCATGAGCTACAGAATAAGCCTAATTTTCTACGGTCTGACTTTAAGCAAACAACACATAAGCTTTTGGATTTTTTGTTACTAACTGATTTTTTACATATAGCTTTCTACTGACTTTTTTTAATGACGTTGGAGCCATTTAAAATTAATAAAAATTAATTCTAACTTAAGTCTAATTTAGAAACTTAAAACCTTAAAAACTAAACCTGGTGCTGGTCCTGAATCCAAAGTAGATGACGATGATGAGGTGAGATGATGTTTGACACAACTTGGAAGGCCTAGGTTAGTTGAGGTCAGGGGACAGTGGGGTCCTAGGGGGTAACAATGTCGGGGAATCACGACAAAGTCTACAGTTGGTTGTTACACAACGTGACTTTTCAAAGGTAGCCAGGAACCTTCTTCAAGCAATTTACAAGACCGGAGAGAAGAGCGAGGAGAGATGCTCTTCCTCCGGGTGCTCGGACATTTAACTATCACACTTTGAAATGTTATCAAATCTCAAATTTCCTCATTTTGAGTTATTTTGCCCTTTCAAAGAGAAAATTAATTAACTAATTAATGCACACAACAAGCTGTGTCAATATTTTATACGTTGAAAAATTGACACCTCGGTAAAAACCAAGCCTTATGAATCTAGAAGATGTGTATCTTTCCTCCACTTGAAAAATGAGAAATATTCATCAAAATTAATAACAGCTTTAAGCAATTGCAATTATTCAGAAAACGCTCTGATTTTCAAATCAATCTGCAAAAAAGATGCTAAAATCGCATGATATCATTTATTATCTAATGCAAGTATTTCTTATTTCTCCAAAATTAAACACCATAAGTGAGATAGCACAAAATGCATTTTCAACGACGAATATTTGCTACACAAAAATTTGAGAAATGATTTCTGAGCAAAGTAGTTTCGCAATATTTCTCTTCCAAGTATCAACTTTCAACAAAAATATGTTGACAGATCCGAATGTCTAAAAACATACGAGAAAATATGCTTTCTTTTCATGTCCCAATGTTACCTTTTCACTCACTTTTTCAAAATTTCAGAACTAACGGAAACCTGAAATTTGAGTTACATTTATTGTTAGCATCATAGAAATACGCAACGATCTGATGTTACTTTTGTTTAATTATAGATGTATAATTATGCATAATTATGTATGCATATTCATATTAAAAAGTACTCAAGTGTGAAGTGCTGTTTGCCTGTACGTGTAATTATTCAACGCCAGTTTTTATTTTTGCAAGTATTTAAGTTTAAAAATTTACTCAAAGATGCTTTTCATTGACTGTATGTATGTATAAACACCTCTATATTTACCAAATGATTTTTACACAGCATAGAAACATTTACTTCATACTGATTTTTTGCTCATGCATACGTACACATAAACTGCCACATTTGCCAAATAATTTAGCAAATGAGAATAATTTTTGCAAAACATAGAAACGATCGTACTGACTAGACTTTCTCTCTTGCCAAATTCTTACCTATGTAATAAGGTTACGTCACAAATAAGCCTCATATGAAAAGTAAATACCATATTTTATGTAGACTAAAATATATCGTGTATTTTTTAGATAAAAAATCCACATTGATATGCAAAATATTTTCAAGTTTGTTTCCTAAATGAGCAATCCTCCCCGTTGTACAGGTTCCAAGATAATTTCCAGCATGTCATCAATTTTTCATAATTCCCCAAAATATTTACTAACTCTTGATTTTCCAAATATTTAAATTAGCAAAGGAGCATAATTTTTGCAATGAACAAAAATATCTGAACATTATCGGGCCGACTTTCTCTCCTTCTTTCTCTTTCGGCAAATTCGTATAGGTTGGAATGGAGAAATCGGCCTTATGAAAAGTATCGATCCCTTGGTCGTCGTCGTGTCGTGTCGTAATAATAACCAGTCTCGTCTGCTACTTACTACCATAGTTTCCTGCATATTTTTATACACGTACGTACGCTGGCACTATTTGTAAATACATGGCGTATGTATGTCCGTTAAGATTAGCCGGTTCACTTTTAATGCTGCAGAAAGTAAGGTTGTGTTGATATTGGGATATGAAATATATGTAGGATTAAAAGGGCGGAAAAAACCTGACCAGACATGTGTATGTAGCCCGAGCCAGACGTGGGATTTGGCACCATTACTTGTTTTTATTCGTAAGTAAATTCTTATGAGGTGTGTGAGTTGTAAATTCACGTTGGTTAATTTATGAGTGTGTGTATGTTAAGTGTAGCGCAACTTGAAATTAATGTGCACCAATTTCTTGGCATAAAGGTCTATGGTATTGTAAATAATTCCGTAGTTAACTTCAATTGGTTAATTTTATATTAATACTAACTGATTTATTTATGTTTCAATTAATAAGTACATACAGACTGTGTATGATACTATTTAATTATTAGTTGATTTGGGGTAATGTGATACAACTAGTTCTGATAGATAACTTGATACAACTACTTTGGTGGGTAATTTGATACAAGTAATTTGCAATCTCAATTTCCCATTTGGGGCAATCTAAGATTTGCGATTCACTCTTGTGCAGAACAACCCTCTGTTACAAAAAGATTAAATGGGCGTTACGCGGGCTTTGGTCCGTGGCTAGCTTTATACTGCAGAGCGGACGGAAAAGCACCCGTGTATGCTAAATCTCACAGTTCATTCCAGCTAAAATAAGTCTATTTCCGCATTATATACATAAACACAATAGTTTGTTCATCATTGGAACAAATGCATGCATACATTACATACTACCATTTCTACCTGTTTAGCAAACTACAAAGCTGGACAACTCAGTCTGCATAAGATGAGTTTGCACTCTGCATGCCATCACTGCCAGTGTTCTGTGTTGCAAAACATTGATTTGCATGCTTCGGTTTGCTTCTACTGCAAAACCAATGTAAATTGCGTTCAATCTGCATCTTAAATGCAAACTGAACACAAAATGCAAACTACACATTACAACTCCAATTGCATTCATATTCCTACATATTAGGAATCTGAACATTACTTATAATTAACCAACGCTTTTGCTTATTTCTGCATATGCAAAATTTCAAGGGACTCGGACGAGGTGCAAAATCAGTGGTAGTTTTGGTCCTTTTTATTTGCCAAATTATGTAACGAACGCTTTGCACATTTATTTTCATTTTAAGCCACATTTCTGCATGTGCAAAATTTCGGGGGACTCCTACTTGCTGAGGATGAGTTGCGAAACGAGTGGGAGTTTTAATCCTTATGCACGACTTAAAATTGTCACACATTATTTTAATAATGCTTATTTTCCATCGATTTTACTTTCTTCCTGACATTTCTTGCAAGTGAGTACTTGCATGCCAAAAAATGGCAAAATGCAAAATTAGAACGAAATATTGTCACTTTAGCACTCAAATTCGACATTATTCTGCATCTAGAATCGAAACTTCCGAGACACTGACGGACAGACAATTCTACAGTTTGATAAGGCCAAGTTAGTCACACTCGAGGTTGGGACGACGTAAAGAACGTCGGTGGGTCTTACACAACAGCGAACAGGAAGAGGCGACATGCCACCGGTGGCTTTCACCTTTCACAGAGCTACCTACGTAGGAAACAAAGAGTGCGAATTAATAAATCATGCTCCTTCGATTACTTACTTAAGTACTTTTATCAATATGAACAAACACAAAACCCAATCGAACCAGATTTTCTATACGCATTTCCCACACGAGAAAGTTTCCAGGTTTGATTTTCCAAACTTTTACGGCATTTTAAAAAAAGACACAATTCTTTAAAACAGTTTCTTCGGAAATTGAATATGTCACTCAGAAACTTTAAGGTTTCAATTCATTTCTAATATATTCAAATTTGCTTCCCAACTTTCTCCACCGCGTTTGACCTCGGAAATAGACACAATTCTTTAAAAGGATGATCAAAATTTTCAGAAATCATGTTACTCAGAAACTTTCCTTTCCCCTTAAAATTTTCTGCCCAACTATCTCCGCTGCAATTAGCTTAAAAAAGACACAAAATCCTTTAAAAGGGTGGCTAGAATTTTCATAAATAATTTATCACTCCACGTGCAATTTCCCCAGTCTATTTTTTCTTCCCTTCGATTACAAAACTTCATGTCGAAGATAATGCAGCCTCGATAAGAGCAGACTGGGCGGTTTTCTATAAATTATGGATGGATGGACATTTGCATACATATAAAAGTAAATTCCCCATAATCATGTCAACCTGGATTATTGCTTGACAGTAATTAATTGGTTTGAGTGGACTTTGCAAAATGCCCATGCTACACCTGGCCCACTCCACTTTTCGAGTACGTACGTGGGCTGGTGAAAGTAACCACTTTCACCACTCACCGCCTGCCCCGTTGAATTTAGTTCGCTCCAGGTGCATGTGGTTTTTTGGCTTTTGGTTTGCTCTTTCCTCACCTTATGAATTTTATTTACGAGGCAAATTTCTTCATTACCAGGAGACAACTTTTGGTTTGGCCTACACATAACTCAACTTACGAAATTTTGTATGTAAAATTCACTCAATGAGACAATTGTTTTATGTAAAGTGCACTTTTACCTGGGCTGGATGGACAATTCGTGGGTAAAAGCGACCCACCACTTTCACCCGTTGAATTTACAGGTGTATGTGGTTTGCTCTTTGGAATTTTAAGGGTCAAAAAATTCCTCATTACGGAGAGACAATTGCTCCATGTTTGTCCTAAACATAGCTCTAGTTACGAATTTTGCGGCGTAAAATACACCACTTTTTCATTACGAGGAGTCAATTGTTTTATGTAAAGTGCACTTTTACCTGAGCGGGACCATTAGTATTTAGCGGAGTAAATGGGAGATGGATTTTGGGGAAAATTTCAAAGTTGAGCCAAACCAGACCACACCCTGGAAAGCTGCTAATCAAATTATTTACACGGTTTAGCCAGCCAACCATTACGAATAACCAACCGCACAGACAACCTTTTCGGCTGGACGCGTGTTATTAAGTGTCAGAGTGAAAAATAGTGGTCAAGATGCATAATAAAGCTTAAAAGGTATATTTTTGAGGCGTAGTAGAATTTCTAGTAGTACGAATTGTGAAGGAATTTGCACCTTGAAAAAATATGGTTGAAAACTTGTAGGAAAGTTCCAATGTTTTACTTTTTTATAGAAATGTTAAAAATTTTGAAGTGTCGCACTTTGTAGTATCGCTAAACAATCTAGTATTAGTCAGGTATGTCTCACGTGCAAATTTATATTGCTAATTTATTGTCAGTTATTCCCTTAAAGCATATGCAATATTATTTTTTACAATTCCTTCAATAATTTAACTGAAAATTAATCGTAAATACGAGCAATTCTTTAAAACAAAAATACTTCTCTAATTGGTCAAAAAATATCATGAAGCAATCCAATTCACAAAAAAAAACTTCTCCATTTTCCATATAATCACCATCACACATTTGCTCCCACTCCAATTACACACACATGTCAACGGTACCGTATTTGCTCCGATGACCCGTCGACTCGTCCGCTGGTAATTGTCAACTTTGTTCGCATCAAATTGACGTGACGTGCCATGGCAGTGGATAAATACGAATGTACGTGTCTCGTCCAGCTCGAGGAGACCGAGGGGAATCGGGTATATCGGTAATTATACCATTTCTGACATGACATGACATGACACTACACGATATGCGACACACTGACCAATTTCCATGTATTCTACTCTACAAAAAAATATGCATGCATGCAACCCGCTCGCTTTCACCATGCATTTTCTACACATGATTATCATTAGTTTTTCTGAGCGAGGCTAAAATATAAAATGTGCAATAACCTGGCTAGATTGCTTGTTTTTGCTTAATAAATAAATTTAGTTTCTTTTTACAATGGTGAAATTCAGAAATGTGGGGAAAATGAGAATTGTTTGAGTAACACGTCGTTAGTCAATTATTGGATAAAAATTTAAAAGAGCAAGTAATTAGATCGTATTTTTCCATTTTGCCAACATCAAGTTCTAAAAGTAACTAATAATCTATTGGTTGTTGATTTTGTAAAAAAAACTGTATACGTTGTACGTACGAGTCACTTTTTTGCGTCTCTTTAACAAAAAAAACTCTAGCAGTCATTTTTCAACTCGCATCCATAAATCTGATATGCCCAATTTTTCTAACTAAATATCTATCCAAAATTTGATACTACCTTTCAACTCGATGAGATAAATCAGCTTGAAGCGAATAATCACAAGTACAAAGAGATGAACAGTGCTCCCAGAATTATAAACTTCCCCTTTAAAAATCATCACTCAACAGAAAACAAACTTTCTCACGCTACCGTTCTTTTTTTCACTGTAAATTAAATCAAGTCAAAAAGAATGCTCTGACACGAAAACAAAACAACTTTACACAAACATGATGTCCTACACAGAGAAATCTCAAGGAGGGTCCTGCATGCAGAATGCCATCAAGTTTTTATGCGGTCAAGACATCCCACGTGTCATCTGTCTCATCAATACCACGTGGCATGGTTCATACCACGTGTCAAGGGTCAAACTTCCCCCCTCAAAAAATCTACCCCCATCTTTTCTGTACGGTCCGATCCATCACTTTGTCTCCACGTGAAGCAACTTTCTCTTTTTTTCCCTTGGACACAAAGAGAAAGCGTCATCCGTCGTTTTCGTCCGCCCGCCCGGGGATGATGTTTCCATCATTTATTTATTTATTTCTCCTCTCCATTTTTTTATTGTCGCCGTGTATGTTTTGTCTTCTTCTCCTTTGATAAATCTGGACAAACATGTTGTCAGCGGGTGAAAAAACAACTTGTTGATCACGATTGTGCAACCACTTGTCATGATGTTTTTCCTCTTTTTTTAAAATCCAGGCTTGATGGAGATACAAGTGAAAGTGAGACGTACGACGTGACGTAGCATAAAATGAGGCAGATGAGTGAGTGAAATCAACCGATTGCTAATTATTAATGGGAATGAAAGAGATACTTTTTTTCTCTCTTTGATTTTTGATATCGCCTTGTTTTCCGTTAATAATTGTTGTAGCGACGTAGAAGGAATGGAAAGTGGGATGGGTGAGATTTTGTGAGGAGGTGGATGAGCTGAGGGTATAAAATTGAGGAGGATGAGTGCGATCGGGGCCAGAGTGAAAGTAGGCGCAGAATTCGTGTCATCATCGTTGTAAAATATGTTCCCGTAATTTGGGGGATTTTGCGACTTGTAAACTTGAGGTGTGCGTAGGCTTTTGTATTCTGGGGTGGGAAGAGATTAGGGAGAAAGTTAAAGGAGAAAGATAAGTAAGGAGTGAAAGCACTACTGCTGGTAATTATTTACAATTTTTGGAGGAAATTTGGGAAATTGTGTATTTTGAATTATTACAAATATGTTCCCGTAATTTTAGGGTGTTTTCTTCTCCGATTTCGAGTAAACTTGTAGTAGTGTGCGTAGTATTTAGATAAATTCTGGGGTGAGAAGAGATTAGGTTAAAAAATTAAAGCAGAGAGTAAGCATTGCTCAAATTTGTTTATGAGAGTTAAAAAAACTTCATAGAAATTTTAAAGTTTCGAGAATTAAAAAGATAGAAAATTGATTCCGTGAGTTTTTCACTCTAATTTCAGTAATTGAAGTAGTTAAGTTATTAGTAAAATGCAATGCAAGGACATTATAAGAGCAAAACCTAATTTTATGATTTTAGCATTTAGAACAATGCACAATTTTTTCGTTAAGGTGTCAAAATTTGCCAAAAGTTTAAAAATTTAGCTTTTCTTATCCATAGCTAAAATTTTTCTAGTTTTAGGAGTAAAAATTGTAGTCGTAGTTTTTTTGAATTTTTTCAGTCTCAAAATTTGAGTCACTTATAGAACTATTTATCAAAGAATTCAACGTATCAGGTAATTGAACCCACTTCATCTCATTGTACGAGTTGTCACTTGAAAATAACACAAAATTTTATAAAGGTGTCAAAATTTGGTCAAATTTCTGATTCTGAATTAAAATTTGAATCCTAATTTTTATTAAGGTTTCAAAATTTGCGTTATTTCAATATAAATCAAAAGCCTTTTCATGATTTTGACATACTATATACCACAATCTTTTGTTAAGGTGTCCAAATTTGGGGAAAAGTGTGAAAAATAGGATATTCTTGAAATTTCCGATTTTGAACTAATCTTTGAACCCTAGTGTTCTTCAAATTTCAAAATTTGTCTCATTTAAATAACCTGCTGTATCAAAAACTACATCCCCTTTAACCTGATTTTGACATACTCCGTTCACACTTTTTTTGTCACGGTGTCAAAAAGTTGCAAAAAAACGATTCGTTTTCACTTGTCATTATTTCAACCAAGTTGAAAACCTGTCAGTTGCAGGAAGTCGAAATTCTAGTGGAAACATTCCCCTGACTTTTTTTGGCACCGTTTGAGCCATTTATTTGTAAATAGGATCAAAAAGTTGAGGTTGAGGGGGAGAGAGAAAGTCGGAAAATTAGAGAAATTTGTCTACGGGGAGAGCGTCGTAGAGAGAAAACTTGGATTGCATTTGTGAAGGGAACGAGCTTTCCGTAATTTGTGCGGTTCACTCACCTGGTTTAACGACCACATTGAAATTTATTGCTTTTTCCAACCACACAGCCCACTTTTCTTAAAGAGAAAGTTTTCCGGATTTCTGAAATCCAATTGTTTCCCGCTACTTGGTTCTTGGCTTGTGGTCAGAAAATTAGGGGAAAAAAGAAAACCAGATAATTGAAGAAAGTAGAGATAAGGATGAGAGATGAAAATAAAAGAGATAGGTTTTGCGTTGGATTGTAAACTTGGATAAATCGGTTTTTACCAACTACCGACAACTACATTCGGATCTAGATTTAGATACCACAAATATTTTTGTAGAAATTTTCCACTTGGCGTTTTAATCACACAATTTATATTTTTCATAATTATTTGTACATGGCACAATTCAGATATTTTGCTCCTTCAAAACTTCGCGTTTTTAACTTGTGTTTATAAAATTAATAAAAAACAACAGAAAACTAAATAGCTAGAGAAAGTAGAGATATGCGAATGAAATAAAAATAAAAATAGACAATTTTTTTCGGGTTGAAATCGGGTTTGTAAAAATCCGCTATAAATAAATTAAACCTGTAATAAAATTGGACATAAGTTTTTATAAAAATATTCTATTTGGCGTTTTAATCTCAAATCTTATAAATTTTCTTACAAAATAATTTGTTCACTTTCCCTCCACGAGAAATTAACACTTTTTCAAAATTGTACCCAGTGGACGCTCGTATCTAACATTAAAGTATATTAAATTTTACGCACAAATTTTGTATTTGGCATTTTACCTCCATATTTTACAAATTTTTCCCCTTATTAAAGATTTCTTCGGAAACTTACTCAATTTCAGATTTCCCATCATGGACCCCCACCACCCCGACGATGATGACGACCCACCCCGCCCCTCGTCCGGCTCATCGCAACATCAACCCCCCGAAGGTGGTGCCCCTGTCCGAAAAAAGTCGCCGCGCCGACCCCGCACGCGCTCCCCCGTGCCCGCCTGGTCATCCGCCAATCGGCGCAAGAAAACGTTGAGCGGCGGCGACGGGTCAGAGTCGAGTCGCGAACCGTCCCCACTTCCGGTCCCGTCGTCATCGTCGTCTTTTCTGGGGAGGAGGAGCGCAAGTCCGCCGCGCCGCGAGAGCGGGGGCGCGAGCGCGTCTGGTCCAAGCGGTCCGAGCGGCGGTGGAATCGGAGGAGACGTTGGTATCATGAGCCAGCCAAATTCGCCCAGTTTGGGAGGACGCTTGTTGGGCCGCATGGCGAGTAAATTTGTCTCCAAGTCGGACGCGCATCTTTTTCAGTCCATCAAGGTTGGTTTTTTGGTATGCGAAATTTTTTGCACTATTTTTTACTCACTAATCCATCATTATTCCTAATATGTTAATTAGCCCGAATATCTCATTTGCTAATCATCTCCTACTTATCTTGCACCTTACCTTATTGTTAATTTGCACATTTACCATATTTTTTGCATGAATTGATGAATGATGCACATATGTATAAATAAAAATCTGATCTGAAATGTGCCACTTTTTTGCATCTTAAATTCTAAATTATTTCGCAAAGAAGTCCTTTTTATATCAAAATTATTTCGAACTGGTGAGAAATTGCAAAAAATTGACACAATTTTTTGCACGTTGTTCACAAATGACGAATTAATGAATGAAATTAATTTTATTTAATGTTGTATGACACCCAAAATTTGTATTGCATCCTAAATTTTGAAATTATTTTAGAGAAGTCACTCATTTTAGACAAATTTATACTTATAAAAACAGGCTTCAAAAATTGTGTGCGAAAATCGACACAAAATTCTCATTGTTTTTATTTTTTAACTTGCATGATTATTTTTTGCACATTATTTCGCAACTTTACCATTTCTGCATTCATTTTTTTCCGTGCCGGGTTGACAGTTGGGTTTGATTGATAACTAACCCAGTCTGGGCATGATGTCAGTGAGCAGTAAATTTTAATGTGCAATATAAATGCCACGACCACCTGCACGTGCAAATGTACATACGTAAAAATACGCGCCTAGTAAGTTGGACGCATTTATGTGACCTCAATTTGCATATAATTTCATGTCCTGGAGTCAATAGCGTCATAAAATTGTGTGTCTTTGTGTCTGAATAATTTTTGTGCACATGTTCGTTCACCTCTCAATTTTATTTACGTAAAGTTTTACCTTTGTTTGTATATTTTGTTATCGTAAAATTTCTCGTTTTTTTGGTAGTTTTTGAAGTATTTTTTCATATAAGTTATTCCCCAAAAATCCATAATGAAACTTGTGTCTCAAAAAGAGATATATAATTTGCAGGGAAACTTGGTAAAAAATGAGACTGACGTGGTAATAAAATTGTCACCGAAGAAATTTCCCAGCCGGAAACGACTTGTTAATGATTTTAATGCATTCCGAAATTTTTGCAGATCTTGAAATTTTCTATTTAAATAAGTAATATTTTTTTTGAGTCAAGTATGATTTTCTTATCCTGGGAAAAATTATGTAACTATTCAACGTCATATTTAATTTTTAGAAATATTTCATATTGCAAAAGTAGTTTGAGATCTTTCATTATTTCAAAGACGGCTACTTAAAATAATCACATTTTATGTTGACAAAAATCCCACATTTTGACACGTTTTCTTAAATATTTCGTCAAAATTTTCCACATATTTGTAGAAGATTGCTACACAATTCCTGTTTGTTATTTATAAAATAAATAAAAAATAAATAAATGCAATACTTCAACGCCACTTTTTGTTCTAAAGAATATTTGTACCATAATTTTCATTTCAATAATTATTTAATAATAATTAATTATTATTTAAATAATTTAATAAGTATTTCAAAAACTTTTAATTTAAACCTACGCCGATAGAAATTTATTTATTTTCTATTTTCTTTTCATGATCAAACTTTTAGCAATAACTAAAATTTCGAAATATACTATTCTATTTTTTAATGATTTGGACGAAAGAAAATTTGCACACCAAAAAATCTTGATTTTTAAACTCCGAATAACTAAATGTAATTATTCAATGTCGTTTTGTGCTTGTACGAATTTGTCATTTTTAAAAGTTGAAGAACATTGATGATTAAAGACGTAGAATTGTAAAAAAGACAAAAAACTTCACACTTTACACGTTTTTTCATGAGTACGACCCAATCGGCATGGTCACAATCAAACCAATACGACTAATCGGTGACAATTTTATTACCCCGAAAATAAGTTATTTAACTTTAGCTTCGCCTCCACCAATTTTGTTACGCGCCAGACACATTTTGTTTTTGATTTTGCACACAGTCGCGGTTATCGCGGAAACGGTTTGCGGAACGAGGGGGGAAGACGGAGGAGGAGGGAGCGTCGTCGTCGTCGCCCATTCACACGCCGTCCTTCACGCGAACGCCCACCCCGACGCCGCCGCCGTCGCGCGCGGACGCTCACCGGCCGAGAACGTTCTCCTCCTGCTGTCGAACCGAGGTTTCATTTGACACGGATTTAGAGGGGGATTATGCCCCCGAGGGGGACGGAGGAGGAGGAGGAGGTGGACGCAGCTACTCCAAAAACTCTGCCACTCCACCCACAACCAGTATCGCCAATGCCAATTCGTCCGGGAGGAGTGGAGATGGGGGTAAGTGACCCCAATTTTGTGGAAGTTAAAGAATTTGGACACATTTTCAGGCAAAATTTATCTAATTAGAATAATAAGTAATTGGGGAATTTTACTTTACGAAATGACAAAATTCCTCATTCCTAATTTGACGGGATTGTGCGAAATTTTGAGAATGCATTTGACTTCAAGAAGATTAAGGAATCCGTGCAAATTTGTATGCAGAATTATAAACGAATGGAATATCTTAAGGTTCGAATTGTTCGCAAATTTTGTGAGGATTCAATTTTTTTCAGTAATTTATGACCTTATCTAGTTTAAAAATTAGTTTTTATTCTCAAAATTGACTTATTTTAAATTTATGTCTTGTACAATAATTTACCTAAAAAATTTAAAAATTGGTAGCTTTCTGATTTTGAAAATTCGTATTAGTTTGAATTTGCAAAGTCATTAATTTGGCTGGAAAACTCTCTGCTGCACCAGTGACTCTGAATTGACTCGACCCAAAGATACACACACACACGGGTGCCTAATTACTTTGGAAAGAAAGTGTTTTCTTTCTTCCTTGGTCTCTGTCTTGGCGACCTGGTGAAAGTGGTAATGGGAGCACCGTCGGATATTTACAGCCTCCCTCCCGTCATGCATATTGTATGCACTCCTCCTCAGCCCCTCATGCATATGGATGAGGAGATTAACTCGGAAACACACACAAGTGCTTTCAGCCCCACAAACTTTCCACCAAACAGTCCAAATAAAAGCCGTGAAATGAAAGGCCCCCAAAGTTGTTTTGCCGTAAATTTAAAGTAAGGAAGACTGTTTCTCTTTAAGCCCACGTTTCATTATTTCCTGAATTTTGGAAAGTTGTCAAAATTCGAAAATCCGTTTTAATTAAAGGCCAAACTTGGAACAATAAGATGTTCGGTTTTTTTTTAATTTTTTTAAAATTAAGCGTTTACTACACATTTAACACAAATATCCGCGAAAATTAACATATTGTGAAATTTGGACCTTTATTAAAATTGTCGAAAAATTTACGCATCATGCAGAAAATATTCATTGAAATTCCAAATTTCGTTAACTAACTGTACTTCGTTTAAAATTAGAGGCGATAAAAATTCATTATCTTTTATTTACTAGTTATATATGAAATATTTATGGAAATAGAAAATGGCGTCAAAAACTTACATCGATTTTTCCTAAGTTTCGAGAAATCTTACAGATTCAGCAATTTTATTTTGCCAGTTTCCATTTCCAAGTTAAGAAATCATTCTTGATTTTTTAAATTTATTCAAGTTAATGCAAATCGAAATAAATAGTTTTGGGTCAAAGTTTCCTAGTTTTCAACAAATTTGTATTTTCTAAAAAAAAATCGAAAAATCATATTCATTTTGTTAGAAAGTTGATCCATTAGTAAAAGAAATATCTCCCAATTAATTATAACTTACCTTTCATTCACAAGATTAAAAAATTAATACTTTGGTAAAGCTAAAAAAACTTCAAAAAAAGTAAGTTATTACGCGTGATGAAAAAATTACCTTTCGATAAGCAACTTATATAAAATAGTCATGAAAAATAAAAACGACGTTAAATAATTACACTTATTTTTTCCCCTGATAAGAAATTTTACTATTAAATTAGTTGGACACGATGGATTGTTTTTCAACAAATTGAAATTTGCTTAAATACGTATTTGCGAAATTTTAAATATTTTGACTTTTGTAAAATATTTAATCATACATTGCTGAAAAGAATAATTTCAAAAACGACACGCAACTATTTAAGCGTGCCAAATAGCTAATCTTTCACCCCGCTTTTTGTAACGACATAACTAAAAACGGCATAAATATTACACTGATTTTTCCTTGAGTAACAAATTTCAAAAATTTTGCGTCATCCAAAGTAGAAAATAGCCCACAAATACGTATCTAAGCATACGTACCTACCTATCACAGGAACTTAAAACTTATCAATGACACAATAAACCCTGAAAAATAAATGGGACATTATTTTGTTACCACGTCGCAATAAAAGCAGGACATGGTTTCATTTTAGAACAAAACATCGTCCCAGATTTCATCCCGTCCGAATAAAAATAGGTTTCATTCCATTAAAAAGATGGAGTGAAAGTTGGCTTATGTATGTTCGTATTACGAGTATTTTCCTGGCTGGCTGGGCAGGAAAGGTAGGAGGGAGGAAGGAAGGAAGGACGAGAAATTGGGATCGCAGAATTTATTTCGTCCCGGATTTGTCCTCAACAACTCGTTCTAATAAGTATCTAGGGATTTCTTTTCAACTTTCACCCAGTGTTTCGTCCCTTGCGGGTTTGCTGCATTGCTTGCACTGCAAAGAAATGCGAGGTACCCGAAACTGCAAGAAATATGTAGCATCCAATATAGCGCCCAATATAGCGGCGGGGCGTATATAGTATAGTTCCTTGCGCCTTGCATTTCTTGCAGGTG
This sequence comes from Folsomia candida, assembly GCF_002217175.1. Classification (NCBI taxonomy): domain Eukaryota; kingdom Metazoa; phylum Arthropoda; class Collembola; order Entomobryomorpha; family Isotomidae; genus Folsomia; species Folsomia candida. Next base: position 237,619 of record NW_019091246.1, read on the forward strand.
TTTCTTTTCTTGCGGATTTGCAACATTTTTTGCACTGCGATGCAAGCAATGCAAGAAATGCGAGATGCAAGAAATTGCAAAAAAAGTGCAAGAAATATGCGCCGTTCAGCCAAGCGCCGTATGAAGTACAGCAGCGGGCGTAGTTTCTAGCGCCGTGCATTCCTTTCAGGTCAAAATACCAGCAAAAAAAACATTTTCTTCCCGTCATTTCTTGCACATGACCACTTCTTGCACCCGAAACCCTACTTTCACCGATGGCCACTATACACTCTTCAGGGGAGCGGTAGACTCAGGGGGGTCAGGCCAAACCCGCTTTTTCATTCAAGAGGAAACAATGGATTTCATAACTTTGGTTGAGACTTGGCCAAGGTCCAGCCCTTCAAAATAGCAGCATTTTAGTCATTTTTCATTGGCTTGGTGTACATAAATACCCTAGGGATTTATTAAAACATTGGCCTTATGAGGATATAAATTAAAGTTCAGGGTAAATAAGTACCTCTGTAAATCTGCAGTTGTGCAATGTCAATATCATAAAAATAAAAATGCAGGGAATCAATGTGCATGAAAATAAATGCATAGCTTCTCGACCATTTTGGCATAAATTTCCTACCAACTTATCGTAATATTGGCCTTAGTTATCCGAGCATCAATTTAAATTCCGGGCATGCTTTAGTGGACATTTCCACTCGTGCATCTCTACTTGGCTCGCATCCACTTCATTTTTATGCTACTGGATAAAATACGCTTCAAGTCTGGTTTACGAACAGATGTAGTTGCACACTTTTTTTTAAATGGGATGGAAATCCGGACGGAAATTGTGGATGAAGAGAGAAAGAACGGGAAGGATTTAGCTTTCCCTGAGAGAAAAAGGGCTCAAAGGTAGGATTTCCATTTATCCACACTCTTAGAAATCTGGTAGAGAAGGGCAGGTGTAGTGATTTCTTGGTGTTGAAGTTGCTACCGTTTGGTGATAAAAGTACGTATAAAAAATTTGCCACCATATGGTAAAACTTTAATACAGAGCTATTATTAAACATACGGTATTAAATACAACTCTGGGAGAGTCATATGCAGCTTGGCATTACTTCAACACTGGATTTCTAAGAGTGCAGCCATCCAAACAGATGACAAGATTTAACATAAAGTATTCACTAATTTGGCCAGTCTTTTATTTTAGAGTGGAATTGAGGTGTATGCACCTACTTATCTACAAGAAAAATTTCGCGTTCGGTGGGGTTTACAAGAAGTTTTTGCACATTTAAAGGAAACAAGTCTCTTCACGTGGGACTCGATGATTAATCGCCAAAATCAGCACATTTTTAATCATTCCTCGCCCATTGGAATTTATTTTGAAATTCTGAACGAGTCAGCAAGTTGATTAATGGAAAGACTGAGTTTTTTTAGGCCAGTTTCGATAAGTTCCAATTTTTCTGAGGGCTTCTTAAACTTGAGATCTCCTCCTTCAAAAAGTGTCAAAATCTGGAAATTTCTCGCAAGATCTTCATTCTAAATATTTCATAAATTATATCTTTTTCATTTAACAACTTCCCTCAATGTCCCTCCTTAAGTTCACATTTATTTATATACCGACCTGTTCCAATCTTAGCTGTCAATATTATTTCTTAAGTACCTACGGTTTCCACATTGGCGTCAAATCTTGACAAAATTTCAGTTTAAGATTGCACCAAATTTTATCTTGTACTTTCTTTCACTTCATAACTATCTATCTTCCCCAACTTCCTACTTTCTCTTCACAAGTTTAGGACTTATGAATGGCCGTCATATAACTAAATGTGTTTAAAATACATTTATTTATATGACGACCATTTACCCGATCCAAGGTGAAAGTTTGAACTCGTATCTATCGCTTCGTGCAGGCCGGTGCCCGTAACTACACTTAAAAATCTGGTAGAGTTACATATATACTCGGCACTGGTATTGATTTGGTAGTAACTTCTTACCGAATTGGTAGTAGGTTCTTTCTGGGTGGTAAATTTTTCATTACTAAACGATAATGCCCGTTATTACCAGTGTCGGTAGTCATGTGCACGTACTCCAGTGAGTAAGGATTTAATACCAGTTTTATAAAGGTGTATTTACTTCCTTGAGTTAGACAACATTTTTACAAAGCTCTATGATTTGACTGCGATTTCTTCATCTGACCAACGTTGGAAAAACCATATCTGACTTATCAATATAACTTTATGTGTTATGAGTACCTAATATTTCCAGATCGGCGTCAAATCTTGACAAATTTCAGCCTCAACATTGCAAAAAATTTTATAATATACTTTTTTCACTTAACAACTTTCTATCTCCCCCAATTTCCTGCTTTCTCTCTTCAAGTTTACATTTATTTATATAACAACCACTTCCCCAATCCAAGGTGAAAGTTGGTTGGAATTCCTTTCTTTCTCTAGAGTATCTACGTGCCGTAGAAATTCTGCCCAAAAAAAAGAAACACTTGGTCCCTTCCTGCATAAAATTTGAGTAGATATCATCCTGCAGTCTACGACTTTCCCCCCAAAACACGTACCTAGATATCTCTACCCATCCATTCATTCCACGGGCCAAAATTGTGCACAAGTTCGCTCCGCAGAGAGAGCATATGCGCAAACTATGTAACTTTTCGCCTCGACCTTCTCTCGACTTACTTTGTTGGCTTGGCTTTCTTCTCGGCTCTTCCTGGCTGCACATTTAGTTGGCCAACTCCACTGGGTCAGTTCACTCCTCGTTTTTCGCCTTCCCAGCCAAGCCACCAAAACTGTGTCGGTTTTAAGAGTGGAAAAAGCCGTAAAAGAGGCGCAGAGAGGAAGGAAACAAGGTTTACAGACTTTCTTTTTGGCGAGAGAAAGTCCTCGTCATGTTCTTGCAAAAAAAGCCAGGACAACATCCGGACGAAAAAAGGAGGGATCAAGTCTTCTAAAAGAAAAGATTTTCACGCGACAACGCCACTAATAATTGACAACTTTCTCTCTTCTTATAGATGATGATCTTTAAAAAAGAAAGTGGAACAGTTTGACTTTTCCCCAAAAACGTGTCAAGAATTGGGAAACAGGGGAAAAAAGAAAACTTTGAGCCGTGAAAAACAGTGTGAAATCAGAAATACTTTTTTTATATATAGAAAGAGGAGAAAGTTTAAAAAACTTTGATAAGGACAAAAGAAAAAACTATACAGACAAGAAATTTTAGTTTTTATTTCGTGTGTGAGTTCCAAGTGCTGAAATACTTTTGGAGTTCGAGAGGAGGAGAAAGTGCAGTAAATATTTTTGGGACGAGGAGAATGAAAGTTGTTTAATCGAAGGAGAATCAGAGGGAAAAGGTCGAGTCTCAACTTTCTCCACTGCAAATACGAGACGGAGGAGATAGAAGGATGATGTACTTTCTCGAGTAAGTTGGGTGTTTACAGGGTTTCTCTAATGTCGTCTCGTGTCCTTTTTGTCGTGTCGTGTCGCTTAGTGTTGCTATTTTATGGCTAATTTTCGTGCGAATTGCATACACAGAAAGTTATCTGTTACGGTTAAAACGTTATCCAGGTTAAGGGGTGCTATGCAAAGTAAAAATAAAGAAATATTGAGTTTTTGAAACCCTAAAAACCTAAACAACAAAAGGCATTATATTCCAGATTTTCTCCACTTTTATGTGTCTACGTACTTATGTGTACCGCTCCTGCTGCTGTTCGTCGTTGTGTTATTGTTGTCATAATTTTGGCATCTTCTTCGTAATAAAAGTTTATCCGTCTTCTTCTTCTTGCGTAATGTCAGCCTCCTCGCGTTACGAATCCATCAAGGCTGCTTTTTATTCGGGCGGAAAGGAATATGTGACCTTGTAAAAATTACGAGCCTTTTCTTCTTAATGGTGAAAGTGGATGAGGAGGCAGACACGAAACTCGACCAAGAGGAAGATTACCTCGTTAGCTAATTTTATTATACAAATTGTCTCATTCGTGTTAATTACCTACATGGCGCATACATTTTCGCTACTGCAGTGCGGTAATAAAATTTGGAATAATTACTACGTAGCAATTCGGGTGGGGTTTCATATTTGGGGAAAAGGGATCAAAAGATAGAGCGTTAGTTGGTCCATGGGTTGGTACGTGTTTCCACTGCCATATCAATTACTGTGCAGAAATGGTAATAAAAATTTGCAATAATTAGATTATGTTATCGCATAATTTAGGGAGAGGTAGATTGAAATTTTTGGAAAAACGGGCTAAACCATGGTGAGTAAGTTGATCCCGGTATTTCCACTGTTGAGATAAATTCCTCTGCAGAGCGGATAATGCAGCCATTTTCTTGTTGGCTAGTAAGTAATTCGGGGAGGGGTTGATAGAATTTAGTGTACAAAGGAATGGTCCATCGGTTGGCTGGTCTGTTGCTAATTATTATTCTGCAAAGTAAATACTACAAGTACAAGTAGTGATGAAGGCAGGGCAGGGTTTCGCTTCCAGCGGGTTTGCCACATTTTTTGCACTGCAAAGCAACCCACGCAAGAAATGCGAGGTGCAAAAAACGGCAAGAAAGTGCAAAAAAATTTGCGACATCCATCCAAGCGTCGTGTGCTTCTTTCAAAATAGCTGGAAGGAACCACTTTCTTCCCGTCATTTCTTGCACGTGGCAACTTGCCCCCGAAACCCTGAGGATTTTATTGGGACGTGTTTGGTTTTGCCATGATTAACGCGGAACGTAAGGTAACGAGGCGAAAGTGTGACGTGACGGGACGCAATATGGTTTTATTTACACAGTTGAGCAAGTAAATGGTTGGTTGGTTGGTGCATCTTTTTTTGCTCTTGTTTCATTATTTGTTCTCACTAATTCTCTCTCTGCTCTTCATTTGTTTTACTTTACTTCACCTTAAATTTATTTGCTTTTGGGCACGCGTTCTCCGCAATGATTGAAGGGCAAGGAAGGTGGTGGAGCGGATCGGGTTATCAGTATGTGCACATTTTTTTTATTAGAAACGTCTGCATTTTATGGAGCAATTTATGTATGTAACATAACATGTGCAAAATTTTGTGCAAAATTATGTGCAAAACTTGAACGGTTGTGATTTATGTAAAAGTACAAAAATTGTAGAGTTTGGCGTCTTAATAAATAATTTTTAGATTTTTAACTTTTATGGAGATATGGAGATATGGAGATCAATTGAGTCGAATTTATTTCTGAAGATTTCACGCTACTTGTCTTTTTGTAAAATTCCATTCTTCACAAAACAAATGTTCGCAGTCCTATTTCGAATTCATTTTTTTTAACTTCGACACCTCAACAACATTTCTGTCTTCTTACTTTAAGTAAATAAGCTGTAAGTGGAGGCTGTATCTCTTCCCATTTTTTATGAAATCTAGTTATTTATACATATATTTCTCTTTCGTGCATAGGGAGACCACTTTCTTTTCTTCTCCTTGACACAAGTAAGCCGTGTCCTCCTCGTGTAGATAACCCTTAAGCAAACAAAGTGAAGAAAGTGGTCGTGGTTCGTGGTGGTGGTGTCGGTCGTGTCGTTATCTTAACGACCAGCAAAAAGTGTGGCGTATTTTTCCCTGATTTTTTTTCAGGTTTATGTGTCTGGATTTTATATGCAGAGTGGATGGATGGGGAAAGGGTGGCTTAAAAGGCTGCATGCATAGGTCCAATTTCTGCTTTGTTTGCTTTTCCTTAAACCACACGGCTTATTAGACATGTAGACCAGAGAGTTGAGAGTGGATCAGGTATCCGTGCTGTTTTCTGGCTAGGCACGTACCAAAGTGCGCCATATTTCCGCTAAAATAATAATGCTGACAACTTTGAGATCTTGTAATATTCAATCTGCCACCGACAACCCTGCCAAATGAGGAACACTGAAAGATACGCGGTAGCAAAATTGGTAGCACGATTTGTTTGGGGACGGGCTGTGTCTACAAAATTCCAAGTTTTCGTCCGTTTAGGTAAAAAAAATTATTTTACTCTTGCAAAATTCGCTACTGAAGTCCAAATTCTGTAACCAATTTTTTCCAAAATTCGAAATTTCTTATACAAACTTCCGGTTAAAGAGTACGGTGGCTCCAGCTTTATCACCGTATTCGATCAGAATTGTGCAAAAATCCTTTACTGAATGGCAAATTTTAAATTGTGTAATAACTTTCTCCCCAAAATTGACATTTCTGTAGCATAATTTATTGTTATCTAGATACTGCCCGGTATAAAAAACGGGCATTTGTTCCCCACATTATTTAGCGTGCTACTCAAGTATGTACATATTCCATGTAAGTAATCTGCCTCTTACACACACTCCAAAAGATGAAACGGACTGAATTCAGCTCAGTCTGTTACTTACTTGCAAAATCGTTTCGTCGTGTCACTCGAAATGTGACTCGGACTCGACGTCTTTATAATTAATGGAACCCTTGCTCTTACTTAATTTGGGGTGAAAGTCTTTTTTTCCCTCTTTCACTTGATCCCCGCTGAAAATTTACTTTACTTTCCTCCCAAAAAATAGAGTGGTAAAAGAAGGATTTCGAAATGGACTCGCTTATGTACACAAAATGTGAGTGAATGTGATCCAATGGGTGTTTTCTGTAAGTGAGTGACTGAGTGAGTGGATATTGGAATCGATACGGAATTATTTTCTGGTCGGAGAGAGAGAGAGAGATCTTGTTTCTTGACGTGCATGGTTTCCGAGACCTTGTAGGAAAATTCAGTTCAGTTGATTTCATCTCATTTCGATTCCATCAGAGAAAAACATCAACAGCAAACATGGCGGAATTTGGATGTGATCATGGCAATCGTGATGATGATGAGATCCACGATGATCATCATCGTGGTCATGTATTTCATGGCCATCACCAGTCTAAGAGATGTAGTCTTGTTGGATGGGATCAAGTGCGGGATGAAAAAAATATTTGCGGTGAAAGCAATGAGGATTCCACCATTGAGGGTAACGAAAGGCCGCATTTTTTTTATCTTGGTGCAGAATTTTTTGTATGCTAGAACATTTTATTGCGTCAATTTGATCGTCCTGGTTCACATTGTGTTTTGGACTGCGGGCAGAGGGCGGATATGTATTTGCGAAAAATAGGTGAAATAAAAATGTGTTATATCTTTGCGAAAAAGCAGCGACGAAATATTTATGAAATATGTGCGAAGAAAATAAGAATTTTCACAAAATTTTCATTTTTTATTAAATATTTTTGTGGTCGAATTTGTTTGAACAAAATAATTTGGTCTCATATGGCTGAAATATTTACAAAATTTATGTATTTTTGAAAATATATATAAAATATTTACATATTTTTAAAATAATGGCGGAAATCTTGACATTAAAAACCTGGGAATATTTAACAATATCGCAAAAAATATTTCTAAATTTTTGTGATCTATGCGAGTTATACATCAACAAAGTTTTAGCGTCAGTCGTCATCAAATGAAGAAAAAAGTTGAAAATAAATGCATATCCGGCCTCTGTCTGTTAGTGATCCGTGTGGGTGGGTGATTTAATTCGTTTCTGAGTGGGTGGGGCTTGTTTTTTGGAGGATCTCTCCTCCATGGTCGGAAAATTAGATGGATGGATAGAAATGCCTTCTTGGCCGGAAAATTGAGCCTTTAAGTGATCCATCTGGATTTGTAAGAAATTGGAGAAAGTTGAGGTGTAGGAGGACAGATTATCTCAATTTAATACGTTTTTTGTTTGTTTCTATTGTTGAGTGGGTGAAAGTTCAAGGGTCGCGTGTGCTATAAATGCAACAACTTTCTCCTCAAAGTACGAATCACTTGAGTACATACGTTAACATTTTGTTGTTACCGAAATTTGTGTACTTACAAGACAACAGAGCATATTTTGTTTGAAAATCCACAGATTATCTCAATTTAATGTTGTTTTTGTAGTAGTTTCGATTATTTGGGTGGGTGAAAGTTTAAGCGTCGCTTGTGTCATAAATATGATAACTTTCTCCTCATCAAGAGAAATGCGTGCTTATTACTTGCATCAACTTTTCGTATCTCTAGATAAGAAAAAACGCAAACAGCTGTTTATTTATAATAGAACATAGCGTACTTTGTTAGACAATTGTTTTTTCCGGAAAGGAATTTTATGACTGAAAGAAAGAAAACGAACTAAAATTCGGGTTTCTCATCCGTAAATTTTCACAAAACCTGAAATGCATTTAAATTCAATGAGCTCTCCCCTTTTTATGCGGCATCTTAGTAACTATACAAATTTATAAAAGTGAAGGACTTTCTCTCCATTATTTGCAAAGAAAACGTATGCGTTTTACTGCTTTTATGTCCTTTCTCCTGGACACAAAAGGTGCTCCTCTTGTCTTTAATTACTTAAGGAGAACAAAGAAACGCACAAGAGGACGAATAATTAATCTCCGCTCCTCAATCTGTCCCAGTTTCCACATTCTGACGAAAAGCAGGCTTCTTCCTTTGGTTAATTACCAACTTCAAACTTTCTCTAAAAATTTCCCTTTGACGGCAAGGGCACGAGTTATGAGTGGATGGAGTCAAATTGACTGAATTTCACGTCCCATAAAATTCCCGGTGCAAAATTCCGTCTAAATTCATTACAAAGATAACTCTGTTTTATTTCAGAAAGGTAAACGAGACATAATTTCCCTTGAGACAGGAGGAGCAAAAACATGTTAATGGATCGTTTTATGTATCTGTTTGTTTCTTTATTTTTTATGAGCTCTATATTTTCATGGGAATTTTGCATACAAGTTTTTTCCATGCATTTTTGCAAAATTCGTATAGATTGGTATGTAACTTGGTAGGTAATGTTCATTACGACGGTGACCTTTTTTGATACATAGGAAAAATATAACTCAATATCTCCCTGAAATTTTTGCATACGGTTTTTTTTACAAATTGGAGATATTCTTGATTTACAGCTCATTTGACGTTACGTTCGAACATGTTTTTTCACATATTTTTGCAAGTTTGTTTGCAACGTGATCCTCATGAATACAATGAGCTTTTTGACGTAATCGGATTATGTAAGGAATCAAAGAGCTCACATTTTTCGAGGAGATGAAAGTGAGAATTAGGTAAACATGTAAGTGGTAAATATTTTTGGGTTACAGGATGACGAGTCTCCTAATGAAACGATATCAAAGAAAACATTTCGGTTACCTGAACCGAATATGTAAAGCTTCATTTTCAAAAACATAAGCTTTGCAAGTTCCAATATCGCATTCATTTCGAAAAAATGTGATATTAAAGAATATTTCTTTCCAATTTCGCAATAATAACGAATCGGAGCCAACTTTGCCAGACCAATCTGTTCCTACCGAAAATATAAAATATACTTACGCTAAATCTACAAACGACTTTTAGTAATTACACTGATTTTTTTCTACAGTTAAGAAGTTTGCACTCATTTTAAAGCGAAAATTCATATTTTGCAAATCAATTTTCTTCTGGAGAGGGTTTTAAAAAATCGTCCAATAGTAGTGTCGGAATGACAGATAGGCTCGACTAGAGCTAAATCAAGGCTTAATAATATCGGAAGTTGAAGTTATTAAGGTGATAGCCACTAGGAAATCAGTAACGGTAAAAACAATCACGTCGGATCTAATAAAAACTGTAAACTCGGTTTATTTTAATACGCTCAAGTACAGCCAAATGTGTGTCCATTAATATTCATGAAACCGTATAATCGCGAGTAAAAGTATGATAAAAGTGTGATTGAGCTTTCTTGAATTTTTTCAGTATTTTTAAGAAAATAAGCCAAAAAATTGAGTCTTACATAACAGGTGTAATACTCTAGAGTTTGCTGATAATATGAGAAAAAACGGAAGGCCAGCTACATATTTATGTAACTTTCAACCAAGTCAGAGTTACGTATGTTACACTCCAAAGTTTTATTACTTTGTTTTACTTCCAACTTTGCCTAATATACATCAGTGCAAATTTTGATCAGTTCGGTTCGGTCGTATCTGAAAGGACGGATAGACATGACGATTCCATAAGTCTTGACTTGGGCTATTTAGAAATACGCCAATATTTCAACAAACAAAAATGTGTTTAAAAATTTAACTACAAAAATAGTTATCGAACTCACTCATGAAACTTAGGAAAAATAAATGTAATTATTCCACGCCATTTGTCAGTTTTACGAATATTGCATACTCAAAAATTAGGTTAAGGTCTAAGGTGATGTTGAAGTTCCTGGAAATTTGGTACTTGAAGTTAAAAAGTAGCTAAATATATTTTTTATTTAACAATTCCTGGATTGTCATTTTTTTTAAAAATATTTCGTCCATATTTCTCTAACATTTGCATGATAAAAATTGTTAAAACATACATAAAATACAGTGTGAAAACAATCTTTTTTTCAAATTCTTAACACATTAGCCTGCCAAAAACACGCTATCAACTAAAAAATTATTTGGAAAAAATCCCCAAAAATTAAACCCTTTGTAACCATTAAATACAAATTTCCTCATTTTTTCATAAACACGTAACCGCCGCATGATTATAATCTTTCCCATTCAATCTCTCTCTCGATTGCCAAAATTATCCATCTTTCCGTTAAAACAATCCTTCTTTTTTCTAATTCTTAATACACAATCCTGCCAAAAACAGTACGTACATAGATGCACACGCCATCAAGCAAACATAATAGACCCGTTGTATCCTAATAGCTTACATACATAGAATTTTATTGTAATCGCGGTGGCAAAGAGTTAATTTACGTGTATCCACATTTATTTGTGGCTTAATGTGTGAACAGGCATGGCAAAAAACTTATCAGTCTATAGCCACATTACATTACATTACGTAATGGTTGGCTTTGTTCTGTTGGAACATATTCGTGCTCATGTTTTCGGATAAGAGTCGGTATGAGCCACCAGACCACTTGTTATTTTTTGCCATGGGTTAAAAACTTGTCTGACTTGTACACACTCTTCTTGGCTTGGAGTTCCATTGCTTGGCTGGATATCTGCGAAACACATGTGTTCACGTTGGGCTTAAAGAGACACTTTTTTTAACTCACTAACTAACTAACTAGTGTGCTTGTAGCTCGTAAAAGTTTTAGTGAGAAATTTGAAATTTCTCGTGTAAAGTTTGAGATTTCAACATCTAATTTTAATGATTTTGCAGTGTAAAAAGACAAAAATTTTATGTGCAGGGTTCGATTTAATCAAATAACAAAACTATTAAGGATCACGTGTAGGGTTTAAAGAGACTCTTTAAAGCTTTAGTGATAAATTTCTCGTAAAAAATATCGTGGGAATGAAAATCATAAAACTGAAGCATTTGATAAATCCCAGATCTAATTTAAAAGGGCTTGTTTAGTAAAAAGGTGACAATTTTATTTACGGAGTTCGACTTGATCAAATAAGTTTCTGAGGGATAAATAAATTTCTACATCAAACCAGCAAAACGGCGGACTTGCCCAGTTTCAGAAATATCTTTAGTCTAGTTTCCAGTGGGATATATAAAATTAAGAGGCACGGAATATTGGACAGGATCAAGAAATGTCGGAGGGGTAAATTCTGATTAGTTTCTTTTTTATTTTTTACTGACCGCTCTCACAAACAATTAATCTACTTTCACATTATATCTCATTTCTAAAAATTTTGATTAATCGGCGTCAAAATTTTTCACAAAAATTTGTAATTTCTTGAAATTACTAAATTTGTTCGTGTCTTGGTCTTGAAACATCCAAGTGCGAAATGTGGCATCGTATTTATAAGATCTGCAGTATGTACCTCGGGCCAAGGTTTCCAAATTTTAACCTATTCGAGATATTTATATAATTAACCCTGCAGAAATCCTTAAATCGACGTAAAATGTATACATAACTAAAAAAATTCCTGAAAAACATGCCACTCACAAAATTCTCAATTCATTTAAGTTGAAAAATTTCTCATTTTCCCCATTTTTTATCGTTTTCAGGAAGTTATGGGACTCTGTCTCTGGGCGAAAGTGGGAGCCTTCCTCTGGACTCGTTGAACGTGAGCAGTTCTTCTACTTCCTCCTCCTTCTCATCCCTCGCGGGGGGAGATGCTGTCCCCTTCATGAATTTTCCTTCTCCTTCTCAGGCCCCCGCCACCGCCACCTCGACCACCGCCACCACCACCACCACCACTCCCTCCTCTAAGGCCACACCCTCCAGTGCCGCCACCACCGCCGCCAACGCCACGACCACCACGACCGAGACCATGGCCCCTAGTCAGCACCACTTCCACACCCTCATGGTCCACCTGCACCACGGTCGCAGCCTCGTCGCCAGAGATGCCTGCGGTAATGACCTTCTTCTTACGTAATTATCCTCCTTAAGCGAAAGTTCGCCACCTCCTGGAGGGAAAAATGCACCCATTTCGCCACTTACTTTTTAGCCCGGGTAGTCAGGGCTTATGTACTCGTCGAGGTTGTCTGTCTGTCTGTCCATCGCTTCTGCTCGTAAAACTTGACTTTTACACACAAGGAGAACATACAAAATTAGGAACGTGAATGTTCGAAGATTAGCAAAATCTGTGGAAAAATCAAATAAACCAGAGCAAACTAAACGTAGGAATCGGGTGAAACAAGTAACACCCCCAAAATATGTGACCACATCCCCTGACCTCGAGGGGGGTGGTCCGATTGACGCTAAAAAAAATTGATAGAACCCTCCCCCTGGGGTCAGTCATCTTGCTGTCAGACAGACGGGGAAAGTCTTGGCTTAATAGAGTTTCATACACCTTATTACAAGTTGTAGTGATCATGTACCAAACTCACCTTAATAATTAATAGCAACCTGACTCGGGCTAAGGAAGGCCTGCACTCTGGGTTTTTAGAGACGGTGGAAGGAAAGCAATTGGTTAATGGGGAAGTTCTTAATGCACTTGTCGTGTCGGGTTCGTGTGGATCTTTGCTTTCATGTGATGCGCTCTTACGTAACAATAACACAAAGTTACGAGATTGATGACATGAATCGGTCCGTACATATAGTCACGTCCTCCACCACCGCACTTCCAGGAACCGCAGTGTGCAGTGTGATGGGTTTTGTTGATGGCAAAGATAGTGGGAGACGATAACAATAATAATCATAAAACTGGATCAAAGTTGGTGGAATTTAATGACGCGTGTCTCTCTTCGCAGCAGAATAAGAGTGCCTCGTTTGTTTCGCTACGAGGAGAATTGATGCAGATTGTGCTCGTAGAATTTTATGGTTTCATGACGGATTTCATGACATGTTTCTGGTTATAAGTGTTGCTCGTTTTGGGAGGAAAGTATATATGTAGATGCGTACATTAAGAACTATTTATTTCGCCTGTTTCATGACGGATTTCTGATTTTGGGTGATACAAATTGGCGAAATGTGGCAGATTTTGATACCTGGGAATTTTAATGGGAAATGAGAATATTTAGATGAATTTATGGGATTTTATGGTTTATGCTATGTTTCTGTGTTATTAATGTTGCTAGAAAATGAGCCGTGTATGAATTTATGCAGGATTTTAAAGGTGTTTTTGGTGGCACTTTGCAGGGAGCAGTGATCCGTACGTGAAAGTGAAAGTTGGGGATAAGCTGTTGTACAAGAGTAAAACGATAAATCGTGACCTCAACCCGACCTGGGATGAAATCTTCATCCTCCCCATCGTCGATATCAACCAGCACGTCATTTTCAAGGTAAATTCACCACCACACGTGTCAAATTACTCCCAAATTTCACACGTAAAATACATATCTCTGAAATTTCACACGCGTCAAACACCTCTCCAATTTGCACGTGTCAAATAACTTGGACACCTTGTCTGCCAGGTCTTCGACTACGACTGGGGCTTATCGGACGACTTTATGGGGATGACCTCCATCGACCCGGGCCGCCTCCCGCTCAACAAGCAGGCCGAATATTCCCTCATCCTCACAGAAACGAACACCCCCGGGACGGAGTACATGGGAGAAATCGTCATGAGTCTCACCCTCGTTCCTAGAACCCTAGAAGAAAAAGAGATTGTAAAATCCCAAATAAAAAATTCTCCAGAAAAAATGAAATTGTAAAATTTCCTTTTGTTTTTTTTTGTATAAAAACTAGTGGATGAGCGGCGACGGGCGATTTATCGATACGCAGAAACGTGCCAAATCTCAAGTCTGGTCTTCTGTGTTAACCGTCCTTATCATCGAGGCGAAAAACTTGTCCCCCGGTCCGGACAATTATGTGATGGATTCCTACGTCAAATTCCGGTAGGGACACTAATTGACCACTATTAATCTAGCTTTTTAATGTGTTCCCAGTTTAGGAAATATATCAGTTGAAATTTATCGATTAAAGAATCCACAAAAAAAAGTTAGGATTATTTCAAAAATAAAATGAACTCGTTAGCTCTGCCCGTTCAAAAGTTATTGAAGGGCAAAATTTGATTGAGCTGGTATAAAAAATTGGGATTATGAAGAATTTTGGCCTACAGTATTTTTTGAATGGCAGAGCTATACCGGATAAATTTTGAAATAATTCTAATTTTTTAGTGGATTTCTAACAAAAAAATCTGGACGAAAATATTTCACAAACTGAGAACACGTGTTAAAAAGCTTTTCGACATCCTGGCCACTCACTAACAATTAACAATTGTAAGTAATTAGATAATTCCTCTCGCATCCCCTTTTTTTGCAGGCTGGGCACGCAGAAATACAAAACGCGTACCGTTTCCCGTACCACGAATCCCAAGTGGTTGGAACAGTTTGACTTTTACTTGTACGAAGGCCAGCCTCAAATCCTGGACTTGCAGCTGTTTGACGAGGCCTTCAGCAAGGACTACATCGGCCGCGTGGCCATCGACATCGGCCTCCTCGAGAAGGAGAGGACGCACCAGAAGGAGCTCAAGTTGCAGGAGGGGAACGGTCAAGTCTTCCTCCTCCTCACCGTCTCGGGAACGCATGGGGTCGACTCCATCTCAGATCTCATCAACCACACGCCCTCCCCTGAGCAGGATGTCAAGTTGAGGGCCAAATATGTGAGCAAAATAATGATAACTCATTCAATAGCAGCAGAAATTTTCTAAAATGGGCAAAGAAATGTTTTCTGATTCATTACGAATTTTGGCACATTTATGGGAACATTTCGTTCAGAATTTGTAGAGAATTTTCTAGAAATGTCGCAAAATTCATAAAGAATTTGAAGACATGCCATTCTAAAATGTGCCAAAAAATGTCTCAAATTATGTAAAAAAATGTCTACGATTTCTGAATGAAGTGTCGTCAAATTCGTAGAAAATTCGGATTCTTAATGAATTTGGTGGCGCTTTCTTTACGAATTCTGAACGGGATATTCCCGAGCATGTACCCAAATCCGAAAATTCCGAGTTTCTGCTGATTTCACTATGTCCATTTTCATACCGAAATAACAATATCGCTTTTCTCACTCTGATTTGCTCCGTAGTCGTTGACCAACTCGCTCAACTCGTTCAGTGACGTGGGGACCTTGACCGTTAAAGTTTTTGAAGCCCAAGGCCTCGCTGCGTTGGACATTGGGGGCAAATCAGACCCATTCGTAGTCCTTGAGCTGGTCAATGCTCGCCTACAGGTAAGAAGGAATAAATATCAACTTTTAAATTTCTGGGAAACATTTCCTATGCATTTTTTTTCGAACCGTAAACGTCAAATCAAGTGCAAAATTTATATTTCTGACCAACTTTCTCTTCACTTTCCACTATTTCCAGACTCAAAATGAGTACAAAGATTTATATTTCTGACGATCTTTCTCTTAATTTTTCCGCACATATATTTCCAGGCTGAAAATGAGTTTGGAACCTACAAGATTTATATTTCCGAACAACTTTCTCTTAACTTTCCCCTCTTTTCAGACCCAAACTGAGTACCGAACCTTGAACCCGATCTGGAACAAGATTTTCACCTTCGCAGTGAAGGATTTCACCTCAATTTTGGACCTCACCGTGTTCGACGAGGACAAAAACCACAAGCAGGAATTCCTCGGCCGACTTTCCCTCCCACTCTGGGAAATCAAGAATGGCGAGAAAAAATGGCATTTGCTCAAAGATCGCAAACTTCTCAGACTAGCGGCTGGAAACTGCCCAAAGATTTTGCTCGAACTCAGCGTCCACTGGAATCCGGTAAGGCGGAAATTTTACTATAAATTTCCGAACCAATTTTGACTAAATGAATGAATGAATGAATAAATAACAGCTACGAGCCGCGGTTCGTGTCCTGGATCCACCCGAGGCCAAATTACTCGTTGCTAATCAAGGTTTCCGCAGGGAAACTTTCCTCCTCAATATTGATCGTCTTAAAAGAATTGGGATCGGGATTTATGACATTATCCAGTATTTAGAGTGAGACTGTTTTATCTCATTTACAAATTTCTCCTTTCAATTGTCAAATTTTCACACCCATTATCAAAATTTCGACCCTAATTAATTTTATCGCTAATTTTATTATAATCAAATTAAATAGCTAAATTTTCATGAAAAGTATAAAATTTCCCTTGAATCGTTAAAGTTGTACCTAAACCTTTACCAAAGTTATCAAAATTCCATTTAAAATATCAAAATTTTCCCCCAATCATCAAAATTTCACTCAATTTATCAAACCTTTGTTTAAATTATAAACACTTCAATTAAAATTGCAAAATGTTTCCCAAAGTTATCAAAATTTCACTTATCTTATCAAAATTCTGGCCTAACTCGCTTACTTTTGCTTACTTTTTAAAGGAGCTGTTTGGACTGGGAGTCGCCCGTGCGGAGCGTCATAGCCCTCGTGACGTACCAAGTGATCTGTTACACCTTCCAACCCTGCATGCTCCCCTTGTTCGTCCTCCTCTTCATGTTTCGACAGTGGTTTGTAAGTCATTTAAGTCATTTACTTTCAGAAATCTATCTCGAGATAAATTCCCGTGCTCAATAAAAATCCCCGTTTTCCCCCCAGCTCGGCTCCGTCCTCGGACGCCCCCTGCATGACGAAGATCTCGTCTCCGTCGACGAAAACATCCTCGACGACGATGACGACGACAAAGATGAGGACGACCAAGTCAAAAAGTTAAGCTTACGACAAAAACTGCAAGCCGTGCAGGAAGCGACGCAAACCTTGCAGAATGTCTTGGGCGATATTGCATCCACGTTTGAATCCGCGAAAAAGTAAGATGATAAGCATTAATTTGTGATCATTCTAGGGCTGGGAAAATTACTGTGTCGAAAATACAGTGTTTTGCTCACAGGGTTCAAAATAGTCTAAACTTTGGACAAAATGTTTTGCCCATCGCTTATCATTAATTTTCCCTTGCAGCACTTTTCGCATGAAAATCCCCTTCATCACGTGGCTCGTCGTGGTGGCGCTTATCCTGGGCACGGTGATCCTGTACTTCGTCCCGGTCCGGTATTTAGCCATGGCGTACGGATTCCACAAATTCTTTAAGCCAATCCTCCGGCCAAACGCGGTCCCAACGAATGAGCTGTACAACATTGTCCTTCGTGTCCCAGACAATTTGCAGTTGGTACGTGCATGCATACATCATTTGCATATTAATCTTCCATGCGGTGGATTCGTGGAGACTTTCTAACATTTGTAATTTAATAGTTGCGTTGAGATCATTTGCTTCAAATGAACCTAAAAATGAGGATTATCCAGCATTTAACAGGTTATCATCGGTTTGAGAAATGTATCCCCTGAGATTTGATTTAGTAAAAATCCACCCAAAAATTGGGATTATTTCAAAAATAAAATGAACTCGGTAGCTCTGCCCGTTCAGAAGTTATTGAAGGTCAAAATTTTATTGAGATGATAGAAAAACCTACAGTCTCAGTGCAGACTCTAATTAGCTCGAGGTTGATAATGGCTTATCATAGAAAAAAAATGAATTCAAGTTGGAAGAATTTTCATCTTGAGGGACCCCATGGGGTGATCAACCATACTGATTTTTCAAAATCATCCAATCGAGGTGAAATTTGGTGAAGAGGTAGCTTACGGTTGCTTAATGGAAGAATACGAAATGATAAAACACGGTCGTGGCGATAAGCGCAGTATACACACATGTCGATAACTCTAAGGAAGAGATTGTGTCCAAAAATTGTGAAAATCGGATAAGAAATATAAGTCATGGCGAAAAAAGGTTTGAGATTTGAGACAAGTTGTTGCGGTGCAGCAGTGAAATTTGGTTGCAACTTTGGACGAAAAGTGAGAATCTGCACGGCAATCGAACTCGTCAAATCGCTTCCCTCTCAAAATTTCCGTCTCAGAATTTTGAGATGGAAGCGATTTGACGAGGTCAATGGCCTTGCAGATTCTCACTTTTCGTCCAAAGTTGCAACCAAATTTCACTGCTGCACCGCAACAACTCTCAACTCTTATTTTCGCCATAACTTATCCATTTCTCGTCCGATTTTCACCATTTTGAACACAATCTTCTCCCTAGAGTTATCGACATGTTTTCATACTGCGCTTATCGCCACGACCGTGTTTTATCATTTCGTATTCTTGCATTATAAGGCCCACTAGCAATCTCTCTACGAAATTTCAGCTTTCTACGATAATTTTGAAGTTTTGGGGGCATAATTCTACATCCCCACCCACTCCGATGACCCCCACGGGTCAACCACTTGACCGGTTTCGCCCATCTTCGAACTCGTTTCCTAACTTTGCCCAATATGGGAAAAATTTCGAGTCAATCGGTTCAACCTTTTTTGGTTCTATCGTGCCGGACAGACGGACATAACGGTTCCATAAGCCCTGACTCGGGTTAAAATCGGGAAACTTTAACCTTTAAACGAGCAGAGCTACCGAGTTAATTAAGTTTTTGAAAAATAATCATAAGGTTTGGGGCTGATTTATAACCAAAAAATTTCTACGGACATACCAAACCAATGATAACACGCCTGTCTACGAAGCCACCGCAACATAGATAAGATTAAGGTCATCTCGATAAGCTGATATCCTTCGCAGATTTACTATCGTCCCCTCAACCCCGCGTCGACTTCGCCGAGCCGCTCAGCCAAACCGAGCTCGGCGGGAGAGCGGAGTAAAAGTCCTCCCGGCGCGACGGGGTCAGGGTCCAAGTCGACGTCGAAAAGCGTGATCCGCGGCGACAGTGGCGACGCCGGTGGAGGAAGTTCTTCCGGCTCCATTGGCAAAGAACCCAAGAAAAAGTTCAAGTTTTGGTAATGGATTTTCGAAATTATTCAAATTTTTATTCAGAAAATTTGATAAGCTTTCGAAAAATGAAATTATTAAACTTGAATGAAATCAATCAACCAAAGTGATGAAGAAATTATTAAAATTTAATCCAATTTCAATCAATAATTTAAATGTTTGATAAATTTTCGAAAAAAGTGTGGATAAGAAATTATTAAAATTTAAATAATCTAGTCAATATTTAAAACAATTATATGATAAAATTTTGAAAAATTACTAAGATATTCCGAAATTTCAATCATTAATTAATTACCTGTGTCAATCTCTAAATGTCTCATATTCCTGGAAATCTCTCGTAATTAATTAATTAATTAATTAAGTATTTAATGTATTTAACAAACATTGATTCAATTATCCGAGCCGAATAATTAATCAAGTATTACAATTAATTAAAATTGGTGGAAATTATCTTCAGGAAATGCTTATCGAATAAGACTTATTATTTAATTATGTGTGTAAATTATAGTCAGGTAATTCTACCACTCCAAAAATTTCATCTTTAAAATTAATTGGGTAACTTAATTTTTATAAATAAATTAATTAGGCATTAAACTATAGGAATTATTACAATTAATTATTATAAATGTAAATAAGTCAAGAGTATTTATTACCAGTCGTGATTTTATCAAAAAACAAAGTCTGAATTAAAATGTGTTATCTTTTAGAAAGATTAATTAATTAATTAATTAATTAAATCTAATTAAAACTGAGCAGATTGCATGCTAGTAGTTCGTTCGTACTATTACCTTTTAAGAAGCATTAGCAAATGTACATAAAATTGCTATGCATGCGCATTTACATATTTACATGTTGTTCGTCTCCTTATCAAAATGATAACTAGAGTTACCACGTATTCTTATCCAATTTTATGTGGTTATCAATTAATTAAATGAGTTACCCTTGAAATCAAGCATATCATTTTACACCGAGAAAAATGAATGTATAAAAAATATCAAATTTTTCAGCCATGCTTAAACATTTCCTCAATTTTTTTTGCGAATTGTTCAAATTTTACACATATTTTTCCTGAATAATTATTCAAATTTAATCCATATTTTTCCAATTTTTAAAAATTATTTATTAATTATGTATTTAAAAAACTTTACTCTTTTGCATATCCTGAAATTATACATACCAAGATAAAGCTAAATTCGTGGTAAAATAGGATAAGTGTGTAGTTTCACTCATTGTCCTTTCAATCTCAGATAAGCTTAAGATGCTAACCGTGTGTCTCACTAATTATTATTCCAAGTATTATGCACAAATTCTGTTAGTTAATCAGTTTTTCATTTCGACATTTCGACTTTCCATCTCAATCCGGTTAAAAATTTGTGATACTTAAAAGCCATTTGCGTTTCTTGTTTCATATTATTATTCCTATTTTATTTTCTTTCTGCAAAGTAAAATAGGAAAAAGTGCAACTTTTAAAAAATTTGTGTACCTGCTTTCTCTCGCTGTACTTACATAATTATAAAAATTAAGATAATTTATATTGAGAATTGTAACAATTAGATCTTACTGAACATGGAAATGATAATTAAATGTATGTAAAAAGTGTTATCGTAAATTAATTCAAAGTGAAGTCTTATCTCGTGTACAAAAAAAATTATGTACAACAAAACTACAGACAGAGAACTTTTTGAGATTTTTGCCACGTTCCAAAAAGAAATTACCAAGAAAATTATGCTTATCGTACCATAACCGCGACAATTATGCAATGACGACAATTATGTAATGGTGACAATTTGTTAAAGTGTGTATATGTAAATGGACCCTGCGTACAGAGTGTGATCGCTTTTCTTAAAATTTTGACCTCTGATAAGATACCACCAAAAAAACAATCACATCCTTGACGGAGGGTCCCTTTAAATATGTAAATCTGGAAACTTATGTTAACTTAACTTATTTATACTAAATATATTTCTAGAGAAAGCAAAGCTGAATGAATTTAATTGACAATTTAGATATGCATTATGTAAATTCATGCCGAGCACTGTTGTATTTTCGTATCAAAGTCTAAATGTTGACGTAATTAGTTAGATTATAAATGTTGTTAATTATTCACGAGAAGAGTTCACGTGGTTTTTAATCTTTGAGCTTTAATTAAAGTTCGTAAAAATGAATGTTTAACAAGTTATATATCGTCTTGTTTTGCATTTGTGTAACTATAAATTTTTTTATGGAAATGTTTCTCACTCATTTTACAGAAATTTATATACAAATTACAAATTACAAAATGATATTAACGAAACGACAGAAGTGGAAAGGAAAAGATTGGAAATTATTGTGATTTTAGTTTTTGTACTACAAAACAAAACTATAATTGTTATTGTTGTGTATTTAATAAGTGTTGAGCTGTTATTGGTTTGTTATCGGTGTGGAAAATAAATACATAAAAAATCGTGTGGAAAATCAAAGAAAAAGTGTTAGGAAATCTCCATTTCTTTTAAAAATCATATCGATATTTTACCACGAAAATAAGTTTCAATTTGTAATGAATTGATTTCTGTTGACACATGAATAAAGGATTAAAAACAACAACAGTTTTATTTTTGCATGATTTTTGCATGATCGATGCAAAATTTTGACATCTAAATGGTCTTTGAGTAATAAGTTATGATTAATTTTTCCGAATGAAATTATCACCTGGGTTCAAAATTCACATACACAAAAAACCACTCGTGTTGAAGCATTTTAAGTTTAGCATGTTTGTGTACTTATATTTTTGAAGAAATTTGAACACCAATAAGTTTCCTACTTTTCACTCAAACTAATCAATCAGTAATATAACAAAAGCTTTAATTTAGCCATGTTTAGCCATCGTTTCAAAATTTGCAGGGTCCCATTTCTCGCTTGCTGCAGGGACGCTGAATCTTGAGTTGAGTCATACGCGTATAAATCGTCACAGTGAGACCCTCCTAAAAAAATTGTACCAAAATTTGAACACTTTGCTACAACAAACTTTTCAAAATTCTATTTCAGCAAAAATTACAAAATTTTAGTTCTAAATTCTGTTTTAAATAAATTCTGTGCAAAAATCTTTGCCAAAATATCAAAAGTACATACTTTCAACGATGAACAAATCGTTATTATCATTCGGCCAGGACGCTTGAAATTGTGCACGCTTGGAATATCCCAGCCCAGCCACGGGGTCCGTGTTCCCGTTCAAATAGACCACGTGGCGTCGAAGGGTGGAATAACTCCCGAATTTTGCAGTATGCTGGTCCACCCGGAGACGAATGAATGCCTCGGTAAATCTGAAAATTATGTTTCTCTTTAAATTTCTGAAATTATTTTTATCGTAATTTTTTTGTAAACGTACAAACTTCCAAAAACACATTCACATTGAGCAACATAATGCGAGGCTGGAACGTATTGTCCGAACGGATGGCGTAGTCCGGATGAGGAGGCAAAAGTTGCTAAAAAATTCATAATAATATGCAAATTTATACCATCGATTAGCAAACGTATTCAAACTTTTAATTACATATTACCAAAATCACTGCAAACTTGCCTAAAATAAAAATTCATTTCCAAATTTTAAACTTCCAAATTATAAATTTCCAAAATATAAATATGAAATTGATATCCAAACTTGCCACATCCATTGTCGTGCTCCATACTTTGAGGCTTCATCCTCCGCCCCAGTTTGGGACATGAACGCACAGAAATTTTCCTGTAACGAATAAAAAAATCCAAATTGTTTGCCTTCTTGATAACAAATTTTGAAATTTTCTAGTTTTCATAAAACTATTCCTGACATTTTTTTAAAACTAGGTATGTAAAATTTCATATAAAATAATCATACACGACTACGACTAGGTACTCAATACGACTTTTTCACTGAAAAAAATGTTTCGAGGGCTTAAATTTGGTTTTAAAAATGTAAGAAAAAATGAATAATTTTGGTCAAAATTTGGACGTTTCGTTCTAAATTCGCTCACCACTTGTTGGTCGACACATGGCGAATTGTACAATCCGTGGGTCGCCGAGGTCATGATTTTTGCGAGGACTTCAAAGTCGCTTAAGCCCTCGATCTCCTTGTAGCTGAGGGTCGCATTGCACAGCGCGTCCAGATTGAAAGTTTCCGGAAGCGTGCTATTGTACTGGGCGATGTAGATAAAAAACTGCGTAATGTAGCTGTTCAGTTGGTAAATGTCCCCCGTTTTGTGCGCGTCCAGAGGGCTGCATAACCTTGGAGGGAAAAATTAGTAAGAAATTCCAATATTTTGTCATAATTGTAAAATTTTTCCGTCATAATTTGTCAAGCTGTCGTGCTGTTATTAATTTAAGATTTTCAAATTATTTCAAAACAATAATTTTTCATAATTTCAAAGCATACAAGTTAACAATTTTGTAACGTGATAAAAGAATTGAAATTTTTCAGCGAATAAGTGTTCGAGAAATATTCTACCATGAAAAATTCCAAATTTTCAAAATTTCATCTTTTTTAATTTTTTTCGATACTTGGACGCCTCTTATAAAATTTTTGTAAGAGGCGTATAACAATTTTATAATTTTGAAGATAAAGTTGTCGAGCACGCAATGATTTCTTCTAAAATGTATGAAAATTTCTATTCAAAATTGTATCCTTCTTTCACAGATGCTTTACCAATCCGTAGTTTATAAAGTTTGAAAAATATTTGTTCTCATAATTTCAACGCCAAATAAACGTCTCATTTCGCATCACAACCAATTTAGTAAAATTGTAGCCAAAAGTTTGCCATTTAAATAGCTCAAAAATTTGTCTAGTAAGAAGATTCGCAAAATATGATTTTACAAAGTCTGCTTTAATTTGGCTTCGACGAATTATTTGCAATTTTTAAAGAGAGGATGCGTTCCTGAAATAATCTTGTGAAATCAAAACATCCCCAGCTCCTGGGTAAATTTGCGAAACAACGAAACTTTTTCCAATAAAAGTTTTGTGGGATCTCTTAAATTTCGCAAGTTCTAATTTTGCGAGATATGCAAAGGTTAGCGAGCTTATTCTAATTATTTACAATTTTTTTCATAATTTCGACGCCGTATATGAAAAAACTTCAAAATTCGGATAAACTTTAAACTCCAAGATGACAAAAAAAATTTGGGGGGCGATAAGTAGTTGGAAAAAAAAGTATTAAAATTACGGAAATGTTCCCAATTCCACGTTGCATGGATTTGCGGGGTTTCCTCCGCCCGAAAGGGGGACGAATCCACACTGGTACGAGCTCTGCTGAATGATTCGATTCAGCGCCCGGACGCCGGACCCCAAAATATCCAAACACTTCGGATTCGTTACTTTTATCGAGGCTGCAGCCAGTTCGAGGTATTCTGGGCAAAAAGTTAATAATTTCAATTTTCTGAGCAAATCAACAATTTCAAAAAATACGACCATTTTCCGTTTTCCGATTTATGTACCTTTAAAATCGAAATGAAACCAAATCGGGGCTGATGACGCGACCCCGGCGGAAGCGAGTTGAGGGTAAAATTGGAGAAAATACGCGGCCAGAGAACCCGCATAGGATCCCCCGTAAACCACGACTTTGCTTTCCTACACATTTTCAGAAACTTATAAATACACATATAGTTACTTAAAAACATTTTAAAAATTTCAATATTTTCACAAGTTTTTTCAGAAGTTTCGGAAGCCCAGAATCTACTGATTGTTTTATTAATATTGTATTAAAAATATGAATTATTACTTTTTGACACTTGTTCAAAAGCATTTCTTCATGAAAGTCTACAAAATGTAAGCATTTTACTTAATATTTTCTCGAAACGTTTTCAGAGTTGTAATATGTTCGGAAACCTTTCATAAAATGGAAAAAGTGCTAAAAATCATGAATATTCTGCTCACCTCGAGATCGTACTTGGTCTTGATGTGTGTTACAAAATTGGCCAAGTCGTCCAATGCTTGCGGCATCGTGAGATATTGCAACGACGTCACAGTCGAGTCGCTAAAATTGTTACGAAAATCAAGTCATGCACAATTTCAGGATCAGCCAAGTGCAATTTTATGATAAGCTAGGACTCACTTTAAAGGCCAACTCTGTCCGTAAAAGCGATGCTCCAACGTGAAAGTGGCCGCTGCTTTAAGCGCTACGGCGTTCTCGGCCATTTCGCCATACGCCAAAAATCTCGGGTCTGCCTCCGCCTCGCCCCCGATGAAAATTAGGATCGGCCCGGATTCCGAGTACTTCGTAAAGTTGGTAAAGTAACGCTAAATTCAAGAGAAAATCAAGGATTAATCGGTGACCCAAATTAATTAATTATGCAAATGACTTCCGGTTATGAAGAGATCCGAGTGGTTAGCAAATTTGAGAAAGTAAGGCTAAATGTACACAAAAATAAGCAATGCACTTCCGGGTAGTATACACATTAATTATGCAAATGACTTCCGGTTATGAAAAGATCCAAGTTTTGTAAAGTAAGGCTGAATAAATACTAAAATCAGGGGATGCACCTTCGTGTATGCAAATTATTGACTTCTAATTACGCAAATATTTAAAATACCTGTGACCAGAGCGGAAATTTGGTCGGGTTTTGATGATCCACGGGCTGGAGGAGGTGCTCAATGGCCGCGTTTTTGGGCGCCTTCGTCCCCTCCCACGCCGTTTGGGTGGAGGCGTTCCTCTCACCGAATAATTTACCTCCGATGATCACAACCCTATTTCCGGAAGTGGAGGAAATGGTGAGGCTAATTGTTATCACCGAGATTAGCGCAATTTTGCAATGCATTGTGACACGAGTTCAAAAATATTTTCACAACGGGATATTTTAAAAGACTCTCAATGTTGACAAGTTGAGCTGTAAATGAGAAAAAAGGACACATAAATAATTGCACCTTTTTTGGGCGACCCTTTTTTACTGGGTTTATTTTTGGACGAAAAGGATTGAATAATCCCGTTATTTTTTAACCAAATTCGTGTAACGGGTAAAACATAAAAAGACGGTAAATTTGTGAGGGGACGACGCCGTTAGAAAAATTAGATAGCTTAATACTTTTAAATAATGGCGTCTCAGGTGTCTCTAAGTCAATGCAATTTATGAAAAATTAGAGGAACTATGTACCTACTTCATATTTACGAAAATTTAAATTTTCGAACATGGTTTGACTAAGTTATTACTTATCTTTAAGGTAAATACATATTTACAAAACAACGTGAATGTATGAAATTCCTGGCATTTTTCTATTAAAAAAATTTATCAATAAATATTCGCCAAATATTTATTTCAAATTATTTTGTTGTATTGATTTATATTTTGCATTCCAATTTTGCAACAAAAACACGTATATGAAATCAGTAAAAAATTTATGTATGAATTTTTCTCTAAAAAATGGTTGAAAAATAATTAACAGGTGAAAGGTTTCAAGTCACTTTTTTTTAAATTTACGTTAAACTTTTTACTTTGGTATTTCGCTTTCACTTCAATGCTTGCCAATTTTGCAATTTCGCAATTTCCATAATTTCGGTTTATTCTTTTTTCAAGTTTGAGGTGTACTAATTCTTTCCATTGATTTTTATTAAGATGCAAGTTTTTGAATTCCCGAAAACAATAAAACATACAAAGAAAAACTACTTTTTTGAACCTCGTCAAATTTTTGAATGCAATAAACGTCTAAAATTTTAATTTTATTTCAACATTTCCGAAAATTTAATCATCTAAAAACATTAAATCATAAGTATTATCATAATAAAATAAATTTCCTACAAGAAGAGTCGTCCCCCTCGGACGATGCTGACTTGTTCATCCGCAATCACAAACGGGGCCGCAGCATCGGTCGGTTCTACTTCCGGTCCGGTGAAGACCTCGAGCCCAAATTGGTACTGGACCACGTCGCCCCCGTTGCAGTAGAAGTTGACCCTTCTCTGAAGAATGTTGGTGGCTTGTTCCTCCAAAAATTTGGGGTATTCTGCAGTCACCTGGAACCAGTAATTCGTGCCCGATCGGAGCGCAGAGATGTACTTGTTATGCGCGTGGGACGACGCCGTCGTGTAGTTTACGTTGAACAGAGATCCTCTCCTAAAGACGACAAAATTTTAAATTAAAAAGGTAGGAAATTTTGGGAAAGTACGGCTTTGCAAAAATTCATAATTTTGAAAAATATATGTTTTTATGTATGAACATACCAAACTTCAGTGCTTGGGGGTAAAGTGGGGAGGAGGGGTTCAGCGAGGGTGACAGTGGTGTCAGAATCGATCCCAACGATGCCGCAAGGTTCTGTGGAGAAAGTTAGGGAAATCGTGGTTAAAAAAGTACAAAATTTTGCGAAAAAGTTGTAAAATTTGGCCAGGGTATGTTTTTAAATTCTAAAAATAATTATCAGGTAGGAATAAATGAAGATTTTGTAAAATAATGTGGGTACAATTTCTGGGTGAAAGTAAAGTGAAAGTTCTTGGGATATTCCTTCAACTACAATTTTTGAATGTGTAAAAAAAATCTGGAATGAAATTCAGCTTGTTGAAATTATGGACTGAAATTTTGGACTGAAATTCAGAAATTTTGTTACGAAATGAAATGCTAACAAGGTTTGTAACTTACGAGAAGGACCAACCGTTGTTGGTACTTCAGTAGTTGGTTCTTCGGTAGTTGGCTCCTCGGTAGTTGGTTCTTCCGTAGTTGGTTCTGGTTCTTCTGTCGTAGTAATTGGATCGTGGGTTGGCTCAACTTCCGGTATCTCTTCAGTAGTTGTCTCTGGTTCGGGTTCGGGCGTAGTAGTTGGTTCTTCAGTAGTTGGCTCCTCGGTAGTTGGTTCCTCTGTAGTTGGTTCCTCCGTAGTTGGCTCTTCAGTAGTTGGTTCTGGCTCGGCGGTAGTTGGTTCAGGTTCTGCAGTGGTTGGGGGATCCGTTTCTGGTTCGAGGGTGGTTGGAGGTTCACTGGGCTCAGGTTCCGGCGTGCCTGAAATATTTTAAAATTAAATGTCGATGTCCGAGATTTTAAAAAAATGGTCCGAAAGTTATCGTGAAGACAGACAGACGGACGGACAAATGGATGGGAAAAAGTACCTGGTGGGTGGACCGTAATGGTGGCGGTCGAGGTGGAAATGTGGGTCCCATCATCCGCGGTCAGAAGTGCGGTGTAGATTCCTTCTTCGAGGTTGTTGTCCACTAGAAACTCGACTTGGTAGCTGCATGAGGACAAAACAAGGTAATTTGAAAATCATCTTGAGGGGTGACTGATTTTTCAAAATTGTCATATCGAGCTGACATTTCGTAGAGAGGTTGCATATGGATCTTAATGCAAGAATACGAAATGATCAAACACCTGCGATAAGCGCAGTATGAAAACATGTCGACAACTCTAAGGAGAAGATTGTGTCAAAAATGGGGAAAATCGGATGAGAAATGGATAAGTTATGGCGAAAAAAGGTTTGAGATTTGAGGCAAGTTGTTGCGGTGCAGCAGTGAAATTTGGTTGCAACTTTGGACGAAAAGTGAGAATCTGCAAGGCCATTGACCTCGTCAAATCGCTTCCATCTCAAAATTCTGAGACGAAAATTTTGAGAGGGAAGCGATTTGACGAGTTCGATTGCCGTGCAGATTCTCACTTTTCACTGCTGCACCGCAACAACTTGTCTCAAATCTCAAACCTTTTTTCGCCATAACTTTGCCATTTCTCATCCGATTTACACCATTTTTGGACACAATCTCCTCCTTATAGTTGTCGACGTATTTGTATACTGCGCTTATCGCTACGATCGTGTTTGAATACAAATTGAACTAAGAATTATGAATTAGAATTATGGATTAGGCGAGATTATGACCTTGCGAATAATTGCGAACTCGATGACAAATGCTTATCGCACCCAGGCCACAAGATATATCCATTTTTATTTGCGCACTTTCGACCAAAATCTGAACTGTTTTTTACTTACTCGAACGACGCCGGACTTTCCAAAAGGGTCGAGCGGACAGTAAAATGTCGTGAACTTGAAGTAATGAAAACGTCAGCATTTGCAAATTCCACGTCCTTATCGGTAACCACGATGCCGGTCTTGACCACGGTGAAATCTCCGCTTGGGATCAGAGGAAGGAAGACAGAGACGTCATACTCGTCTTGGGAAAAGGCTGGCTGTACAAAAGAAATTCATTGTGCAAAAAAATTCGCAAAAACTGTACTATGCAAATCACTCACAGCATGATTATTCACGTCTGGAACTGGGATGACAAAAGTTACTCGAACATTTGTAGAATCGCTGCACGTCAAACTCACCGTCCTCCGGATTTCTTGGACTCTTTCGACAGTCACAAAACTCGAAAAGAGGTCCGTTACTGGAAAAAATCATGAAAAGAGATGTTTGCAAAAATATCAGGGAGAAATATTTTTGATAAAAAATTCAGAGAATTTTATTGCTACTATATCAATTATGAATTAATATGAACAAACCACTGAATCATACCAGCAAAAGTAGGTACTTGTTCAAATTTTCGTAAATAAAATTGCATAATATTATAAGAATCATTCATTAAACGGTTATGAAATGTACCAACTTGCAAAAATTTATAAAGATTGCTAAATTAATTGTCATAAATATTTAGGTAAGTAATACATTTAGCAAAATTGCCCTCTTACTTACCGTAGAGAACGTAGACGCCATTCGAGTACCGTAAGGCCCCCAAGTACTTGTTGAACGCATTGGACACCGTTGCCGTAGACGTCGTGTCGTAAAGTTGGAACGTACTAAAAAATAGATTGGCATACAATTTTTAAAAGTAATTACATTAATTCCGTACATTTGAACAATTGTGATAATTAATTATTAATTGTCCCTTCTTCACCCACCCAATTGTCTCATTGGTACCCGTACCCTCTGCCACGGGAGGTAGTTCAATCGTCGTAAGGCCAACGTGTCCCTCAAAACCACAATCTATTCATTAAAAATAAATTTTAAAATTCTGCAGCATTTGGAAAGTATTTCAAATCAATTTTCAAATTGTTCTTCCAAATTTTACTCACTTTGTCCAGCACTAACTCCGACCAGGAGTAGTACCAGGGACGCCACAGTTATGGAATTCATTTTTAATTTTCTTGGAGCTATCAAAATTTGCAAAAAATTGCCAATAATCAATAATCTCCTCGTCGCGACAAAAGTGAGCCCGACAGTGATCACGCACACCTAGTTATACAACAATTCCTTGACATTCATTCGTTTACATAATCCATCATATGGACATGACATGCAGATAACCTCTCACCGATCGGATAACCGAACGTCCCAATCAATTCAACAAAGCTCTCCACATTTGAATGACTATTATGCAAAAAAAATGCAATTTTTCATTCGCAAAATGGTCACTAAACTGATGACAATTAGATTGGACACACAAAATATTTTTCATGCAGAGCAAAACAAACTGCGATTGCGTCATGAATAAATTTGCATGCATTATTTGTTCCATTAAACCGTGTAAAGCTTGATCATTCGCATGTCACTCGGGTGGATAAGTTGTTATCTTAACCTGAACGATGAACCCATTAACTTGCATGGAACAATTCCATTTCTTTGTGCGTTTTTGCATGAATTTTGCCAAACCTCTGGTGGATGGGATTACCAAGTGTTAAACGTAAATTCGTCCGTCGTGACGCAAATCGTATCAATTACAGCGGCTGATAAATCAATCAATTAATACTCTCGTGAGCAATCAGTTATGCTCATCGTGTCAAAATTGACAGGAAGAATTTTAATTTTGACTGATTTATAATGGATTATGTATATTAATTGATAATGTATATTTTCTGTGAAATTTCGAGGAATTTTGAAGTCACAATTTGTATTTTTTGCAAGTAATAGTCGTTTGAAATTTTTTTTGTCATCAACTGGGAACATACTGAATTATATTGTTCAATTATGCGATGAAAATACTATGAACTATAAAGCATGATATGTTGTAGAAATGTATAAAGTCAGGTATTTCCCACTTGATGGGGTTTGATCTTATTCTGCTAAAAAAAATGTAATGGACTTCATGTTCCTGAGAAATTTGTGTGGTGAAAATTTTTCAAAATGATATCTAACGTGCCGCAAAAATTTATGATAGCATTTTAATTTTGATGCAAGTAATATAAAATTCATTTGTGCAAATGCATATAATAGTAAATCAACAACACTAAAATTAAAATGACCGTCCAAAAATGATAAAAATTATCACAAATCCAGGAACAAAATGAGAAAATCCATCTTAAAAAATTTCAAATAAAGTGTAAAACTACATAATTTCACTTTTCGATGTGTCAGCTACACAAATTCATTTTCTTCAAATTGTGACAAACTCTCAATTTTTCAATTGAGATTTCCCAGATTTCGATAGATTTTACCATTCAAGAAATACATAATTTTATAATTTTGTATGATTTTCACAAATTTTTAAAAAGTTTTCCATGAAATGTATACATACCTATGAAATATAGTTGGCACCTAAAGTATAATCTAATCCTTTCCTTCAAATTGAAACAAATGTACATAAATTATAGATACACAAATTCAGTTTCAATCTCATGAAAAAATTTAAAATTCCAATTTAATCAATTTACTAAACTCGTTGAATTTTCCTCATGAAATGTGATTTTCACTAATTTTCCATGAAATGTATTTTCATGCAATGTTATTTACGAGTAAACTATGACCAGTTTCTTCGGACAATTGTTCCATGAAATCGTAACAATTTTAATTGCAATTATTACTTGTATTACAATTTTTGGGACGCAATTCATGCATATTGCAAAAATTATGACTCTGAATTGAATGTCTCTACCATAAGGAGAAAACACCATCATTTTTTGCAAAGGAGAAACCTGATCCTCAGAAGAAAATATTATGAAATCTTATGAAATTTTTAAGACAAAATTTGTAAAATGATAACCCACGCAAGTTTTGTGAACAATTTTGAGAAAGTAATAGAAATCTATATTTGTAGTTACGAAAAGATATGCAAAATTCATGCAGATGCGTTCGTACGATTGACGATCGATGTCCGTGCATTAAAATCCTTCCACAAGATCATGAATTTGATCCCTCTAAGAATTTCTACATTGAAAATTCGATAACGTCACGTAAAACATGGTGACCTCGACCTTTTGATGCTAAAATTATCCTTATTTTCCAAGTCCTGCAACAGTTCGGGGTTTCCTATCGGTCGGCCCCACCCTCCAAAGAAGTTGGCCACATGGAAGGAGTATGTCGCGTCCCGAGAGACTGGCCTGTCGCACTGGTATTATCGCTATTTGCACCTTCTCGAGCGACCCGGACCCCCCAAATATCCCCCCGTTACCTTCATCAATGTCAGAACAAGGTGCGCTATAATAAAAACTATTCGAACATTTCTGATAATTTTCGATTCTATAAAATTTGCCAAAAATAAACTGAAATCTTGCCGAAACTCTACCAATCTACTGAAATTATGGTTTTAAGTAAATACTTATCCTACTAACTCGATTATGCAAATTACGTAGGAGTAATTAATTTTTAAAAGTATTACTGAAATAAGAGATTTGAAAACGTGATTATCTATTAAAATATTTCATGATTTTTTTGCCATTATCGACAATCAAGCAATGCAAAGTGCAATTAAAAAGCGTTGTTAATTCTGCAATTAATTTCGATTCTCATGAAACCTCTATCAATTAATTAGTTTTAAACTTTGCCATAAAATTACAAAAAAAAAATTGTGCTAAACAGGCTAAACTGCTAAATAAAATCAGAAAACGAAATTGGAATAATTTTCATAACAAATTTTATTGGTTGTCCCTTCCACGCCCGGAATACAAAGTGAAACGAGTTCTTATAACAATTATTATCAGGAAAGAATAAAAATATGTTTAGAACTGGATCATTTGTCCCTGAAAGAAAATAATAAAAACATATTTAGGAAACTTATGAATGGAGAAATTTCAACAAAAAATCGTGTCATTTTGTGTACAAATTTTACGCAAAAAGATTGACATTATAAAAACTTCTCCCAACATATGCTCTCAGATTGTGTCCATCAATCACAACTAATTTGCACACGATCTGCCAATGGTCAGGTTTGGCACAGATGCAAATACCTCCACCAAACTTGCGCATTGGGAGATCGTGCCTTTTGCAAATTCCATATTAATTAAGGTTCTGATCAGTTAACACTGGCTTGGTCAAAATCTGAGAGCATAGGATGAGAGCCTCCATTGTCCGTCGAATTGGAAATGACTTTCGGCAAAATTTAGACACATTATTATAATTTTATGTTGTTCGCTCACCTTGCGCTTCTTGTCTCCTCCCAACTCAAAATGTTTGCATCGCTTAAGGGGCATCTGCTGCCTATATTTGCATTCCGTACATTCCATACGGAGCACGATCTTCTTGGTAGTCTTAGCCTGTTATCAATCACAAAATAAGCACGATGAGCATCAAATAAGAACAAATAACTCGTCATTATCATGTAATCAAAGTTTTTAATTGCGTTTACCTTCTTTCTGAAGATAGGTTTAGTCTGACCTCCGTAGCCCTGTTGCTTTCGGTCGTAACGTCTCCTCCCTTGAGAGGCCGTCCTTTCCTTGGACTTCTTATATTGAGTTACCTTGTGCAACTTGTGGACCTTGCATTTTTTGCAGAAGGTCTTCCTCTGCTTAGGGATGTTAACCTGGATGACACAAATTATATCACATTATAGTTAAAATAAAGATAATTGCACTCAGAATATAATAGTACATCTTAAAATGTCAAATTTAAAGTATCAATCTTTCTGTTAGTCTCCAAGAACTAGAGCGACATTGCTAATTAATTTGCCACCCGTACCTTCCTACTTATCTGTCAAGTAATATGTGTGCAAATCTAATATTCATTCGCGATATAAAATAAACTACATCTCTAAAAAGTTTTACGTAATAATATATTTGCGAATTAAGGATTGCAAATTGTATCTTCAATTTTGTTGTCGTTTTTTCTGACTGGTAAAAACACTATCTAGCTAGACCTTATCATGAAGGAGGAAGTGGATAAAATAAAAATAAGATAAGCACTTACCATTTTTACAAAATAATTGGCAAAATCCGGAAAGTTATGAGAGAATGTCGACTCGAGTGAACTGCTGCGGCGTGCACGGCTCGGACTTCGACTTGAGCGAAACCGGTCGAGCGGGGTTGAATGAGATGAGACTTTGCTCACTGGGCAGTCTTTAGCCTCTCTCCCACACGAGCTGAGCAGAGAAAGTGCTTATCAAACACAAGTAAAAGTTTCTCCAGAGTTTCTCCAGGATGCCCCTGGAGAAATCTTATCTCATCTTATCTCATATTGTCTCATCTTATTCTTACGAGGACTTATCCTTGGACCTTATCCAATCAAGGATTGTGTAAACTTATGCGACAAATATGTGACAAAAATTCATACATTACAATTTGTATTCTTTGAAAAAAAAGTCTGCTCTTTAATTAATTAACATTTAAAATTAATTTAACAGTTTTAACAAATCGATAATACTTGAGTGGCGTTTCAAGTGATAAATTACTATTTTTTAATGTCAGTTCAATTGAAGAACCTCTGTTGAATTGAAGACGCAGCCGTGGAGGAGACTGCATACAGAGAAGACAGCAAATCTACTCCTCCTTCTCCGCCACTTGCAACAAATCCCCCCAAATTTTCGCCCTCCTGCATCAACTGAGGATAAGAGTTGTTGTTCGGGGTGGATGGATCAGCACGAATGTAGTCGTTCATATTCAGAGATCGGTTTCTTTGTGGGGATGGTTTCCTTATCGTGACCTGCGAAAATTCAAAGTAT
Source organism: Folsomia candida (assembly GCF_002217175.1). Taxonomy (NCBI): domain Eukaryota; kingdom Metazoa; phylum Arthropoda; class Collembola; order Entomobryomorpha; family Isotomidae; genus Folsomia; species Folsomia candida. Next base: position 272,456 of record NW_019091246.1, read on the forward strand.
AATCAGTAAAATTAGACCAAAATCTTGACTTAGAATCCCCAAAAATTATGACAGTTTAATCAAAGCACAAAATTTGCAAATGGTGAACAAATAACCTGCTTCCTATTAGCATCCAATCCGCGCATGGGGAGTTTAATTTTCCAGGGTTTGCCGACATGGTACGAGTTGATGTGTTTGCGGAGATGATGAGCGCGGAGGAAGGCCATCTCGCAGTGGGGGCAGCCGTGCGGGCGAATGTTCTTGTGGCGCATCAAGTGCACTTTCAGCTGGCTTTTCAATGCGTACCTCTTCCCACACACGTCGCAGCTGAACGCCTTTTCCGCGGTGTGCGACAGCATGTGGCGCTAAAGAAAAGAAAGATTGCAAATTTTAGTCGAATTGATTGACAGAGTTTGTTAGCGTAGAACTCGATAACTCAATGTCAAAATTGTCAAATGGCCAAAATAAGCACATTTTTAATCATTGCTCGTCTCCGAGAATTTGGAAAATTCTCGACGAGAAATTTGAAGTCAGCAAGTAGTTCATTAATAGAATGGCCGATAGTTTTTCACCCATTTTCGATTATTCCAATTTTTATGAAAGCTTCTTAAACTTGAAGTCTCCCCTCCTTCAAAAACTGTCAAAATTTGCAGTGTATATTTTTTTAATTTACAACGAGAACGACAAGCTCTACAAATTTGGTGTCCAGAATTTTAAAATTTCTGAATTTCGGGGAAAGTTTTTCATGGGATTAATTTATACCTGGAGTCTGCAAGCCTCTGGGAACCGCTTGTCGCAGTGAGTGCAGGGAAACCTGTTCTGGAGTTGAGTGTGAGTTAGTTTTAGGTGTCGCCTCAGCGTTTCTTCCGAGCCTGGAATTGTGTACATAAGAAAAAATTATAACATACTCACAGGATTAAAATTAAGGTCAAACTTGTAATCAGAATAAAATTTCAATAATCTAAACTTTTATCTTAATCTTAATTTGATTTGAATTAAAAATTATCCTAAATCAATCTTAAATCTACGTATTAAAAACCTAATTGAACCTAGCACAATTTCAGAAATTTTTACGAATTACTGCTAAATTACATTACAAATTATCTGGGAAATAATTTGGAAAAACCTTAAAATTGGAATTGGAATAAATTCCATAAATCTAAACCTTCATATAAATTTAATATTTAAGATTAACCCAACAACTATTCAAAATCAGTTTCAAATCTAATCTAAACTCATAATGGAGATTGACAGAAATTCTCAAATTTTTAGTCATAAATTATTATACAAATTTTGACCAAATTAGAAAAAGCTCCTCACTGTAGGCTGATCCACAAATATGGCACGTAAACTTTGGCCTCTCATCCGGATGAAGGTGCGTCTCTTCATGTTTGTTCAAAGAAGTTTGCCCCTTGCACTGTTAACAATTAACAAAATACTTAATTAACAAATTAAAATTTGTAAGTTTTCAATTATTTCGCACCAATTTCCCACAGATTTGACACTGCAGAGTTGGAGGTTTGTTCGATTTTCGCTTCAATCCCGCAGCGAGGGCGGCTTTGACTTCGTCCTCGTTCTGGTGGCTCCAGCGGTGTCGCAACATCGCGGTGCGCGTGGTGAATGGTTTGTCGCAGATGTCGCAGGGAATATTGACGGCGCGCTCGTGAACGCTCAGAACGTGGGCAGCCAGGTTCTTCTCCGTCGCTAATTTCTTTGAGCAAATGTTACAGCGGAAGTCGGCTGGAAGTACAAATTAAATTAAAGTCTCCACAAAAAATTATGGCTGGAAAATTATGTGAAGAAAATCATTCCGGAAACGTAAAAGATTTAGGACAGATTTGTGTATGCAAATTGAGGAAATTACTGCACACAAAAATACAACTTGTAAGAAAATTCAAGTAGTGAAGACCTACTGAGATGGTAGTGGTTGATGTGTGTTTTTATGCGTCCCTTGTTCTTGGTTCCCTTGTCCCCGAGGGCTATGTGGAAGCAGATGCTGCACTGGAGGCCGGTTGGGTGTGGCGTCACCTCCACCCCGTCGTACCACATCCGCCCCGCCTTCTCGTCATACTTCCACTTGTTATAAGCCTCCGCCACGTGACCCTCCCTGATAAAAACGGGCCATGATAAGCACAAATTAATTAATCTAATCAACGTAGGAGTCGATGGTTCATAACCAAAATCGTGAAAATCAACATGTTTTTAAAAATTTCTCAGCTCTGGGAATTATTTTAAATGTCTGCAAGACAAATTTGTAGTCAGTAAGTTGATTAATGGAATAGTTGTGAGTTTGTAAGCCAATTTCGATGAGGTCTGATTTTTCGGAAGGCTTCCTAAACTTGAAATCTCATCTTTTACAAACTGCGAAAATCTGGAGTGTATATTCTTCCAAAAATTGACAATGACCTGCTCTACAAATTTGTCATCTAGAATTTTCATAGACATGTATACATACTTACTTAGAATTTTAGAATATAGGTATATATATATTAGATATATATATATATATTATATATATATATATATAGATTATAGATATATAGATTATATATATATATTATATATGTTATTTTAGAATATATATTTTAGAATATTTTAGAATTACTGAGAATTTTAGAATAAATTCCCAAAGCCGAGAAATGATTAGAAATGTGCTGATTTTAACCATTTTGGCCATAATAATAAGATAAAATAAAATAGTTCACATTTCAGAATCTGAATCAGATTCAATTTCCTGCTGAATTTCTTCTTCTTCGCCGTTCTTTTCCTCTGAGGCCTTCGTTTTTGCTCGGTTCGACTTTCTCTTCCATTTCGCCAACTTTTCTCGTTCTTGTCGAATGTCAAAGTCGGGATCTTTCCTGGAAGTACGAGGATTCGGGTCGTCGTCTTCTTCTGATGAAGATGACACAGACGAGTCACTCACAAAGGGACGCCTGGGAAGGCTCCTCATATAGGCGAGACGTTCCAAAGTATTGGGGCTTGCGGGACGACGTGGCGTTGTTTTCGCCGCAGGGACACTTGTCGACACTACCGTTTTTACTTCGCGGCAAACAGGAATAGATTTTCGGTTGCTTTTACGCACTGCATGTACAGCGGGGGTGGATTTGCGTGCCTTTTTCGAGGCAAGAGGTGGACGTGATGTCTTCACTTTGGGACCTTTTTTATTTTGAGGGACTTCTTGCAATAATTGCATCAAGGGATCGACTTCTTCCTTTAATTCAATGTCTAATTTCTGACTGGGGTCGAGACGTTCATCGTTCAGTGATGATAATGGATCGCTTGCTGGAAGGAGCAGGAATTCGGGGGGAAATTCGTTGTCGAAACCAAAGTCCTCCTGAAATTTTATTAATTGCTAATTGAATTTATGTGCATGTAAAATTAGTTGGATTTATTGACCGGAGACTGGTCAATCTCGGATTAAGATTATGCTTGGGGACTAATTAATCCCTATTCCCCAATCTCATACCAAAGATTTTAATATTTAATCGTTAATGCTTATCGCTAATCCGTCTCTCTGTTCATTGCTCACAAATAATTTACCTGCTTGATTATTACGTCCATCATATTATCATTATCCTGGTTATCATCATTCGGTGGCGAGAAGGAGACAAAATCCATGGATAAATTGTGCGACTTTTTCTTGGGCAATTTTGACGATTTTGTCGCCACCCTCTTCTTTTTCGTCTGGGGGGATAAAACATTACGAATTTCTGGTCGACGCCGTTTTCTCCCAGGTTTTACAGCCTTGCCGGACGATAAGACGTCTGTGGGGGAGACGGAGACTGAACTCTTTTCGAGGTTTTCATAGTTTGAGGCAAGAATTGAATCAAGGTTCGGTCGTCCTCGAAAAAGAATACTATTGTCGCATGAATCTAATTTCGATGTCGTCGGAAACACAAGTTTCCGGAAGTTAAGGATACGATCGTCACCCGATTGACCAGATGTCTTTGACTTGCCATCCACAACCGTAGAAATCAGCGTTTTTAATTCCACGATCCTTGCAGAATATTCAGTCTCGAGATTTTTCACTTGTTCCACAATCGTTCCTAAACGGTCTGCTATTCCGCTGCAGGTGCGACATAATGGTAGCATTTCCTATACAATCAGATAAGAGCATTAAATAAGTAAAACAAACATTCAACTTAATTAAACCAATTAGTAAAGACCTTCTCAAAATTCCAGCCCTGACATTTCGTCACTGTCAGTCTCAATGCGTCACAAAGATTTCGAAACCGTTGTGTGGATATCTTCTCGACGAGATTATTACGATAAGCGTCACCCAAAGTAAGTTCCGGACGGGGCAACTTTTCTCCGCAAGTTAGACAGCAATTTTGATTATCTCTGTGTTCTCCTCCTCCCTTGTCACAAATCCTGCTTTCTTCACTACTAACGTCCATATCGACAAGTGGAGATGATGACCCCTTTGCCGAGACTTCTTGCTTATCTTCTGTGATGATGGTAAGCCAGTAAGCCAACAAAATACCAAAAAAATTTCCCTAAAAAGCAACAACAATTTGTTGTCAACAAACAACTTTCTTCTCAAACACAGGATGAGATAACTCCGCATTTTTACCGCAATCCAAATGAAACCAAGATGCCCCAAAGTGCTCGAAAATCATGAATTAACGTAGGACTCGATGACTTGTCGCCAAAATGGTTAAAATCAGCACATTCTAAATCAATTCTCAGCTATGGGAATCTGGACGATGTAGAGCAGGTCGTTGCCAATTCTGTTAAGGACAGATTTTGACACTTTTTGAAGGAGATCTCAAGTTTGAGAAAAATTGGAACTCATCAAAATTGGCTTAAAAACCTTATCGCCATTCTATTTATCAATTTACTGACTACAAATTTTCGTCCAGAATGTTAGATAAATTTCCAGAGCCGAGAAATGATTAAAAAGGGGCTGATTTTGTCGATTTTACGTGATGAGTCCTTCGTTAATGCATTTCTTCATCGTTAATTAATCCACTGTGGATTATCCACATAAAAACTTTACTCATTCACGAAACTGTAAAGTGTACATAAAAAATTGGTAAAATTCGTATATGTGACTGACACTTAAATAAAGGTAAATTGAATTAAACTGTATAATTAATTAATCTACGGTAGTTGATGACCGTACGACGACGCGTATGAAAAAGGGTAACTTCCTCCGGCCCCATAACCAGAAAAGCTCATCCCAGAGGAACCGCTCGGCCCGTGCAGAGTCGTAATTATCCGTGGAACTGTGGTCGTCGTCGCGGCGTTGGACGACTCGCTCTCATTCGTGTCTTCATCCTCGTGATAAGTCGAGCTTTGATGAGGAGGGGTATTATTTTTTCGGATGTACCGCACCAACGCTTCCTGATGTGGAGGCGTCGTTGTGATGATGATGGGAAGACTCTGCGCCAAGGAGGAGGACGTCGTCATTGAAGTGACTGGTCGACGATCCCGTTTTTGTGGAGGCTGTGCAGAAAGTTGAAGTTAAAAAATTGGCAAACAATGTTGAATGTAGGTCTCCCAGCGTATGCCTTCCGATTTTGAGCAAATTGATGTCAATGGATCATAAATCTAATTATTATGGAATTTGCAAACGAACGATCTCCCAATGGTTTGGCAGAGATATTCACCTCCGAACAGGAGAAAACGCGGAAAGTAAATTTGGAAAGTGGAAAATTTGTCAGGGCACACTTTCTCCTCTTCGGATTAGTTCGGATGTAAATATCTCTGCTACACCTGAGAATTGGGAGATCGTTCGTTTGCAAATTCCATATTAATTAGATTTGTGATCCATTGACATTAATTTGCTCAAAATCGAATCGGAAGGCATATGCTGGGAGACCTCCATTTTAAGAAATTTTTAGTAGAAAAAATAGCACCTTTCTCGTTCCGTTTTCACTGCGGTAGGGTTGCTTTCTCTTGGGTGGGTTGGGATTGTCGTGATACGTGGCGACATGCCGGGCCAAATGATACCTGCGATAAAACTTCATTTCGCAATGGCTGCAGGGGTGGGGCCGGAAATTCTTGTGCTTGTAGATGTGCACTTTCAGCAGATTTCCGTTGATGAAGGTCGCTCCACATTCGGAACATTGGTAAGGCTTCTCTCCCGTATGGACCCGCATATGTTTCTGGATCAAACGGAGACAAAAATTTCAAAATTTTCTAAAAAAAATTTGGAATAATTTTGTGTGAAGGGGTACCTCGAGTAGACCAGATTGTGGATATTTCTTATCGCAGTAGGGACACCGCAACCACTGCAGTTTTGAATTGTTTTCGTGACGTAATCGAATATGTTGGCGAAGTGTTTCGGCTGCACCTGCGATTTAAAATTTTACAAATTGTTAATTTCTGGTAAAAATTCAGGGTCAAACTTTTCAAAATTCAGTCAAAAACTGCGGACTTACTGTAAATTGCTCCGCAAACTTGACACATGTGTTTTTTCCGCTCCTTCTCGTCGAGATGAATTTCCTCATGTTTCCTCAAATTGTAGGTTCCACGACACTTCAGAAACATAATATTTTGAGTCGTGCAAATTTTTAATTTCCCAATTTTACAAAATTTACCATTTTCCCACAAATTCCGCACTGCAAAGGTTCCAACTTATCGGACCCGTTGGAGTATCGTTTCCTCCCCGCAGCAACGGCGGCTTGCTTTTCTTCTTCATTCATGTGACTCCAACCGTGTCGTCGCTTAGCGTTTATGGAGGTGAATGGCTTCCCGCAAACGTCGCAGGGGTGATTCTCCGTCCTCTCGTGGACCGTCCGAACGTGAAGGTCCACACTTTTCTGGGTCGATAACTTCTTGGAGCAGACCGGACAGTGGAAATCGGCTGGAAATAGAAATTAATAATGTAGGAGGACTAGATGATGGTCAGAATTGGCATATTTGTAATTATCTCTCGGCTTTGGGAATTTATTTTAAAATTTTGAATGACACATTTGAAGAGCAGGTCGTTGTCAGTGTACAAAAATATACACTTAAGATTTTGAAATTTTTGCAGGAGGAGATCTCTTAAGTTGAAGAAGTGTTCAGAAAAATTGAAACTCGTCGAAACTGGTTTAAAAACCCACGGCAAAATTTTGAAAATATTTACTGAGGTGTTTGGTGTTGATGTGGGTTTTCATCCAAGACCGGTTTCTCTCCCCTTTGTCTCCTTCTGCGATATGGGGACAAAGGCTGCACTGTAATCCAGTCGGGATGAGAATCACTTCCACTGCGTTGTACCACATCCGCCCAGCTTTCTTGTCAATCTTCCACCGTCGTTTAGCCCCCTTCGCGACTTGACCTTCGCTCCTGCAATAATGGGGAAAATTATACAAATTTATAGAGATGCAATTAAAATTGTGTCCAAATTCAGATTTTTTAATTACCTGAATTCATCATCACTGGAGCTACGACTCCTTTTGGATTTCGAACGACGGGAACTTTTCTTTCGTCCCGAACCACCACTTTTTCGATTGACGGACGATACGTTTTCTTCAGCCACGTTGAAATCTGAGTCGTCGTCACTGGTCACCCCGTCATCTGCGGAGGAGGGGGGATCATAGTCGTCGTCGTACTCGTCATCTTCCTTAATAATTGCGGGTGATGATTTTTTTGCTACGTACTTACTCGATGGTTTACTAATTTTAGGGGGAGGAGGAGGAGGAGGGGATGGCGAAGAATCGCGAAGATGTGACCGCTTCGTGACCTGCCTTCTTGGACGGGTTGACACTCGTCCATCGTCGTCGTTGTCTTCACGTTTGTCTACGGATAGGAATTGTTCAAACTCTGTGAATGGGTCAATTTCCTGTTTTACTTGGACTTCTAATTTTTGACTGATGTCGATATCGCCGGTAATTTCGGGTGGGAGAATGGCCCGATGTGACTCGTCGCGATCTGAACAACTGAAATTCGCTTCCTGAAAATTCAAAATTTAAACAAAAATTATTAAAAATCATAGACGAGGGCAAATACTTTGTCATAATACATTATTTTGATTTCCGTTCGTCCCAGAGTTTCTGGGGCTATTGCCCCACGAAAAAAAAACGTGAATCTACGTGGAGACAGCAGTCATACGAAAATACAGGTTTTGCGAAGAAATCAACTTTCCATCGCTGTCAAAATACTTTATTCTTAAAAAGGTCACGAAAATCATAAATTTCGACAGCGATAAAAAGATAATTTCTTCACAAAACCTATAATTTCGTATGTCTTCTCCACGTAGATTGACGTCTTTTTGTGGGTGTAACAGCCCAGGAATTCCAATTCCCTGGGAGGAACGGAGATCAAATTCCTGTATTTTGAACATCAAGCATTTTGTCTATAAATCATTATAAACAAATTAAAACAAAAAATCACCTCTTTGACAAAGAAGGAATGTTTCGAAGTCTTTTCATCATCATCATCCTCACTGTCCAACCAACCTTTGAAATTGACTGAAAATTCATCCCCCGATTCTTTACCAGATTTCCGTTTATTCATACGACGAGGTTTGGATACTGAATTTTTGACCACTTTATTTTTTGACTTGGTGTTGAGACCTTGTTTTTGTTGGCGTCGTCGTTGAGGTTTTAGGTCTGGCACGGTTGCGTCGATATTTCTACGATTTGTGACCAGTACAGAATTCAGATTGGGTTTTGAGAAGAGTTTTGAGATGGGGAGGTCTTGTTTTCTGGGGCGACCGCGTTTCTTCTCGTGGGAGGAATTTTTGGTGGCTATAAGTTTCCGGAAATTAGTTATACGATCGTCTCCTCCTTGTCGTGGAGCAGAAGAAATTTGAGTCTTTAACGCTACTGTCATTGCAGAATATTCAGTCTCAAGATTTTTCACTTGTTCTACAATTGATCCTAAACGATCGGATATTTCGCCACAGGTGTGACACAGCGGGAGGGCTTCCTGTATAACCAAAATAGAGCAGTGAGTGAGTAACCAATTAATTAATTACCAATTACAATTACACAAACCTTTTCAAAATTCCACCCTTGACATTTCGTCACCGTCAGTCTCAATGCGTCGCAAAGATTTTGAAACCGTTGTGTGGATGTCGTCTTGACATGATTATTGTCTGCATCACCGGAACTGACTTGCTGAACAAGGGGCAACTTTTCTCCACAAATTAGACAAACCGAACAAAAAGTTTGTTCGTTATCTTCCACAATCGGATCAATTCCTAATTCTTCGTCTTCTTCCACAATCGAGGTGCCCGTGTCGACAGGGGGAGGAGATTGAGGAGGCGGAGGAGGAGATGTCACCTTCGCCCCTATCGAAACTTCTTCCTCCATCACCGATAAGCTGTCAGTTGATAAGGTATAAAACTTTTAAAAGTGGAAAGTCAAGCGAAACTCATCGTATAAACTTGAAACAGATAACAACAAATAAATACAAAAGTTAGTTATCGATTTTCGTAATTATTAAGCAGAGAACTGGTTCCTAAAAATTATGAACAAAAAACTTTAACACTTTTGAAGCTTGATCTATTTAAATTCAGAAAATTGCAAAAGTATTTTCGCAAGAAATATTAAATTAATTATGAATTCTTTTTCTCCCAATTTTCACATATGGCAAGAGATTCCAAGGCTTTAGGGACATTTTGAGATTTCACCAGTGCATTGTTATTTGCGACTTGTTTTTCATGAATGTTTCATGAATTTTATCCATGAAAGCTGTAAAAAGTATTAAAAATTATGCTAAAATTTCACTAATTATAAAATTTCAAGATAAGTTCTTCATAAATTAGATAAGACACACATTTGTCTTAGTATTTTGTAGTTCATTTTTATTTACACAAATTTTGAACGTCTCGAAAATGTTACATTTTTAAAAATATTTGTTAACCTTTTAAAAACGGATTCCACCAATAAGGTGGAGGGCGATTTCGATCTCTTGGCGACGGACTACACCAATAAGGTGTAGGCCAAATTTTTCGCCTTAGCGACGGACTACACCAATAAGGTGTAGGCCAACTTTTTCTCGTTGGCGACGGATTCCACCAATAAGGTGTATGGTTACAGAATTCCGTTGAGACCGGGCTACATCAATAAGGTGTAGGAAAAAATAAAAATAAAATGACCGAGAAAATTTTCTCAGTTCCATTCTTTCCTCCTTATTTGTCGTTGGTTTTTCTTCAAGCCTGAACTAATTTTTTTAGAGTTTAGAGTTGTAGTTGTAGTGGGGGGAGGAACTCGGAGGAAGTGCATCAGAGGTCACGCCGCGCCCCCGAAAAATTATCCAACATTGGCGCCGCTAATAAATTGGTCGGCGTTGACCTCTGACCTGTATCATGTTGTAAATATGATACAGTTCATATTTTTTTTAAATTATCACAACGTTCTCTTTAGCTAATATATTCGCAATAGTGTCACCACCGATCGGAACAAGTCACAGAACACTGAAGGACAAAATTATAGCTAATAACTTGTTTAAAATATAAAATGCATCCCAAAATCAGTGTCATCAAATTGATGACATGAATGATGACGATTTATTCGTTTAGTTTATTTTTGTAGTACTATCAAAATCAAATCCGATCTTTTTATCAAAATTAATATCGTGTGTTCATTTGGTTCAGTTGCAATTTCATGTTAAAAATGTATTATGTTCTAATTTTTGTTGTCGAATCAGTTCCAGGTCTCTAATAAATCATAACTGCATCAGTAGAATATTCAAAATCGGTTTGCATTAATTCAGTCCCCAACTGATTTTATCACCGCCCCACAAGTCGGTCTCAATGGTATTCTGCCCCCCAGTAAATCCGCCCCCAAATGCAATAGAAACCATTTTTAATTCCGTTTTTAAATGGTATCCAGGTCAAAATTAATTAGTTTTTATAAGGTTAATTTTTACAATTTTTAATTGGAAAATCAAATTATTTTTCGACGCCTCATTAGATTTAATACTCCATGAATTTCATACTTGATCAGCAAGATAAGCACCGGCCTTCAAATTTTAAAACTGTTTTGTGTCCAGAAATCGTTACCGTCGCGAAAATATTTCATTTGTTTTTTTCCTCTTTGATTTTTAATTACCACAAATTATTAGTGGGCATTTACGATTACAAAATGTGTACATTAGTTGAATTTCTCATGAATCAGGAAACATTTGCTGAATTATAAAGACAATTTTTAAAATGCATTTCATTTGCCCTCAAATAAATTTTATTTTTACGAAAGATTTAGAAATTTGCGAGAATATCGTCGCCGTAGATCCATAAGATACCAGGACGAAAACCAGTTGGGACCATAAAATACCAGGATGAAAACTAGTTGGGACCATAAAATACCAGGATGAAAACTAGTTGGGACCATAAAATACCAGGATGAAAACTAGTTGGGACCATAAGATACCAGGACGAAAACTAGTTGGGACCATAAGATACCAGGACGAAAACCAGTTGGGACCATAAAATACCAGGATGAAAACTAGTTGGGACCATAAAATACCAGGATGAAAACTAGTTGGGACCATAAAATACCAGGTTAAAAACCAGTTGGGACCATAACGTACCAAGTTTGTTTTTTTTGATTTTTCAGGACAGCGTGAAAACTCGAACCACATGATTGCTGGTTGAAGGAATATATCCACGTATTCAAGTATTGCTTTTTCCACTGTTTAATGTTCCGTGTAAATTTAAATTGCATCCAACAAATTTGAAATTTGGCATGAACATGTATGAATACATTGTTAATCATAATATGAGATCAATTCCCATTCCGATCGCTATGAATTTTTCAGGAAAAATCAAAAACCACATTTTTTTAAGTCTTTGATTTTTCCTGAAAAATTCATAGTGATCGGAACGGGAATTGATGTCATATTATGATTAACAAAATATTCATACATGTTTATGCCAAATTTCAAATTTTTTGGATGCAATTTAAATTTAAATTTAAATTAAATAGTGCCCAGATCGCATGGATTGGCAATCTTGCCACGATTTTTCCCGAGTGAGAGAAAGCAAAATCCTCCACATTTGACCACTTTTTGAATTTTAATACCTCTAAAAATACTTGGTCAATTAAAATTTTGTAAAAGCTACTTTGTGCGCAATTGAAACTCTCGGACGTAAAACAGCCTTCGCGACAATTTTTTGTAACATTCAACCTAGTTACATTTAAATATCGTTTTTGAAGAATTTTTAGTCCGAATCAAGGCTTATGGAACCGTCATGTCCGTCCGTCTGTCTGTCTGTCCGGCACGATAGAGCCAAAACGGCTGAACCGATTGACTTGAAATTTTTACCGTATGCATAATGGGAAAAGTTAGGAAACGAATTCGGATATGGGCGAAATCGGTCAAGTGGTTCACCAGTGGAGGTCAAAATTTTTATCTGGAGCGACCCGATGGGGTGACCCATACCGATTTTTAGAAATTGTTTAAAAAGATGAAATCCGGCACAATGATACTTAATGGCTTCTCATTAAAGAATATGAAGTTAAAAGTGAGCAAAGTGCCACCAGAGTGATTCATACTGATTTTTCAAAATAAGCCTGACTCGGGCTAAAATTTAAATTAAATTATTTTTACAAAGCGGTATTTAAATGTAACTAGGTTGAATTTTTTTTAATTGTCGCGAAGGCTGTTTTACATCCGAGCGTTTCAATTAACAAACCAATTTTTAGCAATTAAAATCTCAGTACGCCCCAAAACAGTCTTGGTATGTTATGGTTCCAACTGGTTTTCATACTGGTATTTTATGGTCCCAACTGGTTTTCGTCCTGGTACTTTATGGATCTACGGCGACGATATGTAAGTAGCACGCATTTCAAGTGTGGATTGATAAATGCATCTCCAGTTTTCCTACAATTTGATTAAATCTAACGGATTTCAATAAAATTTAGCATTTTCTTCTGTCTCAATTTGTGACTCACAATTCGCAAATCTTAATCGTCACGAAAATATGACATTTTTTTAATTAGTAAATAACTAAGACAAAAGTGTTGTACAGATTTTTTTGGAATTTGCATGACCGCACCCAACAGGACATGAATCTCAAATCCGTGTCGTTAATATCTTATTAAAAATTGAATTACGTTCATTTTTGCATCTTCTTCTCGATGAAGTATGTATGTATGCATAACGTGCTTAATGATGTTATTTAATTGCAAATATCGCATTTTTCATCATCATCTCACGTCAATCATCATCTTCTTGCATTTTATCTTATCTACTAACTAACTCTGCGTAGGAGAATTGTACAATGGCGAGGACACCAAAATTAATACCCAGCATTTTGGACATGAAAATAAATACCTGGCATTTTGGACATGAAAATATGTAAATGCCAGATATTTTGAGCAGGGGAATTAATGCCTTACATTTTAAGCATGACATTAATTTTAAATATTGGGATGGCATAAATTTTAATGCTTGGCAAAAATGGCAAGATGACTTGAGCATCACAAGTACAACTCTGCAGTCTCTTACAAAAAAGTCTTCATTTTACAGCCTTTTGTACATACAAAAGTACAATTGTCACAGCAAAGTCTTGACGCATTAACCGTGATTGATATTCGACGAGCCAATAGGAAAAGGTGTGGTCAAATCTGTGATCAGATTCTTTTCGTGACAAAAATTCCATCCACTCGATTTATGTATGTACATATATCGCTCGGCATGGTTTCATCGTCATTTTTGATCGTATGCATGCACTCATGGATGAGATGAGATTTTGATTTTTAAAGGAGCTGCATCCAGCAATTCATCATAAACAAATAAAAGAAGTGGACTTAACACATTCTATTTTTTTGTGTGCCAAAAGATGCAATTTTTATCGATTGAAGTTTTATGTAGTGAAGAAGACCTTGAAATTAGTCTCTGATCTAGTAAATATCTAAATGAATAGTTGTAGTCAAGAATTTTTGTGGTGAGTTGACAATTGGTGGATGGATACCTAAAAATGACAATTGTGGTTTTGTTGTGTACAGTGGCAGCAAGATAACCTTACCCCGCCGAATCTCAAGGCCATGCGCGCACAACGACAGGCTCGATCCCGGACAAATCGCCTAAAAAACAGGGTCTCGTTTTTACTCTAGTGACCTTAATATTTGACCTTTCGAGGTCAAACTTGGCACACACACTCACAACCATATTCCCCAGGGTGGTTTTCAAGGATTTTGACCTAGGTCACCTACGTGACCTTCCAGAAATTACCAAACTTTTTGCATAATATTTGGTTTTTACACTATAGTGACCGCAATAGTTGACCTTTTGAGGTCAAACTTGGCACACACACTCACAACCATATTCCCCAGGGTGGTTTTCAAGGATATTGACCTAGGTCACCTACGTGACCTTCCAGAAATTACCAAACTTTTTGCATAATATTTGGTTTTTACACTCTAGTGACGGTACTTTTTGACCTTTCGAGGTCATACTTGGCACACATATTGCCAAGCACATTCCCCAGGGTGGTTTTCAAGGATATTGGCCTAGGTTTTCAAGGAGGGACTACTAATCAGAAACGCTAGAAATAAATTAAATCGAGACTCAGGTATGGAAATAAACCCGATTTGGACATCACTACTCCTGCCCCTAGCACCAACGCTCATACGCCCAACTGCAATCCCGGTTACCCAGCGACCCCAATGATGTCAACAACTTGTCATCTCGTCTTATTTTGAAAATATTATCTTTCATGAAATTATTCCTATAATTTGCATGTACAATTTTACACCTGAAGAAGGGGGCAGTTGAACCCCGAAAGCTAGTGAATAAATCACTTCAAAAATGTCATCCATACGATCTGTTAATTCTACCACAAATATAAACTGCTAATATAATCAGCTGTTCTATTTTCATAAATCTTAAGTGTTTAAAAATTCGTAGGGTTTTTAAATGTGCAAATTTATTGAATTTATTTTTTTAAACTACTGTATAGTAATTGAAGGAGAAAATATTTATTTTTAACTGTAACAATGGATCCAATTTCAGTTTCAGTTTGCATTTAATCACACAAATTACTTTATTTACATACATATGTACATATGTATGTAATTATGTAGTTTATGATATTAGTATAAGTTTATTAATGATTTCGTTTGGATGCTTAACACTTTAAGTCAACTTTAATTTTTCTGGATGTTATTTTGGTTTCTATAATTATTTAATGTGCATTTACTTAAACCAGAATGCATGTCCAGTCCATAAGCTGACTCGGCTTATTGAGTCAAAACAAGCCGGCTTATTGAGTTGTGAGTCGAAGCAAGCCGAGTAAGAACCAAGCCGGCTTGCTTCGACTCACAACTCAATAAGCCGGCTTGCTGGCATCTCTAATATTTGGTTTTTACAATCTAGTAACCGTACTTTTTGACTTCTTGAGGTCATATTTGGCACACGGACTCGCAACCATATTCCCCAGGGTGGTTTTCAAGGATTTTGAGCTAGGTAGCTTCAGTGACCCCACAGAGGTCATTCACGTTTTACTTCCTCTGCGGGGTCACTGAAGTGACCTAGGTCAAAGTTCTTGAGAACCACCCTGGGGAATATGATAACTAGTGTGTGTGCCGAGTTTGAGATCAAAAGGTGAAGTATTACGGTCACTAGAGTGTAAAAACCAAATATCATGCAACAAGTTTGGTGATTTCTGGAAGGTCACGTAGGTGACCTAGGTCAAAATCCTTGAAAACTACCCTGGGGAATATGGTTGTGAGTGTGTGTGCCAAGTTTGACCTCAAAAGGTCAACTATTACAGTCAATAGAGTGTAAAAACCAAATATCATTCAACAAGTTTGGTAATTTCTGGAAGGTCACTCAAGGGACCTAGGTCAAAATCCTTGAAAACCACCCTGTAGAATATGGTTGTGAGTGTGTGTGCCAAGTTTGACCTCAAAAGGTCAAATATTAAGGTCACTTGAGTGTAAAAACCAAATATCATGCAAAAAGTTTGGTAATTTCTGGAAGGTCACTCAAGGGACCTTGGTCAAAATCCTTGAGAACCACCCTGGAGAATATGGTTGTGAGTGTGTGTGCCAAGTTTGACCTCAAAAGGTCAAATATTAAGGTCACTAGAGTGTAAAAACCAAATATCATGCAACAAGTTTGGTGATTTCTGGAAGGTCACTGAAGTGACCTAGGTCAAAATCCTTGAAAACCACTTTGGGGAATATGATCAGCAATGTGTGTGCCAAGTTTGACCTCAAAAGGTCAAATATTAAGGTCACTAGAGTGAAAACGAGACCCTGTTTTTTAGGCGATTTGTGCGGGATCGAGCCTGTCGTTGTGCGCGCATGGCCTTGAGATTCAGCGGGGTAAGGTTATCTTGCTGCCACTGTAAGAGTGACGCGTCTTGAGTGAGGCGACAATTGACCGCTGGGTGACAATTTGTAGGTTCTCATGTTTATCTATGAATAAATTAGTACCTGTTTCTGTAGAGTGGAAAAATGAGGTTAAATGTGATAAGCTATTTAATTGATCTGGATAATTTGTTACATAATATATTAGTTTAAGTGGTTTGTTTATTCTTGGAGAAAAATGTCGAAATTATAACAAATATTCAATTTAAAAGAAAAAATGCGAATTATGCCAAACTATTTAAATTATACTTTCGTTATACATTTTTGCTACACAAGTATGTAAAGAGCTGTATGAAACTCTTTTTCATGTAGAGTCTTCCTACGGAAGACCATGGGTTTCATGGTTAATTTTTAATCATAGACATAGACATAATTAATTTAAGTGCATGCAAATTTATAATCATTATTCTTTAAGTTTAGAACCCCATTTTTTGTCAAACTAAACTACGTTTTCACTACATTTTTACTACTCATTTTTGTATTTGTATGAAATTACTCTCTCTTTCATGTCGAGTCTTCCCACTGATGTTCATGGGTTTAATGATTAATTAATAGCTTTGAATGCTGATTTGATGATTTTTAGTTAATGTTCAAAATGCAAATTTTTCGCAAATTGATTATGTTATCGCTACAAGTATTTATGTATCTGTATGAAAATGCTCTACTTTACACGTGCACACTGAATGAATATTGGATGAAAAATGGACTGAAAATGAATAACAATGATGGGTTGAACCGACCCTGTCAATTTAAATAAGTGACTTGTTATCTAATTCTTCCCTCTACTTGCATATTCTACAAATGCCGACTTTTTCTCTCGAAATCAAATCTACAATCTAATAAATCGATCTCGTTATCGAATTCATTGTTTGACTGCCCCTTGTCTTTGTGTAACTGCATCTCCGCCAAAAAAAATGAATAGGTCACAAATTCACACAAATTCTTGCTAACTGTACATTCACATGTAACAAAATGATTGATTGTCCTGTTGGGTCTGAATAAGTTACGTATGTACCATCAGCAGAGGACGGATATATATTTACAAAAATCGTTGACATATATGTATTATAAATTGTTTAATATTTATGAAAAACACTAAAATATTACCGAAATATGTACAAAAACAAGAATTTTCAAAAAAATTGCATTTATTTTTTTAATTGGATCATCTGGATTTTTTGCAGTTGAATTTGTTTAAAAAAAATTTTCGTCTCACACCCACATCGACGAAATATTTACAACGTGCATGTGTTTTTGAAAAAAACATCTAACTATTTAAGTATTTTTCGAATAATACCGGAAATATTTACATGATTGAAAACCTCGAAATATGCAACACTATGTAAAAATATTTTGAAATTTTTGTACTCTATGCGAGTTATGGAACGCACCCACAAAGTTTGAGCGTCGGTCATCATCACGTGAAAAATAGAAGATAAGTACATATCCGTCCTCTGAGCATGATTAGGAAGACGAAAATCCAGTCTGTATGCCTAAATAGTTGTCAATACTAATTACCTGCGTATTTACTACGACTTACATACACACATGCCTTACCTGTCTTCGTAGGAGGTATGTAAGGCAAGGCCACACCTAAACTTGTCTTATACAATTTTATGTCACCTGGACATGTAACACCCAACAAATCACGGATACACAAACTCTTTCTTACCAAACGTGGCTTAATTTCCGGCTTAAATGACATGAATTGCTGAATTAATGAGCATGAAGGGGTACATACTCATAATTAGTGAAACAATCTATGCTGCATAAATACGATACTGATACATAATCAATAATTTATGCATTCTTGACTTGTCATCTGTGTAATATGTAAATCGTCATTTGGATTGAGGCGAGCGAGGAGAGACGACTTGGTGGTCAAAAATGCGAAGAAGAAGCAGGCCTGATTATTAATGGATATTAATCTCGATCATCTTGATCCACCCCTGCGAGAAATAGGTGGACGTCGACGCTAATGGGGTCTCATATCTGGATGGAATTTATATCGTCGTCCACGTCCACCTCTCAGGCAGGATCAGCAAAAATGATGTCCAGCAAAAAAAGCGTCTGACTCCACATAAACTTCGTACTTTTGGCACATGTCCCCTGCTTTGTTTTTGTTGTTGTCTTGCGTGATTCATTCATTCGAGTGATGATGCGTAGGTAAAGTAAAACTTGGATGAATTTGGCGTGGCGTGGCGTGTGGTGAGAGGTTTGCATGGAATGTAAAAGTGCTTATTATTATTATCATTTTTTCTTTGCTGTACTTCTTTCTTGCTGATCCAGTTTGGAAGATGTAAATCCTAGGCAGATGATGAAATGTTTTGAATTGCAGATGAGATGTAATTGGGGCAGGATTCTTGGAAGGGTTGAGATCGAATCGAGGTGGTGGGTACCTCTGGACTGGACATTTATATAAAAGACTTCTCCACTCGAGAGAATCAAATCAGTTCCAATTCGTCATCCAGTTTAAGCAAAGATTTAAACGGTAGAAATTTTCAGTCAAGATGAAAGTTTTGGTAAGGAAGGATTTTGAAAAAAAACAATAATTTTGGTCATAATTTTTGGCTGATTTTAAGAATCTGCTGTTTGAACGTAGATTCTTCTCGCCTTGGTCGGCGTTTCGATCGCGAAACCCGTGACGCTCTATAATTCGTGGCCGTTCGGGGGATACACGGCGTACAATGTTCCAACCAACGTGGTGTACAATTCCCCTGCCGTGACGTACAGTGCAGTTCCTGCTCCTGCCACGGTGACCTACACGACCCCTGCCTTGACCTATGCCCCCTTCGCCACCAAGACGCAGTACCATGCTCAAGATGAACTCGGTAAAATACAATTTTATCCAACTACATTCCCTCCAGGTCGAGACAACCACCACAAATCGTGTTAATGGTGGATAAGCGAGTGCAGACTTATCCCCCCACTATGCATCACTCCCAGAAGTTAATATTTTCATTTTCAGTCTCAATTTGACGCCCAAGTTGCACAATTTTGTAACTTGTAAATACTTAAGAAATGTTAAGTCGTGGGGGTGGTGACACGATTCCCAACTCGCATATCTACTTCCCAAGAGGTTGACACGAGTGGTGGTGGTTGGCTCAACTCGAGTACGATGACCACGGAAGCCGTGGGGACATAAGCATTATAGGGAGAGGTTTATATATACAGCATGGGCAGATGATGGGGGCATCGAATAACCTGTGGGGACATTGTTCCCTGTCCCCACGGCCACATATTTGTAATAACAATTGTTCTTTAATAATAACGATGGCTTCTTCTTAGGCCAAGCCTCGTTCGGTTATTCGCACCCCGGTCACGCCCGCGCTGAAGTGAGAGACGCTGCCGGAGGGGTTCGAGGGTCATACGCCTACATCGGAGCGGACGGGAAGGAAGTCAGAGTCAACTATGTGGCCGATTCCGTTAAGGGATTTCGAGTCGAGAGCAACGCACTTCCGGTAAGTGAAAATTTGATTGAATTGATTATCCATTGAGTATTGATTAATTGAGTGGATTATCTGCATTCAGGTCGGCCCAGCCGTTCCAGAAGTCCCAGTCCTCGTTGGTCCTGCTCCAGTTCAAGACACACCCGAAGTTGCGGAGGCTAAGGTAAAACAAATTCTAAAAAAGGCTGAAATTTCTATAAAATCCATTTTCATGCAACTGCAAACTGATTTGTACGCAAATTAATTCGCACTTGAGAATTGCAATAATTGTCAATTATTCTCGTCTGCTATTGTGCACGACAAATTGTGCAGTGAGTGTGGTACTTAAGCACATTGCATTAAAACGGGACATTGACGAGTTGGCAAACCTGACTATATTTGCACAAAAAGTAAATAGAAAATTACACTCGCTCTTATCCAAATTAAATCGGTTCGAAATATTCTTAAGAAATTTTCAAAGACTAATTTTTTAACGGGTGTCCAATTTATGACCGTCTTTTCATCCAATTTATTCCCGATTTGTATTAATTTTACGGCAGGCTCAACACGCCAAACTAGTGGAGGAAGCGATCGCCCGAAATGCCGAGGCTGACAAGAAGGACGCCGCCGAAGCTCCGAAAGAAGCCGAGAAAGTCGAGGAGGACGCCGCCACGGAGAAGAAGGGCGAGGAGGAGGTCAAGTCCAGAAGGAAACGTGGCGCCGTCTATTTGGCCAGCCCACAAGTTTACGCCGCCCCCGCAGTGACCTATGCCGCCGCCCCCGCCGTGACCTACGCAGCCGCTCCCGTCGTGACCCACCACGTGCCAACCTTGACATACGCTGCCGCCCCAGCCCTGACCTACTCGGCAATTGCTGCTCCTGCCGTGCGTGCCGCCACGTTGACCAAAGTCGTCAACACGCCCGGACACGCCGTCTCCTACAGAGTCGACTAAACCGGAAATGAAGATGCCTTTTTTATAGTTTTAGCCCGTTTTCTACTTTCACTTTGACCTTCTCTCTTTCATCTTGGTTCAAATTGTATCAACTTTCTCTCGACCTATATTTATCTCGTTTTTGTACTGTTCTACACTTTCTGTGACCTTTGACCTTTATTTTTTCTCTATTCTAAATCTTGTCTTGTTTCTCCTACGTTTAATTTCATTCGTCATTTTGGTGTAGCGAAGACTTTGAATTTTTCATGATTTCCATTCCACATTGAATTTGTGGTTCATGTTCTTATCTTATCGTACTATGCTTGATATTCAATAAAAATGGTTTTCCAAGTTTTGCTAATTTTTTTGAAATCATTGCCATTTATTCCACTTTCATTTTTTGGCCCATTGCATCAAAAGCCTGCAAAAGTGCAAATTCCACCACAATTAATACGCATAAATAAAATATTCGGGCATCCACGGTTTAAATTTATGCCTTTGTCTTCCAGTTACTTTATTTCAGAGCTGTCGGTAAAACAAGGAAGATGTTTTTTTGACATGGCTAAAACTTATTTGAATGTATCCACTCTAATAAAGCGTTAGTGTTAAGTCGCTGACTGAGTCCCTGTGGCTCTCAATGCAAGTTGCCCCGTAGAGGAGACAAAGAGGGAAGCGCATGCATAAATTTTCATACTGCATGAGTCTCACTTCGCCTGCACGTGACTTTCACGTACGTTCACTTGCCATCAAGCTCAAATTAAATGTTTTAATATATAAACACAGTGTGCAAGTAAATTGAGTGTGCAGTATACATACATACCATACATACATCACATCACTCATCAATAGTGGTTATCATGATAATGGATCTTAATAAACACTATTAATTAATTATTTTAGTTTGAGAAACTCCACCCACAGCGAGTGGCATATCAATTCGAATGTATTTTTGACGCTGAATCCAACGCCGTCAATAGTTTTGACCTGCGAGGCCCTCGTGACCTTGCCGTGACCGTGGGGGCTAAATATGGCTTATTCGTGATGTCGCATATCAATTCGAATGTATTTTTGACGCTGAATCCGAATCCGTCAATAGCTTGGCGTTAATTGTAGAAGTTAACGGGGTTTATGGAACTTAACGGGAGCGTGAAGCGGGGGAATTTAAATAGTTAGCTATGCAGTTACTCCCACGCGACGGGAATTTAAGTAATTAGCCATTCAACTACTCCCACAGGGGGAAATCAAATTGTACTGTGACCAGATTAATTAAAATGCAGTTGACCTGGGCAAACCCTCACTCTGATGTGTGTATTTGGTATGACAAAGTCTCCACTGGGAATTATTTAAAGTATAGTATGACGGATTTTTCGCTTTGGGCACACCCCCCACTGGAACCCTAGAACCCGGCCTTGGCCGGGCTAAACGCTAGTGTATTACATAAAGTGGAAGCCTTTCCACAACAAAACATGCATTGATAGTTATGATAATTATAATTGATAAGCACATTATGTTAAACGCTTTTATTAAAATAGCCTTAATATGTCACTCATAGATATCTTCCCAACTTGCATGTTGACTGGTATCATTTACTAGCCTAGTAGCCTGAACACAAAGTTACACATTGTAAATTACAATTTGTAATCGCTACTACGATGGTTTTAAATAGTTTTCAAATATAATGACAAAGAAAGAAATTGCATGATTTCATTTATCGCATAGTTTTGCACAAAATCAAATAGAATGAATATTGGATGGAATATTTTACATGCATTAAATCGTCCACATAGATTTTCCATGAAAAGCGTCTCAACCTAAGAAAATCCCTACGAAAATCCCAATTTGCATACTTATTTAGTTGATATGATTTTGACTTAATAAAAAAAGGTAGCAATTTTAATGACTGTCAATTGTCACACTCTTATAGTTTCAAGTCGGAAAATTTGAGCGAAATTAAAAAATTACATTCTTTGGTATTTTGTGCATACCAGTTTAGTTTTATAATAAACTGCGCAATATGGACGCCAAAATAAAATAAATACATCATCAGTATTATTTTAACATGGGATTTCCTTTTCCAGCAACTTTTCCATGAATAAAAATTATTTGATTGTAAAGCCTATCTAAAATTATGAAATTAAATTCAATGGATTTATAGAATTTTGCAAAACTATCAAATCTTTTGACCTGACTAAATCTTTGTGAATGTATGTATTACAAAAACATGATAACTGGTAAGTACGTTATATTAATTACTTCGACCCACCCGAATAAGTTTCAGAATCTCAAATTCCCCAAAATTAAAAATTAAAAACTTTATCAAAAAGTGCATTTGCAAATCTATACACAGAAAATGTAAAACAACTCTAACTGCTAACGTCCAGATTAAATTAGTTCCAAATATTTTTAACAATTTTAAAGTCAAATTACAAATTTATTTACTCATCTCAACTTTTATACAAATATTCTTCCATCCAATAATTGCTTTCCAATTTATTTATGGCTTGTACTAATTCTTCATAAAAAACAGGAAACTTGACATATTTACATTTCTCAATTTTAGTCATCATCCATTAGTAAAATTTTATCCTTTCTCAGAATTATAAAAAATTTTGGTTTCTTTTATTTCTCGAATTTTCTCAATCGGCAAGATCTAACGACCGGTTATTTATATGCTCGTCTCATCGGTTTGTAATATTCATTTTCATAAAAAGCAGGAAACTTTGCTCATTTATAG
The DNA here is from genome assembly GCF_002217175.1 of Folsomia candida. NCBI lineage: Eukaryota > Metazoa > Arthropoda > Collembola > Entomobryomorpha > Isotomidae > Folsomia > Folsomia candida. Next base: position 295,782 of record NW_019091246.1, read on the forward strand.
AAATTTCTGCAAAATTTTATATTTCTGAAAGGAATAGATTTCCTTCTCGAATCGTCGTTATACATATATCAATGTCTATATATGAGCAATGTCTATATGGATTTATTTATAGACCCAGACCCACGCCAACCACCACCACCACCACCGCTGGCTGACGAATTAGAAAATTGCTTAACGGTCACTTTCTGGCAAGCGAGCACGCAGTTCTTCCTCCGCAATCACGCAAAAGAAGGTTCTCGAAGCGTGGTCTGCTGCCTTCTTGCTGCCTGCTCGCTCGCCTCTCCTTCACTCTCTTCCCATCCTCCCTCTCGTGCGGATCGTCAGCCACATTTCTCCCGACTTCAAAGTTTCCGAAAAGTTGACCAATAGTTTCTAAACTTATATTTCCAATCCACCAAGTCTCCACCCCACACAGAATTCTACTGAACAAGGTGAGGGATGGTATTTCTTCACTTTTTGATGAAAAAAAGAGAAGAAAAGGTGAGTTAATTTCTAAAGGTCAGACCAAGGTGAGTTTTTTTCAAACGTTATTTTTGAGACTGATTGTGGAACAGAGAGATTTATGGGTTTGGTTCTTAGTTCTTAGATTCAATTCTAGTTTTAACTCTTATTATCTACTAGAGGAGGAAGGGATTGGTTGATTTTTGAAAGAAATCTCATTTTTTTGTAGACTGGTTGGTTGATTGGAAGAGAGAGAGGGATTTAATTGTTTTTTTTGTGGGTGTGGTTTTCAGATGGCTGACAGAGTGAAAGAACTCACGAAGCAGATGGACGACGTGAGGATGTCGTCGCCAGTGAAAAAGCGGCCACACCTCCCGCTCACTGAAGCCCGACCACTCCGCGTCAAAGGCGAGCCTCGACTCGACGTTAAAAAGATTTCAATCGTGGTGAATCACTATCCCGTAAGTTTGAATTAGTTGCTACTTTAATTAATCTAATTGGCTTATTAATTAATTTACTTGTAATATTGAGATATTTTCCTTTTCCCTTGTATTCCAGGTCACCTTCGAACGAAACTTTCCACAAACGCTGTATCATTACGACGCAGTAATTGAGAACGTTGAAATCATATCATCCGACCCGACAGCCGCTGCCGCCGCGAAGAAGCGGAAAGATGCTCAGGTGTTGAAGGCGGCGAAAGAAGGGCGCGAGATGGCTGGGCTCCCCGACCGGATGCTGCCCATCATTTGGAAAGAATTCGAGACGCAGTGCCAGGCCACCCTTAGGGCCACGACTCCCTTCGATGGGAAGAAGAACGTCTACACAGCCAGACGTCTGGAACTTCCGAACGGGGACGCCTTCACGGCCACCTTCGACATGGACGATCCTGACGACCCTGACAAAAGGAGGCGTTTTCGAGTCACGATTAAACGTAAGTAAAAAAAGCATGTCTAGCAAATTAAAACTTGAACACCCAACGTTTTTGAAATTCTAATTCATTCATCGATTTGTGTGCTAATGTAAAAGTAATTTCCTCCCTTCATTAATTCCTTAGTGGTCGCGACAGTTGCCACCAACTCTGTGATCGAGTTTCTTGGATCAGGGCTGGAGAGGGGCAAGCAGGTTGTCCAGCCTCAGGATGTGATCCAGGGCCTCGACGTAGCTCTCCGACATCCTCCGTCCATGCACTTCATCAGCTGCAACCGCAGCTTCTTCAATCCTTTCCCACAGAACAGACATCCGCTGGATTCAATGTTGGAGTTGCTGCACGGCCACTACCAGTCGTTGTGCCTCGGATCCGAAAATACTGCTACTCTCAATATTGATTGTAAGAACGATCCACTTAATTAATTTCGACTGCTTGATATGGAACTCTTGTTTATTTTGCAGTGGCGACCAAGGCGTTCTATAAACAAACGCCACTTGCAGACTTTGCTCGCAGTGTTTTAAAGTTGCACAAGGATGACTCGCTCGACCTTGTTTGTTGGGACGACCGAACGATTGATGTGGTCTCGGAAGCTTTGAGAGGTAAGGGTGCATTACACTCCCTAATAATTGCAGAACGTAGTCTTACAGTGGATTATTTTTGTGTGCAAGGCAAACTCATCAAATATGGAACAGGACGTTGCAATCAGAAAGGTGTCTACGAGAAGTACCACCAATTCACGGCAAATGGGCTGATCTTGCGGTCCGCGGAAAATTACGAGTTCAACATGACAGACGAAAAGGGTATCACAAGGTCAATCAACATTGTCCAATACATGCAAAAATTCAAGAACACGACCATTCGCTTCCCCAAATGGCCCGTGGTGCATATTGGGAATAAGAACATGACGAACTACGTGCCACTGGAGCTGTGCATGATCATCACGCAGCCGTATCGCGGAAAAATGGAACCCAAGCTCACGAGCGCTATGATCAAAGGCGCTGCCATCGAGCCAGTGGCTCGTTTCAAGGCAATCGATCAAGCGGTAAGAAATCCTCGATTTTTTAGTTAAAATTTGAGCTCGTATAAAATTGATAGTTAAAAAGTTAAGATATTTATTATTTTGCCCTGTATTTGCAGAGAAAAGGGAGCAAGTTCGAAACGTCTGCAGTCATGTCAGAATTTGGGATGAGCATTGGGCAGACTCCTATCGTGATCAGGGATGCGTCCGTTATTCCACCGCCTACGGTGAAAACATTGGCTTCCAATGGTGCTGTAAGTAATTTACAATTTCTTTAGCTAATTTTTTTTTGTCGAGTTAAATAAGATGAAAGGGTTTAATTATTTTGTGCAGGAAGTGAATGCCAGAATGACCTTCAAAGAGGGCAAGTGGAATTTTAAGGACTCGGGAAGTGAACCGTCCAAAAAATTTCTCAAGGCTGCCACTCTTCCGAAGTGGATGATCTTCGATTGCGACGGCGTTTTGAACGACGAAATCATCGCTGAGTAAGTTTCGATCATATTTTCATTTTTATCTAATATATAAATTTACAACTCTTTGTAAATTTTCTTCCTTTTGATTTCTTATCCTTCTTGTTTATTTTTCAGAAATTTCATCAAGAAACTAATTGAATTAGGGGAGAGTCTTGGAATGAAGGGGTTCCGAATCCCGGGAAAACCGAAACCGACAATTAAATGTTACACTGAAGCAACTGTAAGAAAATGATCATTTTGATTCTTGAACTTATTCAAACTAGTTAATTTGCCTCATTTTTATTTATTAGTTTCATCCGGGGAAGATAGTGGGAACCGACAACAAATTAAAACGGATCAACAGAGCGTTCGATATTATTAAGAAGATGCATTACGAATTGGTCATCGTGGTGTTGCCCTCGGACGGGAAGGATTATGCCTTCATCAAGGCGGAGGCGGAAGTAGTGGTAAGTTGGTAGATTTTATTTATATTCATAGTTTGAAGAGCAATTGATTTGTCTCAATTTTGGTTCAAAATTCATTTGTGTTTTGTTTTTTTCTCTAAAGTTCGGCATACTAACGGCTTGCATCAAATCAAGCAATGTGCGGGACATGAATAATCAAAAGATTGGAAATTACCTGCTCAAACTGAATTCCAAGCTGTCCGGGACGAACTTTTCGATACAGCAACTAAATGAACTCTACTTCAAGGAAAGGACTATGATCCTCGGAGCCGACGTGACGCATCCAAGTCCAAACTCAATGGTGAAATTTGGAAATTTTAATTATATTTACAATTTTCTTCATTACTAATTTTGTTGTATGGTATCCTTCAGGCTCCGAGCATTGCCGCGGTGACGGCCTCTTTCAATATGAGTTGCATGGGTTATTCTATGCACATTCAACCACAGAAGAGCCGGCAAGAACTGATCAAAAATATGGGAGATATCCTTGAAAAACAATTGACAAAGTTCTTCGAAACGAACCGAGCTTACCCGACGCGCATCTTGATGTTCCGCGATGGAGTCTCCGAAGGGTACTTTGATGAGGTGAGAACTTTAAAATAATTTAGAGTTAATTAGTGGTTAACTGGCGACTAATTTTTTTGAATAGGTCAAAGCCGAAGAATATGCGCAAATGAGGGATGTTTGTGAATTCACTTCTGAGAAATTCGGAATCCCAAAGATCAAAATTACGTTCGTGATTGTAAGTTCATCATAGTTATTTAATTATTACTACTTATTATTCAAATTATTGCTGTTGCTAAATTAATTATTTAACAGGTCAAGAAGCGTCACCACACCCGCTTCCAACCCACCAATGCGACAGATGGAGTTGGGAAGGTGAGAAATTTTGAATTGATTTATCACCAGAATTAAAATCACTAGATGAAATGTTTTTGTCGCAGTTTTACAACATTCCGCCTGGAACCGTGGTGGACACCAAGATCGTCCATCCGTCTGAAAGAGAATTCTTCCTCAACAGCCACGTTGGGATTCAGGTGAGTATCGTCATAACCAAAGAAATAGTGCATCTTTATAATTGATGTAACGAATTGGTTAATATTTTGCGACAGGGAACGTCAAAGCCAACCCGATATCATGTGATCCACGATGACACCAACTTCACGATGGGCGATCTGCAGAAGATCACCTATTATCTCTGCTATGCGTTCGTTCGGTGCACTCAGCCCGTCTCCTACCCCGCGGTTGGTTTTTTGTTAATATATTAATTATTCATGTCGACTTGTTTATAATCAATTACTTTGTAGGCGACTTACTACGCTCATTTGGCGGCTTACCGAGCTCGACATCTTCTCGAGAGAGAGGGGTGAGTAAAAGCTTCGAATGCTTCATAGTCGAAGTTTGTTCTGCATGTTTTTATTTAGTTGCAAATTTGAACGAAATTTTTGTATTTATTTGCAGTGAGAACGCTGACTTGGTCGATCTCGCAGAGAAGTTGACAATTCATCCTGACTTGGCCAAACGCTATCCGATGTTCTTCGTATAAAGTATGGATCTTAAACTACATGATAATTGGATTGATAAAGTCGATTTTCTATTATTCTTCTATTGTTGTTAATCTTTTTTATTTACTTATTTTGTTAAAGTCTTATTGACTGTTTTGGATATATTTGATTTAAGAAGATTCTTTTACTGTTGTTTATATTGCTTTCATGGCAGTGTAAATTTTAACTCATTTTGAAGTTTAGAATAATTTAGTGTTGTTACAAACATGTTTTACTGTTTAAAAATATGCAATTAAATATGGGCATTTTTTGGAAAATTTCTCAGGTATGTAACTGATTTCTTTATTTTTCTCGAAACACCATAAATTATAAAAACATATCAATTCATTTTGTGGAATCCAAATTGCCCACAATTCTTACTTGCATTAGCCTCAATTCAAGTCTGGTATAAAGTTGGGAATATTTTTTATTTCTGGATTATTTGCAGCAATTTGGATCACGTTTTGTTTCTTGTTCGTAGTAAAAATTCACATTTCTTCCCCTTTTCATACTGAGAGGCTCGGCGCTTGTTAATCTCGAGCAGTAATAAAAATTAACACAAAATTATAATATGCGATAAAGATTTAAAGAGCGAATCGTATTTTAAGAAGCACTAAGGACTCTCATTCTTCAACGAAAACTAAACTCACAACATGCAAATTTACTAAATTCGCAAGTACTGAAATCATGCAATGACAAAATATAATTTATATGTACTTATATAATAATTTATATAATAATTTATATAGTATATGATATAAAAGTGCTCTTAATTTTTATATTTATACAAACTTTACGAAACATTACATAACACTAGACACGTTCAACCTATAGTACGAACACAAATTTTTACTCGTTTTTTCATAAAACAACTTTTGACGCTTAAATTATACTACAAATTTTAAAATAATTCCAGCAACTCCTTTTTTCCTATCGTACTTATTGATACACCAATAATTATTTCAATCCTTTATGCACATTTCTACTCGGTATGCAAGTATTTTTTCTACAGAATCTTGTAAATGCAAGGTCCATGCATAAATTCATTGCGTCCTTTTCACCTTTATGTACCTATTAGTAACCACGTTGTCCTTTTCGAAGGCAATTTTGTTCTCATTTTGTGAACAAAAAGACGAGATGACAAAAGTTTTCCCAACTTTTCGAATAGAATGCACGTCTCAAAATTTTCACAAACTTTCTTTGTTTGCAAATGGATCGAGGTGCACAAGTTTGTGCAAAGTTGACATTTCTTTGATGCCCGGAGGGATCAAAAACTACCCGTTTTAATTAATTATGTATATAGCTCAGCCATCTATGTAGTTAGCTGTGACCTTCTCCCTCCACCGGCCCACAACTTACTACGGCCAACTACGACGACGAAAAAGTTTGCGACGTAGAAAGTTGTAAAATTTCGGACAAATTTGACACATCCCGAAAGACGTTATTAAAAGTGGGCAAAGCTACATTAAGTAATTAATTATTGAATTTAGTGAAAACTTTGTAGGTAACCTCAATTTCCCCTCAAAAGTTTATCGTTCGTTGACGAATTCACCTTTTTTGCGTCATGTTTCAATATTTCTGTATTTTACACTTTTTCACGCCCCCATTCTCCTGAATGTTTTGTGGCAGAGGAAATTGCTCCCAATTTAGTCATGAAAATGGAAATCTGTTTACTTTTTTTGTTTTTGCGTGGGGTATGAAAACCTGCGGAAACTTTCTCCTCTTTAAGAAGGGGACAAGTTTCTCAGAAATGTACGTTTATTATTGACATGTTTACATTAATTTTGTATTGTACACGTCATAATGAGTGATTTGTAACGGGCGACCTTTTTCTTGCCACACAATGAGCTAATTCTTTCCCAGGTGAAAGTTTCCTACGCCCTCACTAACTTTCTCTTCTTCTTCTTCTTTTTTGTCGATCAACTTTCTCCCCCTTTGTTTCACGATTACTTAAAAATATGTCCGTGCTTATCAAGACTTTTGTTACGTAAAAAAGCTGATATTTATTGTGGGCAGCGACATGTCTATTGATAAGTTTGTACGTCACGTCACGTCGCGTCACGTCAGTCATTCTTTACTCTCTTCATTCTCCTGCGTGGATAAATAAATAATGCTGTTAACCATTTCACCGAGCGAGCGAATGAGACGGTATTTAACGGTGGAAAGGACATTCTCATTCTTCTGAGAGGGCGACATTTCGTGTGGATTTTCCTTCCATACATAGCTAATTTGGTTAATTGCGATTAATTATGTAAATTCGATGGGTTTGGGTGAAAGCGTCACAAGAGACGTTAATGAAGACGCCGCACAATATGACGAAATGAGGGCACGTGTTAATGAAAATATTGACATTTTGTAATCGGAAATTGGTTAAATACTAGGGAAATTATGTTGTTTTAACCTAGTTGAAAAAATTGTATAATTACATATTGTGGTAATTTTGGTGCGAACATAATGAAAATATTGACCTTTTTAATAGAAATTATATAAAGGATTTGACACAATTAAAAAAATTATGATAATTATTTTCGTAATTTAGTGTAGGCTTTAATTTCAGAGAGATTTGTGCGTGGTATTGTAATTTATTTTCGACAAAAAAGGTCAATCCTGGTAATTATTCTCTTAATTTTGTACGCGACCAAGTAGAGATTGAAGCTAGTATTTCATTTATCCCCACAAAAATAAGTACCTAAATAACTCATAATTAGCGTAATTGTTCCCCAGGATAATTACTCATTTGCGTATTTTCACTTAAACATATTTAATTATTCGTCTTCTCTCTCCTTATATTTCCTGGTTTTCTGGGGAGGATATTTAATTTTTGACATTTGCGAGTTACTTTCACCTCGTGGAGTGGTACTTTTTGTTTACATTTTTGTTTAAGATAATGGATAGTGTACATGAAGGAGCGGAGAAAGGAGAGAAAGTTGAGTGAGGAGAAAGTACATACATAAATTGCTTCGTAAATATTTGATTTAGAGTATCGGGTCGATACGTCTGACTGCTGAGCCTTCTTGCTCTTTCACTCCTCCTCGACAGAAATATTAAGCAAACTGGGAATAAAAACTGGGTGTAACAAAGTGTCGGAAGGTATGTAAATCAGATGAATGAAATTAGTTTCATTGAAATATTTTTATGTTATGTACAACGCTCGATAAAGCTTAACATACCTACAAAAGTAATTTAATACTCATTTTTTCCTAGAAATAACTTTCGACGTAGATATTACGCCATTTTATTAATTGTAAAATTGGCTTTCTGTGGGAGATAAGTGCGTTTAAATTTAAGGAAAATAAGTACAAATCTAGTAAGCATGGATCTTAGATACATTATAAATTCGGTTGGTGAAAGTTCAAAATTTTATAAAATTCATATTCGGATCGCAAACTGCATGTGCTCTTTTAATTTTATATTTAATTATCATTAGCGAGATATTTTCCAGAAAGGTGAGAAAATTAAATTGCTATTTAAATTTATTAATATTTTGACCCCTGACCTTGAAGGTCATGACCAGCGAGATGCATTACTCGATTTTATTTTCCACTTCTGTTCCCCATATCTATCGTCGACACACCTTTAAAATATTGTCGATGACCTACATTCATCGAGGGAAGGACAGACATTAAGACTCATAAAGCAGCCACCCCTACCTATTTATTTAATAAAGGAGGAGAAGGAATTAGCCCAGTGTCGACTTTTACCATTTACCAAGACCCCGAGTAAACAGTGACCAAGACGAGGAGAGATTATGATTATTCAAATTACCATCTTAATATTGCACCCACGCGGAAAATGTGTACCCAACCTGAACACTAACCCCTGGCATTAAGAAATACATGAAATTGTGTAATTTTAAAGGGGGAATGATGACTCTAATCTGGATTCATGAGCCTCTCTCTCTCTCTCTTACACAAAGAACGGTATAAATTTTTCAATTTTACCAACTTTCTTTCTCTCCACCACTGACTACTCTACGAGTCGTGCATGGCGAGTAATAAAAAAACGCCAACAATAAAACTCCAAGTCGAGACATGCGGCTGGTTGAACTTTGGACGAATTTATGTACTTAAAGAAATGAGTGTACTTTTTTGCAAAAAGCAATTGCACGAGGAAAATATGAGGAGCATTTAAATTAGTAATGTCCTTGCTGTGTGTGTGTGTGGTATGGCAAAATGCGTTCTTTGTACAATTTACTTACTGTATTATGGATTAGATTAGACTTACTGAAGGAAAGGAAGAGATGCATTAGTGGTGATGGTGATCGGGTGCATGTGAATAATGGGACAATGCATTGTGTGGGTTGGGTGGGTGGAGAAAAGTGCGTGGGTGTGGATCAGATCGCATTAACCATTTCTTTAATTGCCCACCTAGTATCGTTGGCATAATAAATGTGGAAATCATCAAAATTGATTAAATATTGAAGAAATCTACGTTTTACGAGGTTTGTGGCGAATTTTGAGACAATTTTTTCTGAACGTTGCACTATGAGGAGATTGAACGCGTTCCAAAACTTTTCAGCAACAAAATCAGCAACATTTTCCCTAATTGGTGTAAAGAAATTTGTCCCAGTTCTGCCCAATTTTTCAGAACAAAAACTGTACTTTCTCTCGCTTAAAAGGTGTGGGGAAGTTGAGAATCAGGTTGATTTTTCGACCCACAAGGCCGACGAGATTAGAGAGACGCCGTGATGTATGAGATGTCAAACTGTTTGGAATTCCTCGAGTAAATTATTCTCCTCCTCCTCCTCATCCCATCACTTACTTCCTCCTGGTATCGGAGGATAGTGGATAATCAAAGGAAAATGTCTCTGATTTCTCCCCACGAAATTTCTCAGTAATCAAAAACAGCAAAGTATTCACTTTTTTCTCTCTCTCTCTCTTTAGAAAATCTGGCTTTCTCTCAAATTGCACCACCTTTTCTTGGTCTGCCAGATACCTGACTCGTGAACTCAATCCCGTTCCGATTAATGGATTGGATGCCTTGCTTGTCGGATTTATGTGCGATTCGAAATTCCAAGGTTTTTTGAAACAAGTCAAGAAATCGGGCCAACGGACTGTGTGGGCAGGTGAAAAAGTATGTATGTAAAAGTGGGAGAAAAAAAAACGTGTAAAACTTTGTTATCCGACACGGCTCGTTTAATCCTGTTGCTTTCGTTTTATGTTATTATTTTACTGTATTGTGATATCGTCGTCTTCTTATCCGCTTATGATTACTGTGTACTTATTCTTCTACCCACCCACCCACGCACCCACTAATTTCTGCCCCCACGACGAAGAAAAATCCCGGCTTAAATAAATACGCTTTCTTTCTTCATCTCTATAATCTCTCTGGAGGGGACAACCTTTCCCTTAACGGGGGACTCGATGACTCATCACCAAAAGCTGCACATTTTTAATAATTTCTCGGCTCTGGGAATTTATTTTAAAATTCTGGACGACAAATTTGTTATAGTCAGTGAGTTGATTAATGTCTTTTAAGCCAATTTCGAAGAATCCAATTTTTCTGAAGGCTTCTCAAACTTGAGGTTTCCTCTTTCAAAAACTGTCAAAATCTTACATGTATATTTTCAAAAAAATGGAAACGACCTTCTCTACAAATATATCGTCCAGAATTTTAAAATAAATTCCCAGACACGAAAAATGAATAAAGACGTGCTGATTTTGGCGATGAATCATCGCGTCCTACGTTAAAAAAAATAGCCAGGTCCTACATTAATTCTCCGTCGATTTCCAACTCACGCAGGACACGAATTCACCTCATTCTCCACTTTTACATGTAACTTTCTTCTCCTGCGTCTCACCTTGCCTTCCTTCCATCCATCAGGTAAAAATCCAGGTAAGACACCAGGTCTCTCTCTTCCCATAAGAAGCTGCCCCACTCCGGATGCCAGCCTCAGTGTCGAATTGACCACCACGGGAGAAAGTTCAGGCCAGGATTTCTTTGCAACTTTCTTAATTTGCCCACCTCGAACCATGAAAAGCTTCTCGTTTCCCAGCAGCTCCATGTCCTTCCTTCTCCTTCTGTGGGGCACGCTCCTCTTCGTCAACAATTTGTCCGTCGCAGTCTCCTCCACGGACGGGAATATTAATAACAATAATTTCGTGGGTCTCGGCCCATCGGACAAATTATGGAAGTCGCCATCACCAGTCAATACGCCATTCGCCAATGGGAAGTCGGACAAAGAGGACGGGAACGCGATGGAGAACGAGATTGTGAAATTACTCCCGGAGGAAAACCAGCCCGTCGTGAACCTCGTGGAGCCGGACTACTTCGACGACGAGATTGACATCGACTACGAGGACATTTGCCAGGCCGGATTCTGGTGGCACTTGCGAGGTCATCGATGCGTCCCGGTCAAATGTTTGGGCGGAAATAAGCTGAGGGATCCCGCGACGGGGGAATGCATTCGGAAATCTAGACGCAAGTTTAATAAGTCTCCGAGGAACTATTTTTCGTAAGGGAAATTTATGAAAGATTTTTTTTGAAAATTTACAAAATTTGTTTTTTTTTGTGTGTAGGAGAATGTCATCGCATAGGAGATTTGTCCCCAATTTGAAGCAGTTTGGAGGGAGGATTTTCAGGAAATAAATTTTTGTGGGGAGGATTTTGCTTGAATTTTGATTGATAACCTTTGAAAAAGCTGACTCAGGAAATGGGACAGGACCGGACCGGACCATAAAAGTTATAGTTATGAAAAATTTACTGAAATTATTCAGCAATTATTATGTGTTTATTTAGGACAGAATTATATGTTTGTGAATGCATGCATAATTAACGGGTTGGACAAAATTAAGTGACGTATTTATTTATTTTAATGAAAGTTATCTTGTGTCAAATGTGTTTATGCAAATATGTACCTACCTTGGCTAAAATTGGAGAGAATGTTTATGAAAGGAGAAACATCCTGAAATTGATCGAGTATTATCTAATTGTGGAAAAAATGAGCATTTATGTATTTATAAGAGTCATAAGTAATGTTAAGAAATATTTAATAAAAGAAAGTCAAAAGAATTATGGAACTTGTTACTTGTAACTTGTGTTATTTTTTCTGTGTGGGAGTTATTTTTGGTACGAAATGAGCGATGTTTAATGAGGAGAAAGATGACTTTGACAAGTTCTGCTGACGATCCTGAATAGAAACTTGGGTTAAGTAAAGAAATGAACTTTTGTAGGAGAGGAAATCTTTCACTAATGAAGGAGAGAAAGTGGTTAAATTTCATGGAATTAATTGCTCAAAAGTTTTACATAGATAATAGGATTCGATTTCTTAATCAGTTTGGTATTTAAAGCAGAATTAAAGATTTTACTTTTCCTTTATTAAGATTTTATGGAGGAGTAATTTTCTCTGGGTAACAATTTTGAAAGAAAACTGTTCATAATTTTTGGTAAGTTCTGATAATAGATAAGTTGTAAAGACAGTAAATTAGAATATAATTTATTCTGGCATTTCATTTTAAGGACACATGACACAAAATTTAGCAAAAATGCAAATAAACCGATTAGAAACGGTAATATTTCAATTTCCGGTTCCGCTGGTTCCATTTCCTGTGGCAGGAGCCAGACTTTTGACATTAAACAGTTGTGTTGCTTATGTGTATATGCCTCAGAGATATTAAGATCCGGCTAGAAAATTCTTTTTTCAAAGTTAATATGATATTGATGAGAAAAGGGGAAAATCGTTTCATGAGACACTAGTTGACAATCTCATAGTCCCCTCGGAAATGACCATTCTTGTATCCACATTACTAAGGATAAGCATGGAATATCTTTGCGAATTTTGGTGTCTGGTCGTTATACATATATCGTTCCTTAAATCAAATCATACTCCGCATCCTGAGTTGTTGCATGGAAAAATCTGTATCCTGAAGTGTCACACGTACATACCTACATATGTAGATAGATACCCAAAGCTTTAAAATTTCTTAATCTACTTGCTTACCTCTTATGACAAATATTTGCTCTGGTTGCCTCTGAATTTTAATTATGGGACAACCCAACATACGTCATTATGCTCTTTTTCCCTCAATTAAATTATGCAGTTAGCAAATCTACATTAAAATTGCAAAATTTCCGCGACTCTTTGGTTGGCTCAAAATTTCCGGAGTCGATCTCGAAGTGAATTCTCAACATTTTTCATATTTTCTCCCGAAATTTTGATCTAACTCAAGAGATATGGAGAGGAAAGTTACTGAAATTTTGTAAACGTACATGGGTTTGATAAGTGTCTCTTAAAATTCTCTCGTGTTCGACCTGGTTTGAAAAGTAGTTTGGTTTTGTTCTACTGACAAAAAACAACACGCACATTTACGTAACTTTCTTAAAAAGTTTACAGATTGAGAAAGCGATTCAATTATATTTGACCTATTTCATTTCATTTACCGTGTAATTTGTGCAGTTTATCAAGTTCAGCAAAGTAAAACTTATTTAACTACTGATTAAGTGAAACTTTTAATAATACTTTCTTCGAGTAGATTTAATCGTAAGACGAGACAAGATAGTGCAGAAGGAGAAAGGCATAGGACGATCGTGCAAGACTTGAACAAATAAAGTTAGTTTGTATCATCGCAATAAGTTTTTATTATCAGAACAAATACGAAAATAAAGACGTGGACATTTAGTATTTTCCAAAAAATAAGAAATATGTAATTGCACACCAAACGAAAAATAAATGTGAAAGTTAAATAATTATCCCCGAAAAAAAAAACTCCCTAAATTTTTTTCCGTAGGACTCGATAATGCGTCTTCAAACTCCGCATTTCTTAATAATTTCTGAGCTTTGGGAATTTATTTTAAAATTCTGGCCGACAAATTTGTAAGTGATTAATACAGGAATGGCTGAGTTTCGCAAGCCAGTTTCAATTTTTCTGAAGACTTCTTAAACTTGAAATCTCCTTCAAAAACTGTCAAAATCTGGAGTGTGCATCTTTGAAAAATTGGCAACTCCCTATACTTTATAAATTTTAAAATGAATTCCCAGAGCCGAGAAATGATTTAAACTGTGCTAATTTTGGCGATTTTAGTGATAGGTCACCGAGCCCTACGTTAAAACCTGGAATATAAATATACACCGAGCAAAAACATGTACATTTAAATGCAAAATTTCTGAAAACCTTCCCCAAACTTTCCCCCTTTCTTTCCTTATTTAATCCCTGGATAGAACACGACAGCAATATCGAGATATTTATGTATCAACTTTTTCATCTCGAGGAGCAAGTCGACGGTGGGCTTCCTCATCAGCGCCATCCTCCTCACCAAATGATACTCCACGTCCACCACGGCGAAATGGTTCGGGTGACAAATCTTGCCTCGATATTTCCCCAACAATTTCGCCAAACCCGCAACGACGGCCAAATTGTTCCCGGAACATTGCTCCAGCACGGACTTCATTTCCGCTTGCATCCCTCGCACCACGTTCCGCTCGAAGTGGGAAGGTTTCGTGGCGTGGCAGGAGGCGCAGGTCCAGGGCGACTTGTAGTGGAGGGGATAGTCCGGGAGGAGGTTCCCCTCGAAGCACGTGGGGCACTTGAGCGTGGAAAAGTGCGTGCCCAACTCGGTCCGATCGGAACAGCGGGGACAGGAGCAGTCAAAGTAGAACTGGTCACGGAGCAAGCGTCTCCTTTCCGGCGTCCCTTTCATCAGGTCCACGTACTTTGGAAATTTAAATTATGAAATTTAGTATGTAAATTACAATAAATTATTAAATTTATTGATTATTGATTTACGGGATGGGTGAGCAAACTGAGAGCGGGAGTGTCCTCCGTGACGTACATTTCTAACGTTCCAGATGGCAGAGTTTCCCAGCGGACGGTGCGACGACAACCGTGCGCGGCCATGGAGCCTTTGGGGTAGAGGAAGGTGGCGTTCCTGTACACAAAAAAAGGTTGCTGATTTTCTGGGGGGGGGGAATGGGTTAAGTACTAGCTATTTAATAGTAAGAATAATTAAATTATGATGGAAATTTCGACAATTTTTGGACATTTTTATCGGATGTGAATTAATTTCCAGACGTTTGACGCCATTTTAATAATATTATGTAGGAAGTTAATTTAAAAGCCACCTACAGATACATTGTACCCCCTGAGTGACTGATATGTAGCTTCGCTATATAGCTATTCAATGGTTGTGCCCATACTACGGCATGGTTGAGGTTAATTAAAACATCATAAATTATCGAGACTGATGATAATCTTAAAATTAATTATTTCAAATAATCAGTTTGAAATTTTTCAATCTTTCACATCTTTTTTAAATTATTTTGAAAATTTCTGAAAATATTTTGATTAGAAACTTATAAATTTACTTGTCCACATCCTTATTCGCCTTGACGGCTTCCATCCTTAATGGGTTATTGGGATGGAGCGTGTGTCGGAAGGCGTTGACGTCGATGATTCCCAGGATGAGATCAATCTGCTCTTCGGGCACGTCCCCCACGTGGCACGCCCCCCGAATGAAGTTCTTGGTCAGGGTGGACATGAACCTGACCTTGGGGATGGCCTCCCGCTGCTTCATGTGCGACTCCAGCTTGGTCATGGCGCCCCACGTCGCGGCGTCCTCGGCCGTGCGACCCTTGCTGATCAGAACGGCCCTCAGAACTTTGATGAGTTCGGCAGGGTGGATGAAGTCGTAGGGTGGCTGCAGCGGTGGGGTTATTCCGGCCGAGGAAAATACGGCACACTCGTTCCGAGAGTGGAATGGAATCTGGGAGGAATTACGCAAATTTGAGGAAATTAAATAATTCATTTTGAAAAATACATTATTCATATTAAAATGTTTAAATCGCAGTTACATTAATTTTTGCATCCATCCATTTCAAATGCTCTAAAACCATGTAAAGACTGTGGGGTGACCCACACTGGCTTTTCAAAATTGTCATATCGAGCTTTAATTTGGTAGAGAGGTTGCATATGGATCTTAATGGAAGAAAATAAAATGATCAAACACGGTTGTGGCGATAAGCGCAGTATGAAAACATGTCGACAACGCAATGGAGGAGATCGTGTCCAAAAATGGTGCAAATCGGATAAGAAATGGATAAGTAATGGCGAAAAAAAGAGTTGAGATTTGTTGAGAGTTGTTGCGGTGCAGCAGTGAAATTTGGTTGGAAATGTGGCTGCAAGCTGAGAATCTGCACGGCCATTGACCTCGTCAAATCGCTTCCATCTCAAAATTCTGAGACGAAAATTTTGAGATGGAAGCGATTTGACGAGTTCGATTGCCTTGCAGATTCTCACTTTTCGGGCAAAATTTCCACTGTCAGTTCTCACGTTCTCAACTCACCACTGCAACCTGTCTCAAATCGTTTTTTCTCCATAACTTTGCCATTTCTCATCCGATTTGCACCATTTTTCGACACAATCTTTTCCTTACCCTAAGGGGTGACCCATATCAACTTCGAAGAGTTTATATATTCCGCTGAAATTTAGTATGGGAGCGGTAATTAACTTATGATTAAAATTTAGGAGGGTTGAATTTCGAATGTTTTTTATAGAAAATTCTGACATGAGTTTGCAAAACATTCCTAGTTCGGGGGCTAAGCAAACCTGTACTGATAGGTTTTTCAACTTTTCTCTAACAATTCGAAACTTTACGACGTCACAAATACTTATAGAAATAAGCCCCACATAAAAATCCCAAAAATTCCAATCTTAACACTAAAAAAAACATGCAAAAATCACACATATTTGTCTCTACCTGTTCGCACTCCTTCCCACAAACAGGCCAACCACAAGTGGAACATGGTCTTGGATTTTTAGCCTTTAAACAACACCCGAAACAAGTATTGTCCCCCGAATTTGGCGACACGAAGATGGGATCTTCTCTCAAAATGAGCTCCCCAGCTTTCAAGTCACGCCGAGCAACCAGATACCGGCCAAGCGTCGGATTATTCGCTATTTTCACAGGAAACGAGGAATATTCGTCATCTTCATCGTCACAAGATGACAAATTGTCCCCCGTGGTCAGCTTAATGGGACAATTCGAAATCAAATCCACCCTTTTCTTCTCCATTTTAATCTCTGGGTCTAAATCCGCCGTCAAATTAAGATCACTTCTCTCTCTTAACCCTTGGTAATTATTCGTTTCCATTATTTCCCCTCAGACGACTCCTTATCTTTCCGCCTTATCGACTGCCCGGACTAAACACACTCCGTCGTCTCTTCATCGTCTCACATTTATATGCACATACACACGTAGGTTCTTCTGATTATGCAAATTCCTCCTGCTTTAAAATGCAGGAAACTTCTTTAAATAAACCCATCTCTTTTTAACGACATGCTTATTATTGTTTGAAAATGAGATGTGGGGCGAATTCTGTGATGATAACTTTGTCTATTGTCCCCCACACGAAAGTTGGCAGTCTTCTCGATGCCGTGCCATGTGCTAAACTAAAACTTTAATCGTGTAAACTTCTGCATCTGCTGTGGCGGCTGACAGGAGAGCAGATTTCATTTCATTTCTACCAGTTAAACTTTACGAGGAGGACGATCGCGATGTGTTGCTTTTAATAGTGACGACGAAGAGAAAAGGATGGGACGCATGCATGGAAACTTTTTTAGACCAAGTTTATGCTAATGTTTACATTCCACATTCGCACATTTATAATGTGTCAAAAGACGACATGTATTAAACAACGGGACGATCAAGGAAGTAAAAGGGACTCTGTTTCCTAAAGAAAATAGAGAGTACAAATTCGAATAAATGGGTACAAAATGGGTGAAATTTTGTGTATTTGTGTTTGGAAAATGTACAGAAAATGGATAAAATTTATGCATCTTTACCTACAAATTTTTAGGATAAAACCGGGTACACAACATTTTTTGGTAAATGTCCAAAAACTCAGAAAAATTTCTATTTTGCCAATTTTTGGACCGAATTTTCCAGTTTGGTAATAAAAATTGTGTAAAGATTCCCATAAAAGCGTTCGACATATGTGCATATAATTCTGAGTATTTTTGTTTTGTAAATGTGCAAAAAATTCGTATTTTGGGCATGATCTTTGGACCGAATTTGCTTCTGATAAGACCGAATCTGCATAGAATTCCGGCATTATCATGCGCCGCTAATTTCAGTCGCGTCGCCGTCGTCATCGTTAGGAAATTATGCTAATAACGTCTTGGGCCTGCTTGCATGACTTGTTAGCACGGTGCATGGCGTTGCGATACGTTCGCAGTAATAATACACGTTATTTATGGGGAGCAGGATGTGACGGCAATTAAGGTCCGTGCCAATATTCCACTCCTCGCCTTCTTCCCTCTCTCCAACCTTTCCATTTTCAAATGAAATGATTTTTTACTACCCATCCAGACACATGGCAAAATATGAACAAATCACCTCCCAACTTTTTTACAAAAATTCCCAGCATTTTGACTCGAAATTGATGCAATTCTAACATTTAGATTCGTCACTTTAAAGAGACAATTACCCCACAAAATTCACGTACAACTTGAAAAAATCAACTTTTGAAATGGACCGAGTTGAAAAAAATATGAACAAATCGCCTCCCTATCTTTTGTACAAGAATTTCGAACATGTTGCCCCGAAATTGATACAGATCTAACATTTTGATTCGTCAAATCTCCATTTTAAGGAGAGGAATTCTTTCAAAAAAGTTTAACCCCTTGAAAAATTCCTGTCATAAATTGGATCAGATTTTATTTCTTATCTCATAAACTCAGCGGACCTGACCGTGCGTCAAGGGAATTATGTGAAAAAGATGCTACAGAATTTTGATGCGTTTCTTGGATGGAATTTGGTCTGGTGGAGGATGGATTTGAGTGGACTGCGAGGAGACGAGAGAGTCAGAGATTAAGTTATATATGTCCAAAAATAACTAAAACTCTGACAAAATGGAACACATGCCGTCTTTTTTGCCTACATAACTTTTGTCCTTCTCGCCTTTTGATACAGTACACTTTTCCGTGACATGTGGATGAATAGATGTCGACGACGACGACGAGGAAGATGAAAGCAAGAAGAAAAACAAAGAAAGAAATTTATTCCTGCAAAATACGACGTACATATTTTTTTCTATAACTATTTGTAGGACAAAAGATCCCATTGTGTTATGTATTATACATAATGTATACTCAGAGGGTGGATATGTATTTATGAAAAGTCGCTGAAATATTTACGCAAAAAACGCCAATACATTTACGAAATATGTATGAAAAATGAAAATGCAAAATTTGTAAATGTGAATGAATATAATGCTTTGGATTTTTTGTAGTCCAATTTCTTTGAGCAAAAAAATTCGCTGAAATATTTACGAAATGTATCGTATGTATTTTTGAAAAACATATGTAAAATATTTACATGTTTTTCAAATAACAGCCGAAATGTGTATGCATGTATATGTCTGAAAACCTCGAAATATGTACCAAAATGTAAAAATATTCTGAAGCTTCAATTATCTATGCAAGTTAGGGAACACACCCACAAAGCTTGACCGTCGGTCGTTATCAACTTAAGAGGTTGGAAATGAATCCATAGCCGCCCTCTGATCACGTCAGAAAGTTATTATTCGGAGTGGTGGTTTGGTCCATGAATGAGATGATGGATGAAAGAAGGGGATTTTTTTTAGGTTATGGGGACGAGGTGTGTGTGTGGGGGGGGGGGCAGGAGTAGAAAAAATATGTTAATGCAAATGGGACTGGATGCTGCTGATGAGATTGGAAGTGATTCAAGTATGTAGAGACATAAACACATATTGGTTTTCGGGATGAAAGATGAGACGTTTTGATTTCATGTGTCGTGTCGTCTCGCAAATATTCTTGCATCGTTAGCGTCGTCGGGAAATGATAGATGTTGGTTTTTTGAGGGACGCAGCATTTTTCAGGTATTTTTAGGATATTTATTTTTGCTCGTGTATCGCAAATGTAAATATGACGGATTGGAGTGAAAGGTGAAATGTGCCGGGGAGAGATCAATTGACGTGTGTGTTTGTATAGAATTGCTTGGTTGACTGTGAAAACAAGTTGTGAGTTTTTTTTAGACAGGACTTATGTATGGAAATCGTTCAATGTCCGTCATTCTGCCTGTTCAGAGGACGCATTTTTGTGAATATGAAGTGAACTTTTAGAAATTTTGTGTCTAAATTGGTGGCAAAAGGATTGACGTCAGGATGTATGTACGCGAAAATTTGGGCATACCATTTATTTTATAAGATAAGATATTCGGTGTCGAAATTCTGATTGTTCACACCTTTTTAAAATATGTAAAATTATATAAATACCAGACAAAATCGACTATTCTGGGATATGCCAAAACTGCATTACAAATTAAAAAAAATTAGCTTTGTAAAATTCGTAGGCTTTGTAAAACGATTTTACAAACCTTAACAAAATAAAAAGACGCCATTAATCTGACTATGAGTAAGTTTATAAAAACTTGTAAGCTAATTTTCCTTACAAATATATATTTATAAAATTGTGTAAAAGCTTGTAAGTTTTCGGATTACACAAAGTTACCCAGGCCTGCGTGAATTGCATGGGTAGTTTTTCTCGGGGAGAGAAAGTCCTTCGGGAGAAAGTGTGTACTCCAGAATTTATGCGGCTTTCACTATGGCGAAGCAAAATTGCCATGTCAAAATGTCATAATAAAACTTTCACTTACATGACAAAATTCGTACCTTATTTTACAAACATGAGCAAAAACATTGTTCGAAATTTTGAAAATACAAATTCCTTTGAGACCGGACCCCAGTAAAATTATGGCGTCCTTCTTCCGTGCATCCTGTGCCGTGTATTGGCTCGTTTGGGTAAAGAAATACCATTTTCAGAAATCTTTCGAATTAAAAAAATCTGGTGTTTCGTTCCTTGCTGGCTTGCTACATTTCTTGCACTGGGTAGCAAGCAGCGCAAGAAATACGAGGTGCAAGAAACTGGGAGAAAGTGCAAGAAATGTATGAAGTACAGCGGCGTGGCGAAGTTTCTTGCGCCTTGCATTTCTTGCAGGTCAAAATATCCGAAGAAACCACTTTTTTCCCGTTATTTCTTGCACGTGGTTACTTTCACCCGAAACACTGAAAATCTATTTATTTTCAGTTGGTCGTGCTCTCGTACGCGATCGGGATTTCGATTTACGAGGACGAATATGTCATCGAGAAGAATGACGAGTACAGGAAAACGACGGCGTTGGTCAAGACGCTGTGCTTCGTTTGCGCCGCGTACTCATTTTTGGGCTGCATTTTCGTCAAGTGTGACATATCTCATTTGGGTTGTTTCCTACTGGTAAGTGAGGTCATAGGTCAAACAGTAACCTCTCTGATTCATATTCTTTCCTCATGCAGTACGTGGTTCCGCTCCTCTTCATCATCCCCGGCTTGAGCATTTACGGGATCGTGACCAACTTTCCGAACAAGAAAGACAACGGCTCCTTCTTCGTAAATTCGACCGTTTTGCTCGAAAATGTGAAAAATGCTTGGCGAATTAAAAGCAAAAGTCCGGGATGGTTGACGAGAACGGAGGTCAACAAGGTGAGTGTGTAAATTGTGGTCCAAAATCACTTCCGTTTGGACAAAGTGCTGATTTTCGTCTCCAGTGAAGTTAAACTTTAGTTAAAAAATCATTTAATAATTTTTCGCAAATTATGACGTTGAATTTTGGTCTAAAACTGCAAATTTACTTATTTTTCTTCCCCTGTGAGGTTAAATGGTAAAAAAAATCAATTAATTATCCTCCCCATTTTTAAAATCAAAAGCTTCCTTATTTTTATTCCTATAAATACGCCAAATATTGGTCTCAAATTTACTGCTTACTTTCCTCCAGGAGTGTTGCGGCATTTACTCGTACAAGGACTACCAGCTTCTCTTTTACCCCCTGAAGCACACGACCCCCGTGATGATCAACTCCACTTCGGGGGACGGTCGAGTTCTGAAAGAGTTTCCCATCTCCTGCTGCAGTTGGTACCATGGGAAAGAAGTGGGAAACGATGGCGTCCCTGGCGCCGCGACCAAGAAGAAGCTGGACAGCGCCCAGACGCACTGCATCATCGAACTGGGACGCATCTCCACCACGCGCGCCGCAGCCAACTTGTCCGCCACGTACGTCGAGTATGACTGGGAGACCAAGGTGTACAACAACTCGGGCGTGGAAGGCCCCAATTTCCCCATCTTCTTCAATGAGGACAAGCGCCCCATGGTCCATACCAATGTGGGTAAAAAGTGGAAATTTAGCCGATTCCGAGCTAATTTCGAGCTATTAATTCCCATCTTTATTGACATTTTGCGACCGTAAATGACCTATTTTTGAGCGAAAATTGCGATGATTTTGAGCTGATTTCCATATTTACTTACACCTTGCGACCTTTAGTATCCTATTTCTATTTCTGAGCCAAAATTGTTCCATCTTTGAGCTAATTTCGAGCTATTAACTTTTGACCATTTGTGACCCCCCAATTATCTATTTTTGAACCAAAAGTGATCGTATTTTTGCAATGAAAACGAAAATTGGATCGATTTATTAATAATTTTGAATTATTTCCGATTTATTCCCCTTTTTCATGGCCTTTTATGACCCAGGGTTGCCTGACCGTGATCGTGCAGCAGCACTTGAGTGCGGTCGAAGCGCACGAGAGCTTCTTCGTGATCCTCATCATCGCCAGCGTGTTCATGTTGATGGTGTACGTGAAGAGTTGGTGTGACGGGCGGCACTTCAGCGGAAGCGGATCCGAACACTCGCTCGACGTGGAGAACATGTCCGTCATCGATATCCCTCGCTTATCTCAGGGGAATTCTGGAGGGGGTGGAGACAGGCCGAGCAGCGGCGTCGTGGCCAGCGGCGTACGGCGCATGTCCGCCGAGGCGAGGAGGATGTCGGACGGGTTGGTGGAAAACTTGTGAAAGATGCAGATTTTTTGGAGAAATTTCTAAATTTCTAATTTCCAGACTCACCACTGGCATCGTTGGGATCACGCGGAACAGTTTCAGTCACGGTTCAGGAAATCCTGGATCACGTGGCATCGGTGGATCCGTTATGGTCCCTCCAACCGGTGAGATGCATACATATTTACATAAATCTAATTACATGAATTTTCATGAATTTTGCATATTTTTTTCAAAATCCCATCTCAAGCCGGCTTGAAGAAGGGTTTGCTACGAAAGTGAATCTGGAACAACTTTCCCTTTTAAATTTTAAATTATATTTCAATTATGTAAATGTGTCAAAATAAAATAAATTTTCATTCCGTACATGCATCTCGAAGGAAATAATGATCAGTTTTATTTTCAGAGTGAGCAAGAACCAAATCAAATCATGACACCAAAAGTAACGCCGCATCGACTAAAATAAGTTAAAATTGTAGCAAAGTGCGACATTTACGACACCGTTTGTTTGAAACACCGGAAATATAATTTGCATAGGATGAAATCGTGTAACAAAAATAGTTCATAAGAACACAGGACAAGAATTTGTGTGTATTTTTAGCTCATTAAGTTCAGGGGAGGGTGGAGAGAAACGTTTAGTCGACTCTGTAAGAGACGGCGTGTCCGGGCGTGTTGACGACCTTGGTCAACGTGGCGGCACGCACGGCGGGAGCGGCGGCAACGACCGTGGCGGCTGGAGCAATGGCGGCGGAGTAGGTCAAAGCTGGAGCAGCGGCGGCATAGGTGACGGCGGCTGGGGCGTGGTGCGCGGTGGTGTAGGTCACGGCGGGGGCAGCAGCGGCATAAGTGACAGCTGGAGCAGCAGCATAAGTGACGGCGGGGGCGGCAGCATAAGTGACGGCAGGGGCAGCGTAGCTAACGTGGGCTGGAGCCACGGCGGTGTATCCGTATCCGAAGGTGGCTGGGGATCGGAAGACAGCGGGCGATGAGATGAGTGGGGTTCCAACGACACCTCGCTTCGTTCGGGAACGGGCAGCGGCGTGAGCAGCGGCGTGTTGGATCTTTATTACGATTTTCGAACAATTTTTAGTACAAGGTTCATAAATTTGAGGTAGGACTCGATCACCAAAATTATCAAATTTTTAACCATTTCTCTGGGAATATATCTTAAAATTCAAGACGACAAAGCTGTAGAGCAGGTCGGGGCTTTTTTAATGTGCACCCCAGATTTTGAAAATTTTTGAAGGTGGTTCAAGAACCCTTCAGAAAAATTGGAACTCATCGAAACTGGCTAAAAAAACTCAACGCCATGCTACGAATCACCGCGCGGAGTACACATTTGTCGCCCAGAGTTTTGAAATAAATTCCCAGAGGTGATTACAAATGTGTTTCGTGAAGCGTCATCGTTAAAAAAATAAATTGACAATAGTACCTTGGCAGCGGAAACTTCGGGGGTGTCGACTGGTCCGGCGATGGAGACAGCGGGAGCAACTGGGAGAGCGTTGGAGGCGACTCGGTACCCATTGTGGTCAGCGGTGTAGTGTGTCGTGAATGGGATTCCTTCGGGGGAGATGTACGAGAAGCTGGGGGGAAAATACGGGATTATTTTTTACACATTATTTCCACAAATTTCTATTCAGTCTTACGTTCCTCGAACCCCACCGGCAGCGTCTCGGACGGCAGAGTGGGCCTGGGTTGGTTCAGAGTGTCCGAAAGAGGCTAATCAGCGTAAACAATTAAGGTTAATTAAGGCCAGTTATTAAACTAAGCTATTAAATTCAGCCCACCTTGTCCGAGCTCATCCTGAGCGTGGTACTGGGTCTTGGTGGCAACGGCTGGAACATGGTGGACGGCTGGGGCGGCGGCGTAAGTCAATCCGTTGTATCCGAGGGTGTTGTAGGCAAGTCCGTTGTATCCCAAAGCAGAGTACCCGAGACCGAGACCCGCACCGTTGTACAAGATCTGGGCGGAACTGACTGCCAAAACGGCAGCGAAAACGGCCTAGAGAAAAGGACAAGATTTCTTAAAAATATGCAAATTATTCCGGGGGTGAAATTAATTTTAATGCCCCACTTACAATGACCTTCATATTTTTGGTTGGAGGTTGTCGAGTAGTTGCTCTCGGTCGAAAAGTGGCGTGAATGGAGGAATGGTTGAGGGCAAAAATGCTTTTATACTGGAAGAAGGTCCCCACCCAGTGCACGCTGCCCAGGATGAGTGAGTACCACATTCTGCGTGGCTTGGCTTGGCTTGGCCACCATTCATGCCTTTTTTTCTGGACAACCACGATGCCCTGCCCCACAAAGAGTGCAAGCATTCCAGGCAAAAAATCACCACACCACCACCACGATGGTAATTAATTGCTACCATTATTATTATCAGAGAGAGGTCCTTTGTGGTGGTGGTGGTGGTATGGAATTTTCAGCCCAGTCCAGGCCATGCGGACACGATTTACATATGTGTTACGAGACCACTGAAGACTTGATGACCAAATAATTGCTATGCATTGACCACGTTGCTTGTTAGTTTTCATGTGATGATAAATGGTGACGCTGATGAAGGAGGAGGATGTGAGAGCGAAACCTGCGTCAACTAATCCTAAGAGTGAGTGATGTGATGATCTCTTCTCCTAAAGAAATGCAATCAATGCCCTTGATTCTTGATATTATGGAAGCACATTTATTTATGGGACGCCGTATGTATG
Organism: Folsomia candida; assembly: GCF_002217175.1. Taxonomy (NCBI): domain Eukaryota; kingdom Metazoa; phylum Arthropoda; class Collembola; order Entomobryomorpha; family Isotomidae; genus Folsomia; species Folsomia candida. The sequence continues at coordinate 321,151 of NW_019091246.1, forward strand.
CCTACTATCTAATAAGGCATCTAATAAGACAAGAACTATGCAAGTGGTGGTTGGTTTGGTAGGTAGCCATTCATTTATGCAGAAGTCATCAATCTCAATTAAATGCTAAATGATATTTAGGTTTGGTTCTTTACTTTTGTATAGAAATACCTTTAATTTCCTGACATATGTAACATGTACTTAGCATACCTGATAATTTCATGGGTTGAGTAAAGTGAATCTTCAAATAATAAGGAGGGGAGGGTGACGTGACGTGATGATAGCATGAAATAAATTAGTTCATTGATTATTCGCGATGATTTTTTGCGTCGAAAAAAATTGTCATGTGTATCTCCCAAAAAACCAAGGGGTAAGGGAAGTCAGTCAGTTATCGATATTAAGGCATGATAAAGATGATTTTGATAAGCTGAATAAAAATACAAGACTCACTTTTACAGCTTGGCTGCTACATTTATCCTATCTAATTTAATACGACACAATTTATTTTCATTTTTGCATTTCATTTTTGTCGTGGAGTACAACAAGTGAAGGAAGCCCAGTAAACATTTCTCTAAGGTTCGGTCAACGAATTCTCTACGATCTTGTTCGAAATCTAACCGATCTCGAATTCTTCAGTGACTCTTAGTGATTTTTGTATAAGATTCTCACAGAATTCGCTACAATCATTCGGTAACAAATTGTGAACGATTTTTTCTACAAATTCTGTGAGATTTCGTAGAGAAATTGAGGCAAATATTGGACTTGCCAAAATCACTACAAATTTTCACCGAATTCGTTGAGTCCTAGAGATACTAAAGCCTGCGCCTTGTGCTAAATTTAAGAGAGCAACGAGGTGATTGAAATCACGCCAGTTAGTCCACAACCACAGCCATGAGCAGGCTGGGTGTCTTTTTCCTCTCGAATCGACAGAAAAGAAGACTTACTAAAAATCTTGGTGACGACAAAATTTTTACAGACAATTCAAGTAAATTATTAAAAGTAGTAGAAGGAGTAAGTTCATCATCAGCCAACATTTCATCAGCCGCTGGAAGTTCATCTCAAATTATTAGTGACACAGTAACCGTAAGTGAACTTTGTGATGTCACACCCCCAACTTTTCCCCTTGAATTTGAAAGCAACAATGTGATAGATTGTGATTTGGCAGATAGTCTATGTGATTTTGATTATGAACTAGATGACAACGTAGGATCGTATAAATTAGACTCATCGGAGTCTGATCAAGAATATTTTAATTCTTCAGATTTCGAAATTGACTTTAAGTATAAATTGCAAAAGTGGAGTTTAGATAATAATATTAGTCACTCAGCGACGTCAGACCTGTTAAAATTACTTAAAACTCATTCATGTCTATCGTACCTTCCATCTGACGCTAGGACGTTACTTCATACCCCTACCAAAACTGTATTGCGAGAAGTGCTACCCGGTAATTATTGCCATTTTGGACTAGAAGTCGGAATTCAGAGGATTTTAGTGAGGAGAAAATGGGAAGGGAAAGTATGTGTGCAAATAAATATTGATGGACTCCCAATTTCCACAAGCGATAAGAAAGAGTGGTGGCCAATTCTTGCTCATATTAGGGGAACGTCGACATCGAACATTATTGTGGTTGGAATATACGAAGGGAAATCTAAGCCTATAAATTTAAATAATTATATTGGTGAATTTGTAGAAGAAGCTTTACGTTTATATAGGGATGGTGTTGATTTAAATACTGTGAAATTTCCGTTTGAAATAGAAGCGTTTGTTTGTGATGCGCCGGCCAGGGCATTTGTGTGTCAAATAAAAAATCATACGGGCTACTATGGATGTGGAAAGTGCACCTTAAAGGGAAAGTATGTAGAAAATAGAGTTGTGTTTATCAAAACCGACGCGAGTGTAAGAACAGATCAAAGTTTTAGAGATAAATTACAGCCAAAACATCATAATGGTGATAGTGCAGTGGAGAAATTGCCAATCGACATCATCAAATCATTTCCTTATGAGTATATGCATCTTGTGTGTCTGGGAGTTACTAAAAAACTGATTAAATTGTGGGCAGTTGGAAAAATTAGGGTGTTTAGGCTGGCTCCCCGAGTAGCTGCAAAGATTTCTAAAAAATTAGTCAAATTAGGTTCTTGTTTACCATTGGAATTTAACCGAAAGCAACGGCCACTTGGAGAAATAGATCGCTGGAAGGCTACGGAACTCAGAACATTCCTACTATACACTGGTTCAATTGCACTGAAGAAATATTTGCCAGAAAATCACTATCAACTATTTATGAGCCTCTCGGTAGCAATTAATATATTAGTAAATCCTAAAATTCAAGACGAGTTGTTATCATATGCTGACTCCCTACTGCGGTATTTTGTGGACCAGTTTAAAAAAATTTATGGACGAGTTAACATGTCATATAATATTCATAGTTTAATTCATCTCGCGGATGATGTGAGAGCATTTGGATCATTAGACAAATTCAGTGCCTTCAAGTTTGAGAACAAATTGGGTCAGATAAAAAAATTAATTCGGAAACCATCTTCGTCACTAGTGCAGGTTCATCACCGCTTGGCTGAACAAAATTTGTTAGACTTTGACGATGAAAAGTTAAAAAATCACGAATACCCGGTTTTTTCCCGATCCGCAGCTGACGGGAGTTACAAACTTGCAGAATTTGAAACCTACTCTCTTAAGTGCGATATAAAAGACGGCATAGTATTTTTGAATTCTCTACAAATTGCTATCATAACTTCTATTTGTTCGGACAAGAAATCTTTTATATGTAGGAAGTTTGGTTCAATTAGAAAAAATTTTACTTATCCATGTGATTCAACACTTCTCTCGGTTTACGAAGTTAATTTGGAGTCTTTACAAGAAGCGACAACCCTTTCATTTACTGAAATAAAACACAAGTGTGTTTGTTTATCTGAAACTGAATTAAAATTTGTCATCTTTCCATTACTTCACACCAGGTGAGAGATGGACGAGTTTTGTGTTGTGAAGTTTCCGGATGAAAGTGATGCTGTGGCGGTAGTCTGGAAGGGATGGATTCTTGGTGACAAGTGCTATTGGCCAAAATTTTCGAAACACATTACGAAGTTGGTAAAAAATAAAACTGAGGTGGATGTCGAATCTTGGGAGCCTTGTAAAGTAAAGTTAATACATTCGTTTCGTAAGTCAAATAATATTTCTTTTCAAACATATCTTAACTTCACACTCTGTTATTAATAATAAATATTTGTGTCTCTAATATCTGCATACTTCTTTCAGCAACGTATAAGGAGGCTCGAGCTCATCTTAAGCGTGCCGAGTATACATCAGATATTGGTGGAGGCGACAAATCCGAAACACTGGGAAGGTCCGGACAGGAGGCAGTCGTCCCTCCCACTCTACCACCCTTCCCGATCATGCCTGACAGCCAGCGAGCAGATGAAGAAGCATATTCTTCGTCAACCAATTTAAGTGCTGCACAAGTAGTTCCTGACCAGATTTCCTCTATTGGCTTGCCGACTGACGACATTGTTGAAGTGTTTTTCATCGAGAAAGAAGATAAAGCGATTCAAACTGATTCTTACGAATTAACAAACAGTAAGTACTGTCAAATTTAAGTTTTGAAGTACAAATTTTATTCGTAGTTCGTTAAACAATTGGTATTGTTTCACCTTCAGTTATGAGACTTTTGCATTCCATTAAATTGGAACTTCAAGGACACGGACAGGCGCTACGCACCATTCTGGGAAGGGAGTTGTCCAACGGGAGCCCTGCTGTAGTCGCTACGTTATCAGACGAGCTCAACGACTTGGGTTTCCCATTAACGAGAATGGAAGACATAATTGATTTGGATGATCGTGTCAAGAAGTCAAAAGTAGCGAAATCGGACTTGGTATGTAAAAATACATTTGAAAATGAGAATTTAATTCTGTCTACCAATATTAACCGGGTTGAACAATTTTAGGCCATTATTATGGCAACTTGTAAGGGAACGGACGTCAACACCGTGGTATTACAAATCATGTCGAAGCTTATTGCAGATGATCTCATGGCACAGTTCAGCTTAAAAGGAAAGCGCAAGAAGCGATCTAGATAGCTTATCTAGATAAGCTTTTTCTAAAGCTGAATTTTGCATAAGATGTTCTTGGGCGTGGTTTAACATCGAGGGCAACTTCCCAGCATCTAATTCAATCTTTATGTAAATAATTTTACTTTCTTATTTCATTTTTGTCGCGAAAGTGCACCGAATGAATTGAAACCGGATTCGATTGATGTGATCGATCTGGCTGGAGATAATTAAGGAGACATGACATGAATAATTATAAATTCTGGACAACCATAAAATGTGGTGTGGTCTGGGCTGGCTGATCATGCAGGCCAACGCCTAAACCAAAATGACCGGATTATGTAATACTTCAGGGTGCATTTATTTAGGGAATCGTAGTCAAAAAACTCAATAGATTTGGCTACGATTAGCTTTAACTGCGAGTAAATAATTTGTCCAAAGTCAAAGTCAAGTAAAAATGTGGCTAAAATTATCTATAAATATTTAACTAATTACATACTTTGCCCGACGAGTTAAAATTATCTCAAAATTAAATTGGACCAAGTTTTCTTAATATTTTGGCATTTGTCGTGACACATCCGTGTCCGGGATGTCTACTTTTTAAGATAAGACAAACTGACTGACTGGCTTATCTTGGTTTAAATTAATTATCATGACACACACACATGTACTACAAACATTTACGCATTATGTGTCAATCATTAGCGCGATTGAGATCTGCAACCAGTGCCAAAACTCATTTCGTGAGAACAACTGCAAAAAAACGTGACGCAAAAAAGATGCAAGCACATAAAGTTCAGTCTCGCAGCTTGGGTTTAGCATTTGCATTGCGACGATTAAAAGAGTTGTGATGCAATTTAAACAACTGAGGGAATAAAATGTTGCCCAAATATTTGAGGAATTTGTGGTTGAACATTTGGGCGATTTTTTTGCGAAATTCTACACCTATTTAACGACAGACTAAAGAATGATTTACAAAAAAGAGGTCCTATTCGATGAAGATTTAGTTATTTAGACACGAATTTCTCGCATATTTTGGTCCTCCAAATATTTGTGTGTGTGAGAGTTTCACTTACATATTCGCAAAAATTCGCACACATACCAAACTCAACCCCACCCAATTTCTCAAGGATACCGACTTTATACTCTCCGTTATCAGCTAATACAACAGGATCGAGAGATGAGATGAGCAAAAAAAGATGACAAGATCGAGTATTTGTCTACGCTAAACCATTATCCCTACATATCATGATGATTGGCGAAAGTATTTATACTACAATTTACATGCAATTTTGCCATATTTTTGCATAAACTTTAGTTCTTTACGTAAAATGTTATTTTCTCAAGTTTGTTTTAATTCCATATTACTAACAAAGAAACCACTCTGGCGAGCTCTATAACATACTAAAAGTATACCCATATATTACAAACTCTGAAATGGAATTAAGTACTAATTTAAGTATAAATTGGAAAACACTTGTGTACTAGTAAACTAAAAATTACTGGTAAATCCATAACTGTAAAACTAAAGTGAACTGTAAAATTAATTCTAAACTAAAAACATGACAAAAAAAGAAAGAAAAAAATAAGAAGCATCCGAAACAAATGTATATCAAATTGCACAAATATATTACAATTAAACCAAGACACAAATGGGAGAGAAACGTTGAAATATATAGAAATTCTTTGTAAATTGGAAAAACATTAAGTTAATTTTAATTTAATGATTTGAATGGAAGATGAGTATTTAGGACAAGTTTAACGTTTGCCGAATGCTTTCAGCTTCCTCTTTACCTCCCTCACGACACATCCTCTTCTGCAAAGCGGTCAATTCCGCGTTGATCTTGGCCAATTGCATGCGCGTATCTTCATCCTGATTGCCTTGGAGTTCGGACGATTCCTATTCACAAAGTCAATATCATTGTAAATTATAAGTCAGACTTACATTACATACTTAATTCGATACATATTTAAGTAACTTACATTATCAAACTCCTTGATAATTTCCTTCAACCCAGTAACACAACTATTCAGCGATTCCTTCATCGAGTCGAAGTGCGTTTTCACAGCAAGCATCATCTTGGTCAGCTTGTCCTCCTGTGATAAAAAAATTATTGTAATTTGTGACATATTTATCACATTTTGTGTTCAAATTACATACCATTTCCTTCTGTGCTTCGAAAATTTCTTGGACCCTGGCAGCAATCTCGCTGGACCTTTGTTGGAACCTCTGAACGACTTTCCCCCTATCTAATGAATGGTTTTGCAGCGTTTCCAATATTGCGTTTGGCGACTCTTTGACAGCTAAAAAAATAAATTTGCATAAATTGCATACAGTTGCATATAATCAGCATAATATGTTACACTAAATCTGTTAAATTACATTGAAAGCAATCCTGAATTCTCCTCTTTTTTGCTTTGATCCGACTCCTGAGTTCGGATCCCAACCGGTTCAACATTTCAGAAATTTGTATCCCCGTCCCGTCACTCTCGTCGTCCGTTAAGCAATCCATGTCACTTGGATAACCGCCACCATTTCTCTGGACGCTATTGTTGAACTGGACCTCCTCCTCCTCCTCCTCGTCCGAATCAGGAATAGTAATACGATGGACTTGTGGTTTCTGCTGCTGTCTTTTCTTGGGAGCAGCTCCACTAGCTCCACTTGGAGGCAGACCAGGTCCGGAGGGTCGATGCACCCCAACGGATGAGCTCGAAGATGACTTCGGCAAAGGAGGAGGTTCACTTCCTTCTCGTCCTCCTCGACCTGCAGCAGGTGGACGGCCAACCGGGCGTGACGAAAGAGTTTCCTTCTTCCCCCCCACGACGATTTGCCTGTTCCTCCCTTTTGGTGGGAGAGTAGCCAGTTCTTCGGTGACCCTTTTACTCTTTGGGGCTGGTTTCCGCTGCTGTCCCAGCTCCATTTCGGGGCTGTAGTCTTCGTCAGAGTCGGCCATTTTGGGCATGGAGACAAAAACTGTGTGCAAGTAAAAACAAAATAATTATTAACTACAATTAATATTAACTGGATTACGCGGAAGTTTTATTTGCAAAACGAGGAAGAGTTTACTTATTTGTCAATTTCTCGAATGCTATCTGACTAATTCTATCTAACTAATAGGTGTGGTCCATTCGACTTACCTTTAATTAATTAATGAATTACTTTAATTATTTGTAAAATTATAAATAATTGAGAAGAACGAACCGACCGACCGGAGAAGCGAATGAAAATTGTGAAAGTGGTGAAGGAGCTGGACAAGTGGGCTGCTGGAGAAGACGCGTAGAGAATTTTGACCCCTCTGTTGTCTCGAGAAAATTCTCTCTGACTTTTATAGTTCGTTGACCCCCCAATTTCTCAAGTGCACAAGTTAACTTGCAATTTGCAAAATTAAATGTATTTAAATTATTTATGCAAATAAGATTTCCGCACACTTTATCAAATTCTTGTTCATGATTTATTACTTTTTTCTTCCATGTACTTTTTATTGACTGACTTAAAACAGCGTAAAATTAACTTGATCAAAGTCAGCTTTTCACGTTTTTAGCAAATTATTCGCAACCAGTGGCAAGCACCCCAAATAAATATCATGCTAAAAACTAACCATATCATTTTAAGAGACGAATAATAAGTAAAGTACTCAAATGCTTGGGTTACGTCATGTTTTTGCAAATGCGAATTCTACACTTTTGCTTGCGGAGAAAGTTAACAAGAAAAAACAAAACTACAAAAATTTGACCTTTCAACAGTTAACAATTTGTCCAGAAACTAAATCACATAACTAATTACACTCTACTAAAATAAATATTAATTAAATCACATGCTCATGAAATTGACAATTGAGCAGAAATTAACTAACAATTAGTACCTCCCTCCCACCCCACGCCCACCCAGACCAAAAATATCATATTATTGACGACAGACAATGACAAGAAGTTGCGTGTTCTGTTAAATATCTGGCTTAAAAAATCAGCTCATTAAATTTCTCATTTTGTAATCATTTAAAAATTATAACAACTTAATTAGTAGCAACTAGAATTTGGTAAAATTTCCTCACTCAGTCGAGTAAAATATTTAAATTAAATGGCAGGCGTACACACTGTCAATCAAAATCCCCTTACGTTCCAAACAGTTGACTTTGGCACAAAAAAAAACTTTGTAAATAATCAAACCGCTGCTGTTGCCGTTGTACCCGAATTATTATTACTTGACCATTTTTTCCGAAATTTCAAAACCACTACGCACCCGACCAAACAAACCTTTGTATTATTATCGTAGGGAATTTTGTCCTTAGAAAAGTGACAATTTTTACAAAAAACTATTACATAAGTCATCACCTATAATTACATAAATTGTTGTTGCTAGATTTATTTTACGTTTGAAATTTAAAATGGAATCCGCCTTGATTGAATTGATGGAAATGTGCGAATGGATTGAAGCCCTGACCACCCCCACCATTTTGCTGTTCTGGATCCAAGGGATCCTCGCCTTGGTCGAATTTCGCCCTCTTTTCTGGATCGGTGAGAACTTCTTTCGCTGCTGCAATATCGATAAATTTCTTTTCCGCGATCTTCTTATCATCGCCGTCTGGGTAATTGTCAGGATGCCATTTTTGCGCAGCTTTTCGGTACGCTTTGACTATTTCTGGTTTCGTCGCGGATCTTTTAATCCCCAAGATTTTGTAGTAATCTCGCTTCGATGCTTGTTTCTGGAGTTTTTGAGTACGTTGCATCCCTTCCTTGGCGCGACGGTTGTCCTCGTCGAATTCCAAGGCGCGACGGTAGTCTTCAAGGGCTATGATTACGAAATTTTATAAGTTTTTTTCTAAATTTTAGTAGTTAATTGGATTAGTAGATTAATTACCTTCAGAAAAGAGATCATTTAACAGATAAGCTTCCGCCCGATCACACAAAATTTCAAGGTCCTCTCGAATTTCGAGTGCTTTCGAGCAATGGTCGACTGCTAGTGAGCCTTCATTATTTTTTAAGTGACACCAACACAGCTTATGCCGCAATTTGAGGTCGACGAGTTGTGGAAGTTTGGAATCTACTTTGAACGCCTGCATAGAAACATGGGATCATTAAGTTATGTTCACATTTTATAAGAATTTATCCTTTTCAGCCTCACTTTTTTAATGTCATCTACACACTCCCCAAATTCCTGCTTCTCCCCCGCACTTTCCGCCTCTTGTAAGAGCTTATCCAACTTTTTCAACTTCTTATACAACGGGAAGCAATACTGATGTTCGGGATCGAGTTTTAAACATTCTCTAATTTCCTTGAGGGAATTGTCCACCTCGCCGAGTTGATAGAGGATCGACGAGAGCCTGTAGAGACCGTCGGTGTCATCATTGTTCAGTTTGGTGGTGAACCTGAGGTCCATTATTGCATGGGTGGCATCACCCAAGTCCATGTAACAGTTGGATCGCATCATCCTCAACTCTGCGTCCCATGGAGCAATGTCAATTATGCGCGACAGAATCTCCACCGCGGATCCGCAGTCGTTCATTTCCACAAAATAGCGAGCGTCAATGACGGCGCGGCGCATCTCATCGGCAGAAGAGTAACCTTGCGACGCCTCGTAGTTGTCGGGGTCACGAGTTAGCTGGAAAGGGAGACAGTTGTTTATTTATTATTAATGTTGATTATTAATTGTTATCAATTTTAAACAGACTTACGACACGTTCATAGTCGACATGGGCATCCTCCAGTTTTCCTTGTTTTAAGAGAAGATTTGCCCGTTGGAGGATGGCCGTTGTGAAGTCGAATTTTAGGTCGATAACTTTATCTAAATCTTTCAGCGCTTGGTTGTATTTTCCTAGCGCCATGAAGACGAGAGCGCGGCGGTAGTAGGTCTGATAATTTTCTGGGTCACCTTCCACGGCGGCGTGATAGTGAGTCAGGGCGTCGGCGAATTGACGGTTTTCCAAATGGATTCTTCCCATTTCGAGGTGCTTATTGACATCTTCCGGAGATCCAGAGTTAACCCCTAATAAGAACATTAATTCAATTTTTGATTATGAAAGATAAATGCAAATGTGATGGATAAACCGACCTGGATAACCCATCAATGTTAAGCACCAAACCAGAATTGCGAAAATATCCATCTTTACGAATGGAATTTCTAGCTGCATTCTTCCGGCAGATAACTTGTTATCAATTTGAGTAGAAATGAAAATCTCTTTAAATTGTCTTAGCAAAGTTGCATATTAAATTTTATTACTCTTCAATTCTTCATATTTCAAGTTTTTGTATTACATCCACTTTAATTTATTTAATTAATTAGGTAAGAAAACTATTTTTAAAATTGTGTAAATTGATTAAGAAACAAATTTGTCACAAACTTTTTAATTTATTATCTAACTTAAAAACTTGACGCAATTTTCTTCTTGGAGGTCAACACTTAACTAAAATCAAGCCGTTAGTTAGTAGTTAGTTAAACTTAATTGTGATTTTGTTGACCTGACAAAACTAAAATAGTGACGAGTAGTAGGCAAGAGTTGAAATTCGTACTTGGAACTGATGTGGTGCTGCCTCATTCGTCCACCAGCCAGAAAAAGGAGGTGCTTCCAAAGACACGATTTTATACACGTTTTACTACCAAAAACCATAACATAAGATTATCATGATGGATACGATAAGGTAAATAATTTCGATAAGGTAAATGTTCCAACAGTAAAATAGGGTACGGTACAGATAAGACAAATGCAAGAGAATCGGCTGAATGTGGGAATTGGGGTAGGATGAGATTTATCTCAATTTTCTCGTCTCAAGTTTGTCTCAATTTTATCACAATTTTTTACTCTATTTTGTCTCAATTTTTCCTTCTCCATTTTGTCACAATTTTTCTGAAATTTTTGTCGCAATTTTTCTCAAATTTTTGTCTCAATTTTTGTCACAATTCTCTCAATTTTATCTCAATTTTCTCGTCTCACTTTTGTCTCAATTTTCCCGTCTCAAATTCCTGCCATGACCCCTCTCACGATACACCGTTGAATCACGACATCCTCCAAAACGTTCAGGGCGGCCTCAACCACGGCGAAATCTGGGCCACGACCGTTATCATTTGCAGGGGGGTTGTCGTTGAGGATGAAAATATTGGCGATGAAGAGGACGGCATAGCTGCCGACGAGGAGGAGCAGGTCGTGCAAGTAGAAGACGAAAAGGACCAACGTCATGGCGAAGATGACACCCCAAATGACCAACATCACCGACACGATGAGGTGGATGGCAAACGTGGGCAGGATGGCGAATATAATGGCGAAAATTATGATGTAAGTTATCACGATATCCGTCGTTAAGTGGCCGACGACGTACCACTCCCACATATTTTGGGGTTAATTAATTAATCAGTTAATTGAATGTGATTACTGGAAAAGTAAAATATGTTTGAGCAGTGGAGTCGGACACAGGGCTGGATTTCCTTTTCAGGTAAATAAAAATGTATGAGAAAGGGTTAAAAATATGTTTCTGGAGAAATCATATTCTTGGAATTTGTGCTTTAAAAATATCCAGTGCGCTGAGAAGAATAGCGGCCAAAAATGCGACCCAACCCTACCATCACCGTGATCGAATCGAAGACTCTCAGTTCCTTGTGTAAGATAAAATAAATTGAAATATAACATTGGAAATATTTACCGTATGAAATTAATGCCTTTATTTTGACAAATTTGAAAAAATGGGGTAATTTTTTACACAAATAATTTAATATTTTACAAATATATGTTAATTACTTTTGTCATTTTATGTCTTTTATGTGTATCTTTCAGACTGAAATTGAAAATTCGAGATATTTTAAATAAAGTATACATATTTTTCATAAAATTAGCCTAAAACGGGGTTGGTTTTTGAAAAAAATATTAATTTATCAACAGTTTTACAAATTTAATCATAATTGTAAAAATGAAATGAATTATCACGTAGGTATCACGTAGAGCTTGTCATTTATATAACTTTACAATTAATTAAGTAAATATTTCTGTTTTGAAATTGAAAATCCTATAAATTTTGAATAAAGCATAAGCATTTTTCATTAAATGAAGAAAAAAACGGGACAAATTGTTATAAAGATTCATTGTCGTCGATATTTTTATTTATTTTTAACGCCTGATTTCGGCGTGGTGACCTATTTCCAAAGGGAGGAAGCCCACGAGATTTCTTGGCTGGGTGGTCATCGTGGTCGTGATTTTGGCCTGTCCAGTCCGCCCGTGACGGTAATTCGGTGGATGAGCTTGCTGCTGCTGCTCCTGCTGGACAGTGGCGTTGAGGGGAATTGGTGCCCGGATGGCGTGGGGATGAAGTTCTTGTGGTTTTCGTGCTGATAAGAAGACCGCTTATCAGCATTGCGACTACGTGGAGATGACCAGGACAGACATTCTGGAGCTTTGAGGAGAGTCGCGCCACTGTAAGCAGATTGAGGGATATCCGACGCTTGTTGGAATTGTTGGGTCAAAACCGTCCTATAAAAAATATTTAAAATGAGGATAAGATTTCACGCTTAGAGAATCGTTAATTAATTAATTAATTAATATCGTTTTATAAGTCTGAGAAAAATGCCACAGATTTTGTAATTTTGTCGCATTTATAACTAAAGTGTTCATCTTGATCGCTCGATCGTGAAAATACGAAACATTTATCAAAATTTAAGAACCAAAATCTACCCCTTATCGCATAAAAATGAACGCTTATCGCTTATCGAACCTCTTTTCCTTGTGGTCTGCAGTATCCGTTGTCGTTTCCGAAAAGATTCTCGTCATTTGCAACCTTTCATACTCGTTTCTCCACTTGAAGGCAAACTTATCCCGTAGAATGGCCATGTCCCTTTGGAAGTTGGGTTGGTGGTTGGTGGGTGAGGGGAGGTAGACCTGGTAGTAGACCTGGATGCACGTGGGGGCCACGTGCTCCCACACAGCGGCCGGGTCGACATCCGCCCCCAAACGGACGCCATATCTGGTCAGAACTCGAACCGCTTTGAAGTACATGAAGAGCAAGACGGCAAACCAAAGGGATGAAATTATCCCCAGTGTTAGTAAAAGGTTCGCCATGGCGTTCAACTCTTGGAGAAAGACAATTACGCGGTGGAGGGTCATGATGGCACTTTAGTAAATTTATAAAAACAAGGTGGGAAAATTTGGGGAAAATTGTGTTCCAAATTTTGAACTTGGGGTAAGAATTCGACTTGGTTTAAGAAATGCAACGTAAAATTTGGGCAATTTAAGGATAAATTATGTCCCAAAATGACTCGATTTGAGGGGAGGAATGGACCGACTGAAAATAAATCCTGGATGATTTGACAAGTTTCAGTGGAATTAGATATCATTCATCGTCTAGTCAATAATAGTGTGGATAATAATGCCTCTCATCCGGACACACAAAGTTAAACAGAATGGAAGGCAAGTTTGAGATAAAGTGAGGATGAGGAAGCCAATCTGCATATTTTGCATACCTGAACTGAATCAGGATCAAAGATAAGATTCTTAAGAAATTTGATAACAAAAAAGATAAAGCCAAGAAAGAGCTCTGTAGCAGAAGCAGCAGCAGAAATAATAATCATGAAACGAAATGCATAGTATTGGTATGACATGTGATCTAGCCCCGTGACCTTTTGACCAATAATTAGGTCAGGTAACGAACTATCTCTTACTTTAAAAGTTATATGTTTATGCCTTAAAACAAGACTTAAAACAGTTGAATCGTTCAAGAGTTATCATACTGACAGATGTAAATCGATCATTCACGTTTGATAAGCATTCAAATTCTCAAATATTCAAATCCCTTCCTTATCCAAGGGTTACCAAAAACAATGACTGGATTGCATTTCAACCAAAAATGTATCACAATTAAAAAACTTGTACATGGATTATTGTAGACAATTTTTTTCCGTAAATATTTTGTCCAGGACGAAATGAGTCCAATCGACTACGACTACCCTAGACGTCCTGCCGTTGGGGGAGGAGGAGGTGGTGGGGACGGGGATAATCCCCCCAACTTCTGGGCCTTCTTCAGGACATTCGTCATCGTGGGGATGATCGCGGTGGCGTACTACATCCTCGCCCAAATCATCGAAAGCATCTTCCGCGTACCCCAAAGGATCCGCGTGGGCAAAAAACCACATAAATCTATCATTTGGTAATGCAGGAAATTTTATTTCCAACAAATTTTTTTTCCAACAAAATGGAAAATTATTTATTAACATAAACATTGATAAAGTATGAAATACACTTAGTTGGCTTGGGGAGTAGAGGAAAAACCCGATGTTGGTGGGTTGGGAAAACCTTTACTTGATCCGGGTAGGCGTCCGAGATCCAGCATGTCTAAGTGTGTGAGAGAGATAAGAGGGGGCAAAAGTGTCTGTACATGTAAAGTCCCATATTAGTGAGCGTCCCTGTTTGTAAGGTATTAGTGTTAGACCATCCGGTCTTTTTCCATCTGTCCTACAACACCCTAATGGTTCCCTAATGCTTGGTATGTCTGCAGAAATTAAGGCTCTCTTTATTATGTCGTTACATTGTGTATGTCGAGAGTGCCTGCCAGCACTTTTTTTTACATGAAAATAATAATTTCCAACAAATAATTTCGAAATTCTAAAGTTTTCCAATATTTCATTCAGGAAACGCTGGCCTTAATAAACAATTCGAAAGTTTTCGCATACTTCAACGCCGATACAAATTAATTGAGTAAATTCACAAATGCAAAAGAAAATGGAAATAGATGTAAACATTTGATTTATCTCAGGAAATTTCAGGAAATCAAATACCGTAAAAACTCAAATAGTAGCCGGGGGCTACTATTTATAAAATGGGTGGCCGGGACCCGGCTACTATTTGAGCAAGGCTACTATTTGGGCAAGGTCACTATTTCTAAAATTATGAAGATGGACACGGCTACTATTTGAATACGACTATGATTTTCATTTCCTAAATCAAGCTCAAACTAAATTTAAGACCAACGCCAATTTTGTCCTTAGAGTCGTAGTCCATTAGAATATTCTTCTGCTCGACCTGCTCTTCAATGATTCCTTCGATGAGCTAAATTCGTATTTTACCATCGACTCATCCCTTCGATTGTGTGTAACTGCGATTATATTGAATTATAATTTAATTATCTTAATTAACTGTTAAGAAGTGTAGTAGTATGGAGATTTAGACGCGTCTATTCGAATAAGGCTACTATTTGGGCAGGGCCACTATTTGGGCAAGGCTACTATTTGAGCACGGTCACTATTTACAAAATTTTGAAAATAGGCACGGTTACTATTTGAGCAACGGCTACTATTTGAGTTTTTACGGTATGCAGAAATACATTTCTAGCCTTTTTTCTAAATTCTAAAAATTGTACGTACATACAATACTTTATTTTTATTTTTTGTAAAATTCAGTTAAAAAAATATGTACAAAATTTTAACCAACATAAGGTAATAAATAGTAGTGTTTTTTTTTGTACAAGGAAAAATAAGCTACAAATTAAAACAGTTCATTCAAAAATTGGAAACTCTCAGTCTCAACATTTCCTCAGAATATTCCGTTTGTTGAAATTATTAGCAGTCATAAATATCCAATTTACTTAATTATACATATAATTATGTATAATTATACATAAATTATAAGAATCTTTTCTAAGCAATTCCTTAAACTCTGACATTGGGATAGAAGAACTGAAAGGCATTGGAAACTCTCAGTCTCAACATTTCCTCAGAATATTCCGTTTGTTGAAATTATTAGCAGTCATAAATATCCAATTTACTTAATTATACATATAATTATGTATAATTATACATAAATTATAAGAATCTTTTCTAAGCAATTCCTTAAACTCTGACATTGGGATAGAAGAACTGAAAGGCAGGAATGGAGACGATTCTGGAATAATAGTAGCGAATCGGGATGGGTCGAACGAGGCTGTTTTGCTGCTGCTGTGATCCCGATGACCTCAGTAGGGGCGGCCCGTACTCGTAATTAGTCCTAATTTTCACCATGCGTCGACAATACCCGCGCGCATCTCGGCGCTGGCCTTGCGGACAGGATCGTTCCGGAACTAAAATCATGGTGCGATCTTGCGAGATTTTCGTCTCGTCGATGAGGTCATCTCCTGGTCCTCCGTGGTGACCCATTCCATCCAGCGATTGGTGGTCCCCTCCCCGTCCTCCCCGTCGTGATGACCTGCAAATTATGCCTCGTCCAGGTCAAGTAAATTTGCACGTTTATAATTCAACGTAGCACTCGATATCGTCAAAATCAGCAAATTTTTAATAATTTCTTGGCTCTGGGAGTTTAGTTCAAAATTCTGTAAGTCGAATTTTCAGAGCTGGTCGTCTCAAATTTTTTAAAACCGTACACTCCAGATTTTTACCGTTTTTGAAGGAGGAGATCTCAAGTTTAAGATGCATTCAGAAAAATTGAAAATCATCGAAACTTGTTTGAAAACTCAATGCCATTCAATTAATCTACTTAACTACTTACTCACTACACATTTGTCGCCCAGAATTTAAAATAAATTCCCAGAGCCGAGATAAAAATTTGCTGATTTTGATGGTTTTGAGTCCTAAATTAAATTACCTTCCGCCTCCGCGACGTTGGCCATGTCCACTTCACCGGAAGTATTAATCTGCTCGTCATCCAGGTCGTGCTGCTGGTGGCGACGTGCTTGCTGTTGCTGCGGATACGCGCTTTTGTCCCCCATCATCATCATCATCATGCCGCCGTGACCTTGACTTCCACCTCTTTGCTGCTTCTCTCGATGTCGTTTAGTCCAGTGCGGAGCTTGTAGTTTTCTGAGAAGGGGGATATCAAGTTTGGGGGGTAGTTGTTGTGCGGGGGGAAGTCGGAGGGCGCGGAGGGGTCGCCTGACTCTGCGAGGACCAGGGCGAACGAGGAGAGTGGAATTTGTATCACTAAATATCCAAACAGCAAATATTTTAGAAGTTTGACGAGTTCTGGAGAGTCTTCCATGATGGATAAGTAGCACTAAACAGAGATCCGTGATTAATTAATCGTGATTAACGGATTAAGGATTGGGATTAAGGATTAATAATCCTTAATGCTTAATCCCGACAAAAAATTGTATGCAATTAATCCTTAATCATTAATCCCGACGAAATATTTCCACGCCATTAATCCTTAATCCTTAATCCCGACAAAGCGTATCCAAATTATTAATTCTTAATCACGATTAGGATTAAGTCTCGCAAGAGAATAATCACTGAGAATGGAGTGAAGTAACACTAACATTACATATTCTCAAACATACGATATTTTTCCACTCTTTCTACTGTCCTCTCCCGAAATTAAGATGTGTGGAATTCTTTAACTTTAAATTGTTGCTTCCGTAAAAATACTGATTCAGTCGTTAATCATGGTTAACAGTGATCTAACTGAGCTGAAAAATTTGCCGTTCATCTTCACCGGCAGATTGTTTGATGTCGAACAAATTGACAAATTCAGCGGCTCTTTATAGGCCAGGCGCATAGCTTTTGCACCAATGTGTGCCATAATTGGTGTTAATATTAGGCCAACATCAAATTTTACTTCACATTTGACATGCAAAAGTCCTATACATTGTCTGTTTTGTATGTATTTGATGTTTCAATATTCCTATGTGCTACAATAAACAATTAAACTGCATTAAATGGAGTAATATAATAATAATATTAATCCTTAATCAAGAATTAATCAGGATTAATTAATCT